>NC_084972.1:6602762-6931211 GCF_963691925.1 Scomber scombrus
CTCCAACCCACTTTTTTAAATAATCAATTTAGATCCCTCCACTTTTACCATGTTGAAAACAATCGCATCATGCTGCGTTTCATTTACCTCGGAAATTGGAAGTCAGAGCTGGGAATGACGTCACACCAGAGGTTGATTCGTTCCAGTTTAGAAGTCAGAAAACCAGTTATACCAGTTGATAAAAATGTACTACAACTTTCAGAATGGTGATGCACAGGGCTACCATCTTGGTCACAAGGTCACTGGTTCGATCAGGCATCGAGATTGTCCCACTGAAAAACTCTTATCATGACCCTAATTAGATGCACTGTCAAACTTTCACCTAGTTTGAAGTCCAAAATGTGACATACAGACCACACACACATTAAACAAAAAATTAAACAAAACCCACCCATACCCTGTTCGGCAGTTTCATGCTTATTTCAGAGGTGTGACTTTGCTCGAAAAGTTTTCTCAGTGTGCCATAATTTATTCCCCAAGGTAGGTATTTTAAATGACTTCACCTTCCTCATTTACTAGGCCTGTAATAAATATATTTATGACTCCCTGAGTTTTGAGGCACTGCGTAGTGTCACAAACTGCATCTTCTTAGGAGTTCAGGCTTTCAAAGAGCAGGGAGATTATGTGATGAGTATACAAGAGAATTTGTACACTTTTGGCAAGCAAAGGTGTCGTATTGTTATTCATTGTTTTGACATTATTTTATCTGATCAATTTAAGACAGTGTTTATATCAAGAATGAGGTGTTACAAGTTATGTTACCTTGCCAACAGATGGGCTGGAGGAATTTGATGATTTTATGTGTTTCTCCTGCTTTTCTATAAAGCTAAAAACAACCAGGGCAGGTGTGCAGTATGAGCTCATATTACAAGTGATAAGTGTTTCACTTAAGGCTTTTTGACTGTATGACTTTTACATGCACCGAAACCCGTAGAGACTCCACCAGGTGGCAATCAGCCTCGAGGAATGTACCACATTTCCAAAAAAATTCAGATGTGAAAATATATCTACACATATATTTAGCAGATCTATTCCTGACAACCAGCTTGTGTGTTTCTAAGGGTTTCTTACCATGAAAGACATGTCTTCACTCTCTCAGTACCTGAATTAAATGCTTGAGTCTGCAATTAATTCAACCTTTGATCCACCATTTTTCCATTATCCCGATATAAGCCTTAATTATAGTGAGAGGGATTTAAGAAGATCTACTCCTTTAAAAAGAAAAAAAAAATCAATTTATATGCGAGACCAGTGGTAATTAGTAAGAATGTACTGAGGATATTCCTAGTTGACCTGCAAAAGGGTGGAAAAAGAGAGATTATCTATTGGGTGGAGAAAACGGTGGTATTGACCTTGGGAATCTAACAACTTGCTGGAGTAGAGATTCAATAAGAACTGAATGAAACCTCCTAGCACTTTGATTGGTCCATGGATTTAAAAAAAACACCCTCTGACAGGTAGTGAAAGTATCACAGGTGTGAATCCGGCTCCATATCATCTTATTTCACATCTTGTCTGTCACTATACCGTGCACACCATCCCATGAGGCAGAGGAGCCATTATAAGAATGTAATGCCCATTTCTTGCTGTATTGTATGAAGGTCTGAGCTTGCAGCGTCTGCTTAGATACTAAGCCTGCTAATGACAGCTATGCTAACCTCTGTAAGATCTGTCTTTTTCTCTAAAGGACAGTAAAGCTCCATAACCATGAAATAGAGCCCAATTTTTCTCTCACAAATGTAAACGGCCAGTTTATCGAGCTTCTATTAGCTTCAGACTAAGGAGTAAGAACAAAAAAAATCAAGTAATGGATTAATCAATTACTGTGTTAATTAGCGCAGCGAGTGAAGAGTGAACTTAATTTGAAACATAGATTATGTTATTTTGATGTACGCTTAGAACCATAGTGAAATGTACTCAAAAGTTTCATCCTGGGTCGACTGTATGTGTAAGATTGATGCAATTGCTTTTTACTTGAGAGTGCACTAGAGAGTCACACAGATAGAACCAGATGACTGAAAATGGGATTTCTCATTACTGTCTCTCTGATATCTCAGGTTATTTTCTCTCGGAGAACACAACCATTGTGTCTGAAAGCCGGCCGCGAATGAGAGCGTTCACACTGAGGTTTCAAAGGCTCCCCGTGAAAGAAGCCCCCCCACTGCTGCCCCAGAACCACAGAGCAGCATATGATATAGAGCAGAGCTGTCATCCTCGGCAGCCCGGGTCTCATTACTCAGGCCGTATTTATCCATCCAAGCTCAGGAAGTCTGCGTTTATCAAGCCTTTTTATCGATGGCCATCGGGGTCATTACTAGGGATGGACAGTATTTCCTGTGCAGTCATAATTAAGTCATAGTGCTGCAGTCATTCATCAGTAAGGTTATAGTTTGACTGAAAGCTGCAAACGCCCTTATGGCGAGCTCTTCTAAATAGTGTTTTGCAGAATTTCAAGATCACTGGAGCCTCTTTGTCTTTTTTATGATGTCTTGTCAGTAGACGTGTTAATTAAGTGGTCTTAACACACACACACACACACACACACACACACAGACACAGACACAGACACAGACACAGACACAGACACAGACACAGACACAGACACAGACACAGACACACACACACACACACACACACACACACACACACACACACACACACACACACACACACACACACACACACACACACACACACACACAAACAAAGTTACATGATTTGTGAAACCCCAGTGTATACATTTCACAAAACTCTTAACCTTCCACATATATTATAATCACATTGTCATCTGGCACACCCAAGTCATCATGTATCCAACCCCCAGGGTTTGGAACAGACTTATAGTGTTTTTTTTATACATATAAATATATACATATACATATGGTGGAGTGGTAGCAGGTGGGGGTATTACAGTGTGGGCATTGTGTAGTAGTGAGAGCTCAGCATTTTAAAGCTAATTTCAGCATTACTGTCACATTGATGTGTGTTGCTGCAATCCTGTGGTAAGATTATTTAAAAAAAACCTTCAACATATGTCAGACCATGGAGGTGAAATGTTAGGTCACATTAGTCTAGAGGTCCTTGTTAAACATATATGGTATCAACATGCAGACTGGATGAATGTTTTTAACCTTGCCCTTAATACACATGAAGAAAGAAAACGTGATAGAAGTGACAAAGTCAGAGACCTTCTTTCTTCAATTTGTGGCATAAGCAATGTGTAAATATAACTGTGAGACAATAAACAGAAAAGACAGTTAAATCTCTATTCATCCCTTGATGGAGGAGAATAACCTTGTTTATGGGCTGTGCCACAAAGCAGAAAATTGGTTCCTGAAAAAGTCATTAGCAACTTGCTTGTTTTATAGGGTGACATGCCCTCTTGTGACCAATACTATGCATTTTTCTCTGGAGGAGCTTTCCCTTCCATGTCAGATACTTAAACACAGAAGAAGTGGAAAAAATACTTATAGACACCATAAATTAGTCTGGTACTGGTCTGTGATACTACTTACTGTAAACATTTGTTTAAACACAAATATGCTGTTATTTGCACACATACAACATGATACATTTAGTAATTTGATAAGTTAAGGGGAGGATAACCATTCATTTCTTCACATGTATCCATATAGACATATTTAAAAATTGTTTCCTTTCCATAATGATGTCAGACATTTATAATGACAATCTGAGCCAGTCAGTGGCAAAAACAAGCATCTTCAGTGGACATAGATTGATGGGGCACTATTGCCCCATCTGATTATTTTACAGCCTGTTTCACAGCTGCAGTGCTCTCACTCAACACTGGACCAATTTTTAAAAAAAATGTATTCCCCAGTTAGTCATATAGTTGAAAAATACCCAGGTTTCCCTTTAAGAGGCTTTTGATATGATATGTAATGTAAAATATATATTACTGCCATTCTGTGTACTGATTAATGGTTTCACAGTAAAGATTAAAAAGTAGTATTTTCTTTCTGTTAGATATTGTGTGTAACTCACTACCTTTTAAAGTTTTGAATACCACATGACAAGAAACACCAGCCAGATCATTAGGTTAACTAAAGAAAATTAAATTAAAAGGCGGTTATTGATCATGTCTAAATGTGGCTCATATACTGTAGTAGATATGTTTTAGTTATTAGACGTTTCAAAGTGTTAATGAATAAATACAATTTAAAAGCCATGTTGCAGAGTTTCAGACCCTCTAATACGTGTGCTGGTGGTAATTTAGGGAATTATCACTCCATTAATAAGATTTGATTTATATTAGCTTTGACATCTCCTGTGTGGGTATCGATTGACCGATGTGCTGCTCTCTTTAGCTCTGACACTAGCACTGAGTCAGACGACTGTCACAATATTTCACTAACTTCAGTGTTACTTAATTACAATACCTGCCCTGCTAGCAAAACTTAGTTAAGAAGCTAATAGCCCAAGTGTGCAGTGTGGGGTGTTCCCAGTAAGATAGCGTTAGCTTGAGTCTAAGGTAGCAGGGTGTGTTTCCAGACTGTGAAACGCAACAACCCACAGTTCTTATTTGGACAGTCCTGGCTCCAAATGTATAGTATAAATGTCATATTTTAAGTTTTGTTTTTGTACAAGTTAAAAGAAGAATGACTTATATTACTGATAAGTAGCTTTAGAGGTGGTGGTAGGTGGATTTTGTTATCATCTCCTGGCTTTAGCTTAATATTTAATGCACAATTATGAGAATGATATTGATTTGTGTATCCACCTCACCTCTGCATGAAAGTGAATGAGTGAACAGCTAACAAGAAATAGCCTTGCAGTTACAGAGAGCATTAAAAGCCTGCTACAAATGAGCAGCATGACTTGAAACCTCTTCTCATTATACTTTTTGCATTTATATTTACATGTGGAGAGACAATCCAGAAGGTTATCAAGTTTTAAAACAAAAAATTGGTAAGGACACCAAGCAGCCTTTTCCTCAGAGAGTAGAACTGTGTGTCAGATCATAATAAAAGAAAAAACACAGCAACAAAGGCTCTATTCATTTGTTATCTCCATAAAGTATGGCCGTGACTGTTATACATAAGAAACCCATTTTGATCATGACGTAGTGAATCTGTTCATTTGTAGGTGAAGTGAAAAGCTAATTTTTTCCATCATGTATACTTCATTAACTATATTAGTCCATTCCTCTATTATGTGGAAGTCAGGAAGCAGCCGGCACATAGTGATAGTTGTTTTACAAGCCACCACCAATTAAATAAAGTGCCCCGAATGACTCAACTTTCCTTATAATAAAAGTGGAAAGTTATTTTTATATTAAATCTAGCGTTTCAGTGTTGTTGTGCATCTCTGATTATTGCTGGACATTCGCAGAATACATGCCAGTGATTTGCTCCCACACAGTCTCCAGCATTTTGAATTCTCTCCTGAGTGCCATACCTAAAACCAATAACTATTCCATTAACTATTCATTCTCATGTGATACCTCTAAAATCAGATAGTAGTTAGCCCAGTATATTACCGAAGAATCATTCTTTCTTCAAATTGCCTGGTAGGAGAAACAAAAGAAAAACAACTTTGAAAACTCTGAATGTCAGGTATCTCTTTGAATTCTAGACACAGAGCTGTTTTGTCAAAATAGGAAAATACGAAGTAAATGAAGACATGACACCTTCAGAAGTCTTGAAGCCTCTGGGTAAAGCTGGCACTGCAGAATACTGGGATAAAAACAAGTATAAAAAGTAATGCTCACTGCATAAACTGAACATGCACTGTAAGTAAGAAAACAACTGATTTAATTTTTCATCTTCTGATAGAATCCTTATTCACCCGCAGAAAAGAAACCTCCCATTAGGAGAGAGCACAGGTGGAACGATATCTGACTGGCCTTGTCATCATGTATTTTCCTAAATACAATTTTTTTGTCTTTAAATATAACCTTCCTTCCACTCTAAAACACATTTAAGTGGTTATGACTACGTGTTAAGCTCTTGTGCTATCCCAGATCATTGTTCATTAAGTGTTAATGAACAGTGGCGGAATGAGCGGGGATATTACAGACAAACAATTAGACAGGCACTCAAACAGAGGCTGCACAGGTCAAAGTGCAGTAGATTAATTACCTCTGTCAATGTGTGAATGAAAATGGAAGTTACAAGAGAAAGTACGCTGGCAAAGGATGTGTAGATGCTGTGTAATTTTCTTCCCGACCTGCTTTCAGCCAAAACGGGGGCACAGTCTTAAGATTAAAGCCGTCGTACGCAGAGCTGGAGAAAAGACAGCAGCATATACTTTGGATGCACCTATGTTGCTCCAGTGAATACAGAGATTTATTCTCTTTTTTTCCCAGATTGGAAAAAGATCATAAACAGGAGTCGAGAGTAAAGGAGGTAGAGGGAGAAGTGTAAGGCGTGCCACCCCATCACCCACGAGTGACGCGCTGATCTTCATTTCCCTGCTCACTGTAGCACATCTCATCACGCCTTTCCAGGTGCAGCCTTTTTGAGCGGTTTCCCTGGTGTCAGCTGGGCCTGCTGGGCTGCTAGAGGACATGCTAACAAGGATAAGTGGAGGGTACTCTGTGCTCACAGCGGGGACATGTGATGTGTGGATGTGGGACCTAGTTAGATCAAGTTAAGCTCAGTCACATACACTTAAAGTGTTCATTACTATGTGATTGAGAAGATTACATAAGAGGAATTCTACTAAATAACTAACCTATTTCTGAAATATTTCCAACATGGTCTTATATTCAGTGGGGATTGCATCAACATTTTATAAGCCCCTGTGGTCATGCTTGGAGACCACTGTGTAATTCCAGTGCTGTAGTCAGGCTACTATCATCACTTCAAACACCACAGTCAACTTCTATTGTGTGGTGGACTGACAGGAAATGACAGGAAAGAAATCATTCTGTAGCGAGGTAAAATATTATGGGCCATATTTTCGTGGCGGTGCAATGACCATGGCGCAATGGCATTATCCTAACCTTGAAACTCACTTTACATTTCTGTGTGGTATTTTTGTGCAGAGCACACGGTGCACAGTTGGGAGGACAGGTGCAGACAGGTGGGAGGTTGGCAGGTGGCGGCACAAAACCAAGTTGTTGTAATTTTGGTTAAAATGCTGTCTGTTTCTGAGATCAATTGATCCAATGGTGCTTTGGTGATTTTGTCAACAAGCTCAAACTAAATTATTGCTGCAAATGTGCTGAAATAATAGATTAATGCGTGAGATATACACAAGTTATTTCAATTATACACTCCCCTAAACTGGCATATAAATGAAGGTTTACTGTGGTTAAAGCAGGAAAGTCAGTAAATCAGTCTGCACTGATCTGTAAATGAATGTAGGTGACTTTTATACTATCTGCTGTCCACAGCTGCTTTAGACTGTATGACAAGCTTTTCCTTCAGTTCACTGCAGGCTGATATGTTGATAGCCTGCAAGCCTCCCATTGGAGAGGTGTCACGCTGTTACACACGCTTGTTAACTGTGTGCACCTTCATTAAATTGCCTGATGTCACTGGGCTGATACATACAACCACGCACACCTCTATACGGACTGGTCAGTTATAACTCAATATTCTGCCTTTTTATGAAGGAGACTCTCTAACTGTGGCAGAAACACTGTTGTTTAACATTAATTATCAAACTTTGACAATTTTCACAGTGAAATACATTAAAATTACAGCTACATCTCTCTCAGCTTGGTCCAATGCGATGACATAAACAGCTTCACCAAATGTTTTTGGGGTCTATCTGCTGTTCTTTTCAGTGAGCTAATGTCATTCACTGTTAAATAGCTATACAAGTTATGTGGCTGAAAAAAATACATATTTATTTGTGTTGTATTTCTTTTTGTTTATGTAGGAAAGAAGACACTACTGTTGTCTATAGATACCTAATGTTCAAGTCCATTAGATTGAGTTTGATGTAGGAGAGAGTGAGCTATAGTCTACTGTAATTATTACACTGGCTGGCCTATCTGCTTAAAACCAGTGTTTAAAGCACTGTAATAGACAGTTAAGACCTAAGAGTCAATACTAAGCTGTTTCAGGACAAGTTGTTCATAGGGGATATATTTTGTTCCCTTATTGGTTTCACTGATGTTAATTGAGTAATTTGAATACAGTTGGGGAATAAAATAACCCACTCTCTGTGTCCAGTCCCATCAATTATGATCAGGCCACATATATTTATTTATTTCATTATCGGAACTAACTGACGACAAAAACTACTCCATCTGTCACTGGAGGAGGAGAAGCTTTCAGTTTGCTGAGCTGCCATTATCACGTTTAACTGTGATTGGCACAGCTGTTTCAGAGCTGTGAGAGCAGTAGTGTGACTGGCTGACAGAGTATTTAATATTCATCACACCCACTGATCTACATTCACCTTCACCCTGGCCCTTTTGCACTTGTGCCCAAGACCTACCACTGCGCTTGTACGGTTAAAATAGAGCCATGTAAGAAAAGCATCATCAGAAAAACACAATCACAAAACCATAAAGTGCCAATTTTGCTCAAAATACCACATAGCAGGTGAGCCATTTAAAGTTACATCATACTATACGTATACTATATGCACCATACTACTAAATATCACACCACTCACTAGTGAGAGTCCACAGTAAATCTTATTCATGCTGGCACCATATCTGCTTTCATTTATTTAGATGTTTTTTATTACTTAACCTACCTTAGAGCTTGATTAGGATTGATAACAAAGTCAATACACTGACTTATAAATGAACGTTCTTCCCTCAAACCTGTATTAATTCATGTTTGGAGCACTTGGGGACAGCTCAACAATCTCAACAACCCTGAGTTCTGTTTTAGGACTACATGATGCAAACGCTTGTGACCTGTAATTACCATACCACATTCATGTGAGTGGGGATGATCATACATGTACCAACTGTGGGTTTCCAAGAGGGTGCCACAGTGGATATTTGAGGCCTTCATAGGTGTTTCGATGACAGGCCCACAACACAGGCCCACAACACCTCCAAAAGGCTCATCGGCAACATCTTTTCTGCTTTAACTTCCTCTACTCACCCTGTTGCTGTGGCTGTTGTTTTGGGGTCCAGGTGATGTCTCTCCTCTTGATCCAGAGCCAACGATCAGCCTGTTTGGCGGCAAAGGAGAGGGCTTTGGTGACTTGCGGTAGGGCTTGTCCTCAAAATTCCCATGACCTTAAGTACTCTGATGGTCGACCTGCCCATTAAAACCTCTGCAGCCGACTTCAACTGGGCACTTCTCTTATTAAGCTGCAGTAAAACTAAGGCAACAATGGTAAAGTTGCAGGTTGTAATATTAAACTAATGAGTTAATAGATGCCCAAACACTATGCATAGAGGAAGGTGACTGCTGTTGGTTGATAATTCTCTGCAGGTTTATCACCTCTCACATTACAGTGATTTTTCCCCCATCGATAATACTATGTGAAATATTCATCAGTAGTCCTATAATAGTGTTAGATATAATGTTACAGTAGCTGCTAAGCCGTTTAAAATAATACCATAACCAGACACGTGGAATTAACAGAAGTGTTATTTGCATGCTATGATTCCTGCAACAATGTGTGTTGGTTACAGTGATGTTATATACATCAGGATTCAGCCCCTCTGAGGCTGAAATCTATTATAAGCTCCCTTATAACAGAATTTTAGACCTACAATTGACATACTTGGGTTTCATACTGTAAGATTTTATATTGATCGGTTCCAAAGGGAAACATTTTGAAGCTCTTTAAAGCTAGTGCAAAATATTGACGTTGATCAAAAGCCATAGAGTATAATAGCAGTGGTTATATTGTGTGTTGTATTCAAGAATAGCTCTGCTCTTGTCAAAAGGAAGTATTAATTTACCTTTAAAGACAATCTGAACTATTCAAATGCACCATCAGGTTTTGAAAATTAGTGGTTTCATAATACTTATATTTAACAGTAAAACCCTGGATCCTGTGTTAATAACTCCAAGGGTTGAGCTGGGGGCAATGTCATATCAGATTTGTGATAAATATATATTTCCAGTAGTGTTTTGTCAGACTTGTTACTATTTGATCTGTGTAGTTAAAATAACTTTAACCTCTGTAGGGTGTAGAAATTAAGTTTTGTTGATCACTGCCTGAGCTTTGTTCACATAAATGTGTGGCACTGGCAATTAACCTAAAAGTTAATTAGTATCACACTACACCTTATTGATAAGTTAGCAAAATTATAATTTTCCCACTAAGGGGAAACAACTGAATAAAAATATCTCAGATCTCCAGATATGGTTTTACAGGAATCTCTAAAAGGATGTCTCAAACTGAAATGTAGGGACTTGCAGTGGATATCAACGAGTTTTAAGTCTACAGCAACTGGATTTACCGTTTTGGACTTCTTCAGATCAGTCCATCTGACAGGAGGGGGAGTTTCTCACCTGACAGTCAGTTGTCAGTGAGGGGGTTGTTAACATGTTGATGTTGCAGGAGGGTTGTTGGGTTCGCATGTGGCTGGTTACGGTCACATTTGAGGAGCTATGAATTTAGGGTGTGAATTTGTGTGAAGCTTCCTTGGAAAGTGATGTCAGGATGGCAGCACGAGTTGCTGATTGGCGATGTCGCACCACCTCGCCCCCACCCCCATCTCTCTACAAGAAGAGTTGTTCCAGTTTGACATAAACGGCTTCCTTCACTCTTCTTTCCAACCACATGTCTTCTGTCCAAAATCTTTACATCGCCTTCCTTAATGAATCTCTCTTGTTCTTTAGACGGCGGCAGACTGCTGACTCTTGACCTGAAAAACTGGTCCTTTACACAGTCTACTGGCTGTTGTTTCATCTTCTGTGTTGTGCAGTTGTGCAGGAAAGTAAGTTCAAGAAAGGAAGTTCTTTGATGAAGTGCTATAGCTTATTTCTTGTACAGCGAATCCCTTTTAAAAGAGTGTTCATACTGAATTGCAAAATAGCAAACATTTTAGAGGACAAGGTTATTATATTTCAAAATTTGAGATGCATTTAGAACAAGAAATTGGAGATCATATCATATAGATGGTTTACATATGATGTTAAGCAGAACCAAGATTTTTATTTATGTCCATACATTGCACAAGTTTCTGACTCGATGTGGCCTCTTTCATTCCTCTATAAC
The DNA here is from genome assembly GCF_963691925.1 of Scomber scombrus. Classification (NCBI taxonomy): domain Eukaryota; kingdom Metazoa; phylum Chordata; class Actinopteri; order Scombriformes; family Scombridae; genus Scomber; species Scomber scombrus. The sequence goes on from NC_084972.1 coordinate 6,613,878, forward strand.
TTTGTCAACTTCTGTAGGAATGGCAAACTTAATAGTTCTCTGGCATAAAAAACAAACACAGCTGAGCACAATCAATCAATTAAGCAAAGCTAATTAGAGTAGAGATCCAACAGAAGCATCTGGTGAATGGGTTACACACCAGTATAGGACAATACTTCTTTGTCAGTTGCTGATTCGGTCTGACAATGAAATGTCTCTATGTCAGTCACTTGTAGCACCATCCTCCTTTGTTCAGCAGCTGAAAATGTGGAAGACTTAGGACACTGAGGATTTGTGGCCCTTTTAAGGGTCTAAACAGTCAAAGTGTGTTCGTCCTAATTTTCTAAATGACTGCTCCGAGGTTTTGCACCGGTGAAATGGAAGAGAAGTGGCAGAGCTAAAAATGGCGCATTTGGTCTCATGCAATGTGTATTTTAAGGCGTTCCTGTTCAAAGACAGGAGAGAGGGAACATTTGTACAAATAGCTGCTTCATCTTATTTATCACCACAGACAGGTCACTGCAGCAGCCGTCTGAATTTAACATCCGGAAAAGCGAAAGTAAAATATATGGCACTTTTTTATCAGACATACAAGGAGGGAGACGCACTAAAGTCAGGTCGAAACAGTAAAGGCAGAGACGAACCAAGAAAGGAGTAAAAACACAAATTAATAGATGCTTTGCAAAGTTACTTTCAGGGCATCAATCTATGATATCCCATATATCCCACACAGCTTTACCTTTCTGTTACCTCAGTTTCCTCCTGCTTATTTTTCCTGACTTAGTAAAAGGCTCACAATAGCTCCGGTCCAGTGCAATGTGATTGAAGCTGCTTATACTTGCCAGGTCTATTTTACCGGTTTATAGAATGAATGTTGTTCAACCGAAATTCAAAGAAATCATTCAATCACTGATCTTCGTTTAGCTGATGATGTCAATACATTTTCTCAAATAAGAGGAAATCATTTCTGCAAACCATCTTGCGAGATAATTTTTGCCTCTTATGTCAGAAAAAATAGACGAATGAATTTCCAAAGATGTTCCACCTTTAACCAATGTTCCATGGTCAGCAGAAGAAAATGCTTTCTTTTTGCATGCCATTGCTTGCAGCCCAGTATCAGATCGTATTAAGTGGCACAGATGTGTTGACTCGGCAGATTCACACTAATTGAAAAATTGCAGTGTAATTGTTGTTCACCATACAGTCATTTGCAACAGACTAAGTAAATATCACCCCAATATAATAAATGCACTTTGCATCAATGAACTTGACATCAGTCCTCATGTCCATCCTTTCTGCAGTAATACAATTTACTCACTCTCCTAAGTTGTGCTTCCCAACTTTAGAAATTCTTGCTTGTTCTTTTACTCTTTATTCACTGACAAAAATTACATTTTCTCAGTTACCTTAAATTAGTTTGAGTCAATTTTTTCTCAGGGAAAGAAAGGTCTTTAATGAGTGTCATTCTTCATAGGTCTTGTTGATGACTTTACCAAGAAAATGTCACCATGGTAATAAATGTTATCATCCAGTTTGACAGTTAAGAAAACTTTTTCACATAGCAGTTTTATAAGCAGTGTAGAGAAGTTAAAAAGGTCAAGATACCGCAATGTTGTCTGGAAGAATTACAAGCAGAGTGAAGGAACTAACTCCATTTGATAGGCTGACCGTATCCCAAAACTTGAGACTTCCCTCACACCTTTCATGGTTTTCTGCTTCCTTAGTCAGCTCAGTAGCAGAGATAAGAGGTGAAAAGCCTGTTTTGAACCTCAGCACAAAACAGCCCTAATGGTCTTAGATCATGTTCCCTCTCTGACACACCATTAAGTGCTAAATGTTAGGAATTGCATTACTGCAGCTTCTAAGATTAAGAGTGATAAGGAAACGCTGTTATTCCTATCCTCTGTGCTCACCAGCACAGGCCATAGCTTTCTGCTGATGAATAATTCACACAGCCAAATCATCTGCCGCAAAAAGATAAAGGCCCTCCAACCACTCCTCAAGTGTATTGATTTTTGTTCTCTTTGTATGTTGGACTGAAGAGTGTCAAATGGATAATGGAAGCAAAAACTGTAAAGAAAAAAAAAAGAGTCATAAGCACTTTCAATCACCTCAAGAGTTTTTTTTCTGACACATCGAGGACAGAAAAGTTGTAAAGGTTAATAAAATTGTGGTGTGAATGTTTCACTATTCAAATCACAGCCTTCTAAAATCATCATTTTAAAGAGTTTTATAATAATATGTTTAACATTTTTAACAGAGTACAATATTTACTGTATTGATATAGAATTCTTTTGATTTTGCAATATTTGCTGTATCTCCTGTGTGTGCTACCAACATAATTTTTTCCCACCTTTGCTTTGATTTAGTTTTATTGCCTATGAATAAAACAAGTGACTGTATCACCCTTTTATTAACGTAAAAACTCAGGTGAAATTGTTATTGTTTTCTTTTTGAAAAGGACGGTAAAGCGTATTTGAAAATACATCTTGAATATATGTTTTATAATTGAAAATGCGCCAGGCAGCGAGTGGATGATAGTGAAGCGGAGTCTGACAACAGCTTGACCTCCGAGTCTGACTGGGACAGCCCACCAGCTGATGTTAGCTCTGATCATAACGCTGAAAGTGACCCGGTGATGGCATACAACGTCTCTGATTATAGTTATGCACAAGGTCACGTGCACATATATGTGTGAAGGTATGTGTAGGTTACTTATATAAATGTCATCAAAATATTGTGCTCATTTAGACTTGGGTCTTAATAAATGTGAAAATGGCAGAATGTGAATGATTATCTTCAAAGCCCTTTTTCTCAAAAATAATGTTTGATGACAGCCAAACTTTGGAAGAGCATATCTCATGGAATAACTTAAAATGTGTTTCTGGGTCAAAGTGACTCAAAATGATGGAGCAGGTCACAATTGACAGCTGTCATACCAGAAGCAAACATCTGGAATATACACAGCCAATGAATCAAAACATGAATCTTTTTCGTCCCAATTAATTGCTTTCATTTTACTTTAAGGGTATAGATTGTTTATCATTATATCTAATATTTAAACTCACTATGTGACTCATGTTGAAAACCCAACTGTATATTGTAACATTGTAGGTTATCTGCACCCTAGTTATGAGTCTTAACCAGGTGTGTATCACATTATGTTTGTATGGAACATAAGTAATCTGATATGTACAGGTCATTGTTACAAAATGAGTGTGAGAATGACACATGGGTACAAAATATTTCAAAATAAATGTGAGCCCTTAAACATCCCCATTTAGGATCTTTTAAGCATCAGGTGGCATTGGACAAGTAGTTCGGTTGGGCATCGAAAATTAGAGGAGAAAATAAAATAAAAATCTTCCTCCTATTTGGTGGAGCTTCAGGCCCTGGTTTTGACTGATAGCTGAGCCACCACAGTTATCAGCTCTGGCACGAAACTGTGCTGATAACTGCTGCTGACAAGCCAGTCAGTGTGTGATATTTTGCTTGCAGTTGTATTGACAAGCTAACTAGCATGAGGGAGTGCATTTTTTCCCAAAGAATGTACATTTGCTACATTTTGCTACAACATGTGTAACTTATCTGTGTTTGTAGTTAAGGAGACATTAATTAGACAGTTAATGTGTGTCACAGTTCACAGTCTGTGACCCTTCAGTTCTGTGTTGCAGGTTACTGTCTGATTGTCAGTGTCATATCAGGCCAGACGGTGCTTCATGCAATTTATGTTTAAAACTAAATGTTTTATTTGGCCTTTAAGAGGTTCAGACAGACTGATTTAGGTAAACTTTCATATAAAGTTATTAAATGTATAAAATGCAGTGACATCTAATAGTTATGTCTAATTCCTGCAACAGTTCTGCTGCCCTGCTGCAAAATATCAATAGAGACTTATCAATAGACCTTTCTTCTGCGACTCATTAATAAGAGAGTTTTAATGTGATCCTGTAAGCTTGGGCTGCAAGGCTAATGACCGGCTTAATGAAACATGGGATGGATGGATGGTCCCTTAAAGAGACCCCTCTACTCCAGTATACCTACTGTGCCATTTGGTTCTTTTTAAGCTCAATAAATACATTTCTTATGTGACAGTTGATCAGTGGCCCCCCTCTGCTCTGACTCCCTGCTCCTCCTATCCCCCTTCATTCAAAATGTTATAGACACACCTCTGCAGGCTTCTGCTATAGAAACCCCTAAAGGATGAAAGTGTTAATGAGAAATTGCATGCCATATCTCTGTGGGTCTAATGGGAACTGAGTTAGAAGGAAAAAAGTTTGACATTAAGAACTTTATCCTTTCAACTTCATGAAAAGTTTGCACAAGTCTGTAAAAGGAGAAGATGAGTGATGCAGCTATACATTACAAGGAAGGGAAGAAGCCTTTGCTGCAATGGCTTTGTTGAGAAAGATAAAATTCATCATTGATGTGCATGTCTCTGAATTTTACGCTTACAAGTTTAGAGGAAGAGACCTCAGGCAAACATTTGTAATTTTTACTGTCAGTTTCGCTAATTTTTTTTGACATAATGTGTCACATGTTAACTTATCTTAAATGACGCTATATTTTACCTGTTTGTAATCTACAATTTGCTCTGTTCAGAAGCTGTTAATACTTGGTATGTATTTTCCATTGCAAAGAACATCTGGAATTACAGCACACTACATCAAAGCATCTCTGGATCTATTGTGTTGTAATGAAGATATTTTAATTGACATTTCAGCATGCGGATAAGGCACTGGCTATTGTTACATGCACAGAAATTGGTTTTCAACTTTGTTACACATTAGGTCAGATGCACAAAACATCACAACTGCTTAAAACTGCATGCATAAAGACAATATATATTCACACTCTTTGTTTCAGACCTATGAAGCCTTGTATACACACAGTTCTGCAAATTCCACTCATTGTGAAACTGAATGAGCCTAATTTTCACACCCACGATCAGCCATAGATATACACAGATTTAATCTACTGTTTGCAATATACAGTATCTGTCTGCTCCACCACTCATGAGACTGGTCAATAAAAAATAATTACAATTATACCGATTGTGTAGTTGCATCAGAGCCTTTATACCATCATCAATTCACCACATGTAAACCATCATGGTCAGTGATGTCTCAATCATCATACATCCGAAAGGTACAAAGTGCTTAATCAAAGATAAAGTTTTAAAAATCAGATTTTTGATTAAATCTGCATTTGATCACATACATTATAGATCACTATGTAGACTACACAACTATACACAATCAGCAACATTAGTTAACAATAATTTAATGTTACAATACAATGGAAGCTGCTTATAGTGATCACAGTTACAATGGTCAACCTCTTCAAAAATGCTTGGGACAGAATCAGTTCTAATAATATTTTGCTTACAGTGATCAATTTGCTCACTGTATTAGAATCTCAAGATATCATGTAAGTTCTTTTTTTCATATTACACTCAGCTCGATATACAGTATGTGTGAATTGGTCATATTCTCCCAGGCCATTTTCCCAGGGGGCCGGTCTTCTGAAGACTGGAAATTGGCAATCAACCTCGACTGTAAATAGGTAAAATAAACATGGAATTTCTCATCCATACTTTACCACATTATAGCTTATAAGGTACATATTATTTGATAGTTGGCCGAGGAATAATACATTTGTTAAATATTTAATCTACAATCTTAACAAATAGGTGAGCATGGCTCTGAACAAGAAAGGGAAAGGATGGAGGAGGAAGGAGCAGGAACTAGCAGAGATCCAATTAGAGGTGTGTGCACTATTGCATGTTATCGTGTGACTGTGAAGTTAAAAACAATACATTATTCATATGATCAATATGGACTACTTCATAATTGCATTACAAGATAAATGGCAAGTATGTTGCATAGTATACCACAAATGTAGTTGCCTACGTCAAGGTTGGACTAGTCATGATGAATTTAATGAATGAAATTCAATGAATGCAATACTTGATGCTCATGTCTGACAGTCTAAATGCTCTGTTATGCTTTTTGCTTTTTTTTTCTGACAACAATAGAGTTTATATTAATGAAGCGCTCTTATGTGGTCTTACTGATTGAATACAAGTAATTATTAGTCATCTGGAAGATTCAGCTGTTGAGTCAGAAAGGGAGAGGTCTGATATAAACATGTTGTGTCAGTTCAAATTTGATGTCTTAAATTGAGGACACTTGGCATCAAATTCCTGGGCTGCTTTTTGTTGCCAGACCACCGCCCCCAACTGTTTTCTCACCATGTAATCTCTTTTATAAAAATACCACCTTGTGTGTAAGAAATGTATGCATGGTCTTTGTGATTGTTTCATACATTTGGCCCCAGGAAACATCAGTTTCCGGTGTGGTAAAAAGGGACCTATTATGCTCTTCTGTATGTCACTCACATATAATGTTACAATGTTAGATGTTCATATTAAATGTAAAAAAAAAGTATCAAATAATGAGGTAGACATATGTAGAAGTAATCCCTGTGAGTAAAAAGCACCAGCTTCAGACTGTTCTGAATGCTCAGTTTTCAATGTTTTCTTCTACTTTCAGCCCGAGCTGATGTCATCTTGTGACATCTTGTGGGTGTGCCAGTTCACTGCTCAGCTCCGCTATCATTATGGTGTTTTTCCATCGTTTTGGGGGTAGTAACGCTGAGTCATAAGTAAACTAAGTCGTTTACCTAGAGGTGTGCTGGTTGTCTGCAGTTCTTCATCAAATATCTTCATTACTGTGGCTGTTTCTGCTTGCAATATTCCTCCCTGCATTATTTAAAACTGATCAAATAGCTCCAAATAACTCCATATGTTGTTGTATCAGTAAGGAACGTGTTCATTTCTTGTAATTTCCTCACAATAAGAGTTTACCGTAGAAGCAGAGGTTTCTGGCACAACTTCACACAATTCCAAGGTATATGGAGAGAGGAAGAAAGTCCAAAAAAGTCAAAGCTCCAGCAACACTTGAAGTCCAGAATAACGTTATTATTAGACCAACATGTTTCGGCTAGTGGCCTTCATCAGGGTCATCCCAATCCAATAAGAGCACACTGTCATTTAGTCACTTAAAGCTTTTAAGTTGAAGCATTAAATGTTGGGTTTGCATCAGCAAAAAAAACAAAAAAATACAACTCTGATAGGTGCTACCCCTCAGCAAGCTTCCAGAAAGCTGGCCAATCAGAACAGAGTGCGCTCATCAGGACTGGGGCTCAGACAGGAGGTAAAACTGCCTGTTGAGACATGGGGCTGAACTGAGGGGCTGCATAAAGGGTCATTATAAGATAAATAAGGAGTTGATGTTGTTGTTTTTACTGTGAATCATGAAAAGCTACTCTAATGTAGTCCCAGAATATAAATATAGAGCTGGGAATGAGCATAATAGGTCCTCTTTAAGATAAGTTATCAGTGTGAAGAAGTTAATTAATTTAAAGTCATACTTATTTGATGGATAGCAACAAAAATTTAATATATTTATATATATATATATATATGAACAGCTCAACCTGGATGCAGTCACTGGCCACCATGCCTGTTAGAGTATCATTAATATTACAGTGTTTTATTAGGTCTTCAAAATGCTTACTCAGAGGAGACAAACTCTCTAGATCACTGGATCCCTATTTTAAACATATCACAAGTGTGTGCTGAGGATGATAAGTGACTATCATCATGGTCCATTAAGCGCACGCTCGTGAATGTTCCGTGGAGACAATTTAGAGTACAAATCGTCCATACACCAAGACTCAATGTCTACCATAGACTGTTGTAAGCATTACTGTTGTAGTAGAGCAAACGGAATTGACTTGTGCCCTTGCCATATCCTAATCCATCTTCTCCTGTTGAAGTGCATAATATGGAAATGCATGCATAGGAAGAGAAAAGAGGAAAAGGAGACAATAAAACAGACACGTCAATGCCTGGATTGGCAAGGCCAGACAAACAGTGCTGCCTCATTAGGCATTGTTTGCACAGGTTTTTGTTTACTAAACCAATATGAAGCTACTATTTAAAAGGTGTACTACTAGCTATAACATTTGCATATCACAAGTGTTTTCCTGTACTGCAAAGGGACAAAGAAGCCCAGGAAAATAGTCACTTTTGATGTACTGGAGAGTATCTACTACTTTAACATGGAAGCCAAGCAGCAAAACAGTACAGATCTGCTTTTCTATCTTTATAGGAGAGAATGTTATGTCAAATATATATATTATGTAGATGTCAAAATCTAGCACAGACTGAAATGTGTATTTTGTATGATTTTGCAGATATGCACCTCTGCCCCTTTTGTCCCAGATAACCTTTAAATGATCAAACTGTGGATTTTAATGCCAACAGTGATGATCGTAGAAGCCATGAGGGGTTTATAAACAGTCCTACAGGCATTTATTGCTCAATATTTCCTCTGTATGTAGACTATTAAATCCCAGCAGAGATCTTAGCTTTCACAGGTCAGCAGTGAGGCTTTATGACCACATGTAATGGCAAAATTGGAAGAGATGCCAGATTGTATTGCAAAGAAACCATTTTGCCTCGCTGGGAAAAACAATTGTCTATGTTTAGTTGTGGTATTGGCTTTGAAAATAGCATGCCAGCTATACATAAAAGGGTACATTTTTCATATAAAGGATGTAGCACACATTCCCACTCCCATTTACACCATCTCCCCTCCTGAGGTTTCACATGCATCCAACATGCCAACCATATAATCAAAAATAAATATAGCCGCCATGTGTTCCTCTCTAGGCTAATTAACTGATTACCAAGACAATTATTTAGTTTCAGGCACACATGCAAAAACAACCATAACTGCAGTTCACAATGCATTTAGCAAGAAAAAAAGACAATATTCATTCTTAAGTAAGTCAATAAAAGAAATGAATGTAAACTACGATTTTTGTCATTTCTCATTCAACAACAATACCCTATTTTCAATGTTATTAAAATGTGATTGGCCAAAATATTTCTGAGTCAAATAGGGTCAAAAGGCAATGACTCAAAAGTGAAAAATGTACATTTAGCTTTTGAAGGAAAGAATCAATGCTGTAATTTTTTAGATGAGGGCAGTTTTGAAAGTGACAGCAGCTGGGATTCACAATTGGCACTTAAGCTCTGAATTGTCAAACAACCTGTGAGAACAATTTATAACAGACTTTCCATAAATTGTAATCAAAATAAATAGAAATGTACAAGAGACAAACTTCAGGTAACAGCAAGCTATTTAAAAATCAAAACCAGTGTGAAAACATACCAGCTGTCAGCTCTTTGTCACTGTACTCCGCACATACCCGTTTCATGTCACGGCAAGAGTACTGTGAATATCAAATGCAATTTTAATTACTCTACATCAATGCTTTTGTATAAACAGTCATCATGTTGTTCATAATCATCTTACCAAACCAAGTAGTTATCTTCCATTTTATCAAGGTTTTTAATTTTTTTGTCATTTTCTTTAAAAATAGTAGCTGAAAGAACAACACATTTTCAAAGATGTCCTCCCAGGGGAGCTTCATGCCCCAGGAATGCCCCTAGCATTCTGGGAAACGTGCCTTTTATAAAGGTTATTTTTATTGAGAGTGTGCTCTATTACACAACTCATAGTGAAAAGTGACAGTATAGTGTAGAATGAGGGGAGCTGACAAGGTAGATAGACAAGTTAAAGGATAAGTCTGTGTTGGCATGTGAGGGTTTCTAAATGATGTTTTTCACAGGAAAAGTGTAAAAGAGTCTGAGAAAAAAAGAGAGAATAATTAATATTGGACTCCATTTCACTAAATTGTGCATCAAAAGCCACAGAATAGATTAATCAAGTGCAATAATCATGTCCCAAAAAGAACAACTCATGGGAGTTTAAATCCATTCAGCACAAATGAAACAACAATAATTCACCTGGAATTAGTTCAAGATGAAGCCATCAACAAGTTCAGAGAAGAAAATTAAGATTTAAGTGCTAAAATATAATCAAACCAGGACAAATAATGTGAATCATATAAGGCTGTAATTCAGATGATACGATACAGCGCGGTGCAATACGATACGGTACGATACAGTGCGGTGTGATACTATATTATATCATAGAAAGAGCAATTCCAAACAAATGTAAAACCAGATAAACAGATGAAAAGAAATGTGATGGGAAAAAAAAGAAATTAATGAAGTTCTTCTATTTGTTCTCCCCCATTTGCACAAAACTCAAGTAGAACAGCAACAACATGTTCAAGTAGCAAGAAGGTACTGATGGTGCGTCGATGCATTTGATGTCTAAAAACAGGCAACAGCAGTCACTGGCTTTTAATAGTAACAAGGGCTCACTGTAATCTGACAAATGAAACAAAAGGTAAAAAAACCAAACAACAACGAATATGCTGTCATTGTTTTCAGACAAAGAATATGTGAGTGTCTGTTAAAATAAATGTTTTTAGGCTTTAAAATGCAGGTTTCCATCATGTAAATGTTCTATAACAGCACAGTTCAAACATGACAAGGCCTTTACAGAAAGACAACATCCTGGAAGCATTGCAACTCTATCAGTTAGTGAGACACTAATGGAAGTTGAGGTTGTTGACCAAAATAAAATAAAAATCTGTGCGGGAAAATCTGTATGATGTACCATCCCACTATGCTCAAATTACATTTATATAACTTTCAGTGTCAGTGCAGGAAGTAGTGTGCATTGCATGTAGCACATGTGGCTTCCATGCAGGAGACCGAGTTCATCTTTTGTCACAGACCTGCAATAAAAATTCACTTTATCAACCATAACTGCAATCTTTCTGTAACCTTACGGAACTTTAGCTGCTTCACTATCACATTTTGACATGACAGATCTTCCCCTAACCTAGACATAATGTACTCATGCACATAAAAAAATGAGATTTTAAAGATGTAGTCACTGAACACATGCCAAATTTAGTTAATTCTTCCAATAGTAACTTTCTTATCCAGCGACAGTTGAAGGTACAGTACTGTATGGAATAAGGACAATCTCCAAAATAATGTTATTTATGGCACCCTCCATAAATAACATTACGTAAGTAAATGTAATGTAATGATCCGGTAATTCACTGAGGAAAATGAGCTGCAGATATTTAATCTAAATTTTCATGTACATTCTCATGTGCAAATATTCAATCCATCAATCACTTGGATTATTTAGTGACATGTGTTTTCTCCACACATTTTAATGCAATTTATCACACCATCAAATTTAGCTTACAAGGGAAACTCATCATGTCTCAAACACAATATCTACAATATAGAGGAGGCTGAGTTTATTAACCCCAGGTTCAGCTTTAAAAAACCCAGACTTGAACCTAAAGAACTGAATTGAATGGGAATGTATCAAATTTGTACTTGTGAGAGCTTCATGTGTTCTTTGTGTTTTCTGAGTGAAATGCAGTGCACCATGGAGCACACATTCTGTCAGACCTCCATCAGTAAATTAAAACACTTATGTTAATAGGAAATCCTTCCCCTGCCATTACTGTGCAGGTAAACTAAGGCACACTGTCCTTCAAAAAATATTTATAAAAGCTAATGTTCTGAAACTAATTACCATCTTCTGTGCACTACAAAGATCAGCCCAATAATTTATGCTGAAGCAAGTGGACAGGCTATATCCATAAAACTTGCATTTACTGTGAGTCTATTGTACAACAGATTTCCACACTGTTACGTTATGGTATAAACGGGGTATAATTCGGAAGCAAAATAAACATAACCCGATGTGAATGCAAGTTTGATTGTGTCAAACCTTCTGTCCCGGAGACAGCAGCATTAAAATGTCCAGTGCCAGCAATGATCTGACCATCTGGCCTGGTCCTGAGCCTACATAGGCTCATAGTCACCATCAGAAAGTCATGTGTGACATCATGGCACCCTCCATAAATTGCCACAATCTAAGTACTGACACCCTGCCAAACACATGTGCAACCCTGAGAATGACCGGCTCCTCCACCCCGCTGATCTTCAAGATGGAAGAGCGGTCTAAAAATAATATGCTGAAACCCATTTCCACTGTAAAAACACCTTTCCCAGCAGTTAGCAAATCAAGATTAAATTCTTATGCTTTTGATGTTATGGAGTAGTCTTTATTTCCTGCAAATAAAAAATGCATTAATTCTTATTTGAACATTTTCCAACGATCTTCCACCTTTTATCATGCAATTAAAGTACTTGTATGTCTAGTTTGGGCAGCTTGACGTGGTCTACTTTATACATCCCTTCTCTCAGTTTCTTCTAGTAAGTGTTTCTTATAAAGATTCTCTTCAGGCAGCTATAGGAACAGATAAGAGTGACACTGGGTACATCTACTAACAGTATTCACTCAAAGCCCGACAGCTTACTACTGTTCCATTGTTCAGATGTGCTGTGAAGGTGGAGGGACCCTCCTCCCTGTGGTAATTATCAGCCATGCTCTGTTAGAGGACATGGACAGGCACATTTTAATGTAGGACTATATCAGCAACTGCAATACAAGCTAACCACTGTAGGTACTACTGTACTATGTAAATTGTGATCTAGGGTTATTTAAAGAACTACTTAAAGTGGAAAAAAATATATTCACACATTTTAGTTTATTAGGCACAGCTAGATACAACTAATGGAGTAGAATACAACAGCCTTGCCATAAATCCTCCCATCCATGAAGGTTATAATATTCAGTTTTTATTTATTCTGTTTTTAAAGATGTTTGTTTTACAGCCATTTCAGAGGCTGTAATTTGTGGTTCTGTTGAACTTTATTTGTAACAGTTCAACTGACAGTAAATTGAGCAAAGGTGCATTCTGTTGCTACTGAATTCATCCTTTCATATGCAAGAGGACGAATTTGTCATCTTGCTTTCTCTTAGAAATTATAGTCTCGCTTTAAAATGCTCAGCCAGAGTGGAATCACTATGATCTCTTTACCACAGCAAATTTGTCAGTTGAGTTAGTCGAGTTTAGCTTAGTGCTAATGATGGCCACTCAGTACTAGGGCTGGGTATTGTTTAAAAAATGTAGATACCAGTACCAATCCATGTACTGATGCCAATTAAGAACCCATCATACATTTAGTGCACTTACTTTTATCTGATGTAACAGGTGTGTAGTGTAGACACACTTTACAGCGTACATCTTGGCTGCTGAACTGCTAAGTGCGCTAACTCAAATTCACCACGACTTCACCACCACAGACGGGTTGTAACTCCTGAGGCAGTGGGCCAATCACATGTCACATTAAATCCAATAATGCTTGTGTTGATTGGCTGTGAGCAAGTCCACACAAATAGTCATATCGACTACTTGGTATTATTATTTCCATCATTACCTTAAAAGGTATTGAGTACCGATGCCCGGCCCTATTCAGGACCTAAAGATTTAAAAGAAGAAGAGAAAATAGTGCCCATGGAAATAATGTTAAGAACTGACAAAAATGGGCTCTGTGTGAGAGACATGTTAAAATTTCACATATTAAAATGGTTTAAAAACACAGAAGAAAAGAATAAATAGCATACCTTACTCATAACCTACATGAGTCAGGCAGCATGAAGTCCAACAGCTGCACAACACTGCCTAATTATATACCTTTCTAAATACACAGGTGCAAGTAAATTCACAGAGGCTGGTTGTCTGAGGAGAGGAGTTTCTTAAAGCTACAGTCAGCTGCTTCTACTTCTTGTCTATAACAGGAAGAGGCTATATGACATTATCATGAATGTTAACTTTAAAGCATAAAATACTTTACACTTTATCACATGGGTAGGACTATTGCAACTATATGCTTGTGGTGACATCATTAATCATCAGTGGAGGAGAACATTTGAACAAAACTGTAAAATTACAACCCAAACTTTATGTTGTACTGTATACACTCATTTTCCAAACCACCTTACTGGTTCATAGAGACAGGGTTTTTTGGGCAGTGAGTGTTTATTACCAACATTTTGGTTACACTCACTTTTTGTTTTGCCTTGGTATAAAGTGGTGAAGATAATTAGGCTAAACTGTATGTGCCGCCTGCCTTTTTTCTGCAGGAATTTGGCTGCATTTCCAGTCCCCAGCAATGTCACCATAACAGAAAATAATGGTCAAATAAGATAATCCTTGAAATGAGCATTCTGTTTGATTTTTTCCAAAGTCTACTTCATTACAGCTGTTCTCTGCCCTTGATGTTTCTACTTTGCAGGGTTTCTCTCTCTCTCTCTCGCCCCCTCCCCCTTTTGTCAATGTCAAACATAGAAAATCCAAGGTAAAAAACTAAAAAACCACACTAATGTGTCTAATGAGTTCATACCTTTGCAAGGCTGAAGCCCGTTGTGTGTTAAAAATGCAGAATAAAAAGCTTTGTCTGCGTAACCAAAGAAAGGGAAACAGAGAGCCGCTGAATGGGTCTGACTGAACCCTGCATGTTTTTACCGGCTTCATCATTTGCATTACTCTCTCAGTATTATAATGCTCCAAGCAGTGAGTCAGTGCTGAGTAAATGCAGATCTTAAGGTTATGCTTGGGCGATGCTGCTTAAGTCCTGATAATGAATGCTTTGAATGCAACTCCGTCGAGATATTTTAAGACATGTACAATATGTCCACATTTAAAACCAGAGACACTAGAGAAACAAAACACCAAATCTACATTTTCCACCCCAATAATCCAACAGACAAGGAATCTCTTTTATTTCCTTCCTTGTCGGCTAAATTACCTGTGTATCTGCTGTGTGGAGATAGGCTCTTATCTCATGTGAATATGTTGACAGGAAGCAGCATGGTCTGTGAGGTGGATCCGATGGGAAGGCGTATCTTGAAGGCAGCGACTCTCTGCAACATTGACAATTCCCCATGCAGTATTTGCCTTGGTAGCTCCAGTTAAACCTGTGTTTATTACTTGTTTGACTATGTAAGGAGCATTGTCTCCCTCACTGCTGAACATCAGCTTTGGTTTTGTTTCTGTTCATACTGAACATAAAAAGTGGCTTCATTGTAGAATTAAAAAAAACATGTCACGGTTGAATTTAAACCATATTTGACAATTTGGCAGCAGTGTAGACATAAAAGAAGGAGTAATCTTATATTTTTTAGTATTAACAGTGAATCACATGAATGTGTGATGTGAAAGTCGTCAGTGGTAACAACAAACCTCAGCTCTCTTTGTGTTTTAACATCTTCCTGCTCACTGGGGGATACTGACGAAGCCTGCCACCAATTCCTGTCAAGGGGCGCCACATTTTTGCGTCACCGCAATTGTTCAGTTTAGCAGAGTAATTAGTAAGACTAAAGATGTAAATGAGCCCAGCTGTAGTTCATCTGATTTACATAAAGTACCACTAAATAAGATCTGATGTGTTGCTGTTTTGACAGGTCTAGCACCTGGTTGTAAAGCAGTGGAGCACAAAAGTGTTTTTCTGCTACTGAACTCTGAATACTGCTTAAAGAGAAAGTGTTTCTGGAGCTATACCAATGTGTTATATGTAAGGTTAGTCGGAAATCAAATACAGTATGAAAAATTAATGCTAGAGATTTTTGGTTTTAAACTTCTTTGACAAGATTATTGCTGTAAAAGTATTTAAAACAATGCATCAAGCCAATTTAATTCATAGTCTGCTTCAGTCATGGCACAGGACTGGACCCGCAATGAGCCATTAAAAAGACAGGCAGAAGGCTGTTGAAGGAAACAGGAAGATACAAATGTGAGAAAAATGTCTGTCTGTCACATTGCTGCTCATTAGTCATCATTAATGTTATGGTACTGAACAGACAACAAGCATAAGATAACTTTTCATAGCGCATCTTTTAATTTGCTGCAATGTTCTTTACTGCTGGAACTGTAATGATTTCATTATCCAAACTATTACAAATGTCTGTTTTGGAATGTCTTGAAATATATACTGTATTAGGGTAAATTTCAGTAAATATGACCAACTGCAGTTTAATAATTTAGTGCCTAAGGAAGGGCTAGAAAACACTGGGATAATACACATTGTTTTGATTGTGTTTTCCATCCTGCATAATCTCTCTTATCAACCATGTTTCCATCTGAAGAACATAAAACCATAAGAACATAAGAACAATTCTAAAAATTAAAAGAAAGAGCAATTCAAATCAATGAAAGTTGGTTTTACAAGGTAAATCAACTTACAGCACACTCATATGCACAGGTACATATGTGCATATATACCCCCAAAGTTCATCAGATCATGTAAGCAAGAGCATAAAAGTAAGTTCCTTTTTATAAGGTCAGTCAATTAAAAGGAAACTGATTCTTGAAGTTAAAAAAGGGGTAATACTATGGGAATCCAATCAGCAAGACTAGCTAAATTAAACTTGAGGGTATAAACTAGATGAAACAGCTTATCTAGTAGACTACTTTGTAAGTTGTAGACAGTTTTATTTCTTTTTTTTTTTGTCAATACACAAGATTTTAAAAGAACACTATGTTAATTACATTCCTGTAGATCATGTAGTTGCATTGCATGTATTTATAGAGTATGTACTGTGCAATTAACTGTGTTTTCATTCAACTTACTTCAATTGTAGTGGGAATTCGTTTTAAAGTCTGGTTTGAAGTTAACTTTAACACTTGCTAGCTAGAAAGGAAATCAGTCAGCACAAAACTAACCCATACAAGTACCATCTCTGCAGTACATACAGTGGAACATTATATAACATGAATACTTCATATCTCAATGAAAGAAAGGGAGAATGGACTTGGATGTCAAATAACATGAGTCAAAGTTCAATACTTTTTCTCGCTGGTTTGTTTTTTGCAGACTGTTTCAGAGAGACAGAGCCTGCAGCGCTTTGATTTTGAATTTCTCCAGTTCATCATTTATCGGTGGTTGAGTCAGCTTTGACTGTGTGTGATTTGAGAATGAACCTCCGCTGTGCACATGCATTGATATTTTTTTGATGTGGACATAAAACTTTTGTGATCTGTGAATGCTTTTTCTCAATCTCTATTCTGGTCTGTATCTGTTGAGAGTCTACCTGTATCACAGTACAAGCTTTGTTGCACTATATAGTATCTTTTTTTAATGCAACAGTTAATGACCATGGCCACAATCATTCCTTAGCTGAAGCCTGCAATAACATATTTTTATGGCCACTGGGGGGCAGTAGAACCCAATTTTAAACACTGAAATCATATAGCAAATGTTGTGATTGTGATCCATTATTCACTCTCACACTTTTTTAAATTTGTGCTCTTGTTCTCCAACTACAAAGAAAACTATCTTTCTCATATTAGTTGCTAACTTGGTTTTTCTACTGGCTGCTGCTGGGATGCTAGTGTAAAGTGGGATTTCAGAACATGTTCATGTGTTATTTTGGCTCGTGTGAAATTTGGACAGTGATGACTAATTTAGTTTGAAAGGATCTGTTGACACATTACCCCTCTCCTCTATTGTACTGGGATGGCAGCAGACATCTCACAGATGGATATATCAAAACCTGGACACAATAAAAGCACCTGTCTGTGTGATTTGATCCTACTAGAGGCTAGTGAGACAATACACTGAATGACAACATGTCTGAGTGAAGGGACCCTTTAAAGTTGTCTTTTAAAGTGCATTTATTATTTTTTGTTCTTTCTGTTAAACTATCTGCTTATTGATAACAGTGTAACCTTCATAGAGCATACAGTACATGCTGAGGGAAACTGGAAAATCCTCAATAAGATGAAATCAAGGCTAATCTATGCACCTTGATCAAATGACCTGTTTAACACAGTCACCACTGACAAACACCAGTTGTGTGTGACAAATGCTGTATGCACACCAAATAAAATATATATATTTTGCTTTTCTTTTGTATCTCTTAGGATTCTTGTGCAATAACACTCTTGTGGTCTTAGCTGGGCTTTCCTTGATATAGCAAGGCTATAGATCATACTGCCCCGACCTGCCATCCAGCATGGGTGAGAAATGTGCAGGAAAGAGACTCAGGCAGTCACATGCTGGACTTTTTTTAGCTTGTGAAGAAAAAAAAAAGATGAAATAACTTCATCCACATACAGCTTCATCCGTATCACACCCCGAGTCCTCTTTCAGCCATGCTCTGGTGCATTTAATACATTTATTCCCCAATAATATATCCTTACAACTGCGTTTATTTTTAAACTATGTATAATCCTTAGGCTCAAAATCAGGAAGCAGTCACATATAATTGTGTTATTGTAACTACCTGAGGGAAAAAAGGAAAAAAAAGTTGAGGCCATCAAGTTGTCATATTGTTAACAGGTATATGGGTAGAAAAAGCTATTAACAGGTCAATGCTGCACTGTGACATGGACTAAAATGTCGACCGGCTGGGAGATTGGCCTCAGGTGACAGGGCCACATTCTTCCCAGCAGCAGGGGGCTGAAATCTATAATGGATGACTTGTCAAAGATATCATTACGAATCCTCTTTTGAGCCTTGACAATAGACTGCCTGACTGCCAATGAGCCCTTCCTGTCAGTGTAACAGAGCCAAATAAGATGCCCCCGAGGTGCATGAACTGCCTTCTTCTTGCAAAATAATGTAAATCTGAGGTTTTAAGGATTCTAAAATCAAGCTCTTTAAGCTGCATATAAAGCTCAAACCAGACAAAGTTGAAGAAAAATTTCATGAAATTACAGCATTTAACATAACTTTCTTGACGGTGGAAAAAAAAAGTCTTTATAGTCTTCTCAGTATTTTTTGCCCTAGAGATGCATAATAACCCGGTGCTGCCTTCTTTGTGATAACACACCCCAAGTTCATGGCTCTTCCCTGACATTATTATTATTACACAGTGCCAAATTGGAAGTGTCTCAGGAGGTAGAGATGACATTCAAATATCCCATCCAGCTCTATTCATTATGGCGAGTGTAAGTTTCCCCCCCAGTGGGGAACCAGGTGAGCAACTATTCTTTAAACTCTCACCTAATCAGCTTCCACAAGAGATCATTTTTCTGTGTAGATGTTGTTGTATGGCTGACATTCATTTTTGACATTTTTTAATTATTATTAGTCATTACTCATTTGATTAATCCCTTGTGTCTCCAAAAGGCTCCCTGTGTTAAATTAATGAGACTTGTGGTGTTCAAGTAGGCACAATCCATCATTAACATTATGCAGAAAGTTAAACCAAAGATATTCTGCAAATTTCTGTACAAACAGCCAACTCCCCCCTATACCCCCCAACCCCAGCTATTATACCTTCAATAGAAATAGGAGCTAGTGACAGCTATTCAATAAATATCCACTTATGTGTGTTTTTAGGTGGTGTGATATTACCCTAAGGTGCCATAGCATTTGTGCAAGTTATTGACTCTGTTTAACAGAAGTGCTTTCTTCCGCCGCTTATTTCCCCTAAAACTATTTTCTCAAACTTGCAAACATGGATGGAATTTCATTTTTGTTGAAAGAGTACACTTTGTATGTCGCTGTATTCCGTCAATCAAATAAATGACCCAAGGTTGCGGATCCATATTTAGGCTTTCAATTGCCTTGAAGCAAAAATCTCAAAGCGGATGCACTCAGCTCGTATTACCAAATTACCATGTCCTTTTTTCCCTTCTTTTTTTTTTTAAACACAGAAAGGCACATGAAGAAGAAAAGCAGAGGTGGTTAGAATGCAGAAGATTCAGCCATTTCCTACTGAGGAATTATTGGAGCGTATCCCTCTGGTCTGCGGTGTAATAAGTGGGCTGAGACACTATGTACTAATCATTTGACAGTAACAAAGGCAACAAAACAAAGACAGGAATTTTTTTAAAAGGGAGGACTACTTTGACCTCTGGTGTCCTAGGAGAAAAAGCAGCAATGTAGGTCTCTTTATGAGTAATACTGTCTTCAGCAGACTGAGAATGGGCAGTGCTATTATCTCCCGGGGGTTCACTTAAATGTTAACATCTTGTACTGACAGGATTTCTAAACCTCATTCCTGCTCTGCATGTTGGAACAAAGAAATTAAAGAATTGAGGTCAAAATCTTTTTTATTTTTAAAGAAACAAACAGGAGACTGTGAGTAGTTTGCTTCTGAAGTATGTTTTTACAATTTATAATTATCAAAAAATGTTACAATAGAAATTCACAGGTAAAAATACCTGATGTTGCTGGCTGCGTCAGTGTTGATGCAGTAAAATATATAGATATAAATATATATTGTTTGGTTTTTGTTTTTTTAAATATTGATGATGAGTATAACTACATGTGTTTTTCTTTATTATGTTTGCCTAAGTTATCATATTTTGTGCAGATTTTGAATTGTTATTATGAGTGTAATTGCTATGTGTAAAAGAGTATTTAATTACTTGCTTGATAATTTGCTTTAGCTTTTGGAAAAATAGAAAAGATGACTAAAACAAACTGAAACTTTTTATTCACAGCATTATGCATTATGTGTTTAACTTTTTGTACCGTATCATTTATGTACTAGTATATACTTGCCTTCATTACTCGAGCTGTCATCTCTTGCCTTTTAAGATAATCACACTTCAAGAAAAAGCTGTGCAGTGATTCTATTTTATAAGACAAACATGTCCAATGATTGGATCCATTATTTAATAAACCTATGTTATTTGCACTATTGCAAATGTATTTTACAGTCTAATTCAAAGCGGTCTCAGGAGAGGTACATCCCTGAGGGAAGGGAATTCATTGCTTTGCAAATGTCACAGTGAGGCAGAAAAAAACATGTTCAAATTAAAAATACAGTGTAATACTGTAAAAAAACAAAAAACCTGCAGCTGTATTTCTTCCTAACATGGTCCCTACTTACATGATTATGGTGACCCCAGGCGTTGTTGTTGGTGAAAAGAAGCAGCCCGGTCTGTCTTCTAAATATAATTCTTGTGTTGAAATGTGCCTCAGCAGCAGATTCACTCTGCATTTAATGAAACACACACAAACATTTTATACAGGGTCTCGAGGTGATAACAGGATTTGATGAGTATTGATTTACACAAGTAATTTGAAACGCTACTACATACTGTACATCAAAAGTCTTTGACATCACTGTGATTTGTTTGAAATAAGGCTATCCATCATGAAACACACAAAAATGGAGGCTGAAAAGAGTTGAGGAACACCATGTGTGTCTCTGGAGCTGAAGATTCATTACGCTTTGATTCCTATGCAGTTTCCACCTCTTTTCAGTCTCAGCACTCACAAGCACACACGCAAGGTTTGTACTAGTCACTTTCCTCTGGAGAGAATTCCTACTGAAGACAAGTTCTGGTTTGAGTTAATGAAATTAATACTGAAAATCAAAATATGCTCAACAATTGTTCTTGCAAATGCACATGCCCCCTCCCCATCAACATCCACCACACCTTTGACACAAACTACAACAACATCACGTAACTCCACAGAGCGTCCCTCCAACGGGACCGACCTATTTCATATTTATACCTAGTGAGGAGATGGTGTACTTCGCTGCGCTTTTGAGCGAGAGATTTCCCTTGCCTCTCACAAAAAACGCTGCCACCTTTTAAACATTCAAGTCATGGTTCAGTAAGGTGCCTGCTGTCAATTTTATTTATAAACCTCCCTGGCCTGTTCTTTCATTCAGACAGACGCTCTACTACCCCCCCATCCACCTCTCGTATATTGCCATGAGAGATGCAGACACCACCTACAAGGCATCCTCAAAGGCAAAGGGTAAACATGGCTCACAACAGCACTTAATGCAATCACTGTGCAAAGAAACACATGCCTCAGCAACATCGAGCTACAACACACTTCGAGGTGTTAAGGTGAATAAAAATGCCTCGCTATGTCCCGTGGCTTTAGAAGTGTATATTTCTTCTGAGAGCCACATAGCAGAAATTACCCCATGCTTCCTCTGCCCAGTGTTTGCCTCTCGTCCAGCAAGCAGCGAAGCTGTGAAGGCGTGATGACTCCCTGGTTATAAGTCTGACATGATACTCACAAACCAAAGTGATGGTTCCCTGTGTGGGAATGCTAAAGGAGAAGCCCCAGTAAAACAGATAGGTGCCCTGGAGAATGCCAGAGGAACACTCAAACTGTGGTATTTTAATGACATAATGAGGGCAGTTGCATGCATTTCCTTTCCTTTTTAATTTGCAGTTTCGTTTTATGCAAGAAGTAACTATGTGAGTGTGAGACTGAGGTACAGATGCACAGAGGTGGCCATCACAGAAGATCTTGTTAGACTAATTTGCATGATTTTTTTCTTTCAACTCCACTATTCCCAGTAGCATCTTCTTTTTACCTATGAAATCATCATTGTTTTGCTCTCATTCCTTCTGTGTAAAAAGGCTCATCTCTGCAGAATGTTACAGCATAACATGCCCTGAATGATCACTGACTGGGTGGAGGATATTTTCTTTTTATCCCTTTTTGTATAACCTTTTCAGATTCAAGCTGCTGCACTGATTTTGATAAACGGGTACACAGTTGTAAGATTACGTTTTTTTATATTTAGTTAAAAAAACACAAGTGTGGCCAGCATCTGTGACGTGCACTACATAATGAATGGTAGTGATGGATAGGTAAATAAAAAAGCATAAGGTTATACCTATAGCATACCTTATACCTTTTATGAAATTGATTTTTATAAGTACAGGCGTTAACATTGCTTAACATCGTTAAGCAAAAATGCATGTATATGTATATGTGATGCCATATAGTCCGTTCCTGTATCCCAATTAGGGAAGAATACTCCAGATTCTGTGTTTTAAACAGAGAAAGTCATGACAGGTCGACAATGAATCTCCCACTTCAAAGCCTGTCCTAATACTGCCAACAAATGCTGCCCTCTTTGCCTGAACTTGAAGGATCCAACCAGTGTATTGTGTGCAGCTGCCAGTATCCATGCCAATAATTTGTTCATTGGAGAATTCAAGTGATTCTCATCAAATTGGCAAATCAAGGACTATTGGAAGTGATATCTGGAGTGCACCAGTAACCTTGCCCAAAATAGGGAGACAAGGGCACCCTCTTGGAACTAGGCCTGGGAGGGGAGTTTGCCTGAGAAACTGAGAGCTCTACTGTTGGGCTGTCTTGGCTGACACAGCTCTTCAGTGCTGTATTGAGATTGGGGGGCAGTGCCTGTGAACTGGCAGACTGGGTGGGGGTTCCCATTTTTAAAAAGGGGGATTGGAGGATGTGCCCCAAATATCCGGCATCATACTGCTCGGCCTCCCGGGGTAAGCTTGTGCCAGGGTGCTGGAAGCAAAGCTTGGCTCTTTATCATTGCAGCAATACTGCAGTGATGGGAGTTTGCACATCCAGTCTGCATGTGCTTTGTGGACTTGGAGAAGGGTTATGACCATGTCCCTCGGGGTACCTTGTGGGTGGTGTTGGGGGAACATATGGCGCGAAGTTGCAATGAGTCATTCGGTCCTTGTATGGCTGGAGTAAGAGCTGTGTCCACATTCTCAGCAGGAAGTCGAACACTTTCTCAGTGGGTGTTGGGCTCCAACAGGGTTGGTGTCCCTTGTCACTGACTCTGTTTGTGATCTTCTTGGAAAGGATCTCAAGGCACAGCTGGGGGGAGTGTCCGGTTTGGGGACTTTGCTTCTCTGCTTTTTGCAGATGTGTTTCTGTTGACTTCATCAGATTGTGACCTCCAGCACGTGCTGAGTGTGACGTGGTCATGATGATCGTTAGCACCTAAGTCTGAGGCAAGCCTCTTAGCTGGAAAACTGGACTACTTCCTTTAGATTGGGAGTGAGTTGCTGACCCAAGATGGAGTTCAAATATCTTGAGGTCTTGTCCACATGTGAGGATAAGATGGAAACAAGCCTATTTAGGGTGTCTGCACTCAATCTTTGAATAGATGCAGGACATTGCTGGCAGAGAGGGATATGTGAGTTATCTTACTCAAGTCTGCTGTCATAGCAACTTGGTCATTTATTCATTTGTGGCTTTCCCTGGCAAAAATATATATAATTTGATTTAAACCTATTTAAGGAAGCCAGACATAATTTGCCATATTGTTAGAGTGTTAAATATAAGTTGTCTTTATATGGACATACAGTATTTACCATTAAACTGGTGCCCTGTTAGCCAGTCAAGGTGAGATTGTAGATTAAACCACTTCGGCCCTCTTATTAATACTTTCTTGCCAGTTTGAAGGCAACTCTTTGGTCAAAAACTAAAAATGTCTGACTTCGGCAGTTGAACACCTGAATGTACCATTATTTGTAGTCTCACTAAAGCTTCTTGGAGATACATTCTTTGGAGAAGAGATTCATTTGGGGGGCTATTCAGAGACTCAGAAGATTCTGATGTGTTAAGCTCAACAAAAAGATCAACAATTACCAAGGATTAGAAAAGTTGGAGATGTATGTGGGAGATTTATGGTAAACCTTTTAACTCCTTTGACTGATTATGTATGTAAACTGATTAAAAATATATACACAAGTCTTGTTAATTGCTAACCAATGTTTTGCAAAATATAGCAGGTTGTTGCACTGCTGCTCTATTGTCTTATGTTGCTGTGATGAGAGCAGCAGTAGATACAACAATACTACAGATTTTATACCTGCTTTGCCCAGATATTCTATTATAGACACAATTTACTCTGCCACAGTGGTCACTCTGTGGTCATAAATCAATTGCTGAGGGTATTTGTGTACATTTCTCTTCTCTCCTTCCATATTTTGCATCTCTGAAGAAGAACACATGTTCAGAGGTGCAAACCCCACCCCACACCCCAAGTTAATTTAATTAACTCAAACCTATGGTAACTGCAAAAGTCATGAAAACAGCTAAAGACTCTCTCTAGAGTCAGTGTTGGTTTGTCCATTGTGGGCTACATCTAAGATAACTCACTTCTATGCAAGTATAAAGGGCTCATTGTATGGTAACAAAAACTCAACAATTCTTAGTTTCAGGTGATTACAGACTAACTAAAACATGAATATTGAATATTATATTCCATTTCTGCCAAGTCAGCTCCAGTAGATGCCACTAAATTCTAGACACTGGTCCTTCAAATACTACTCAAACCCTCTGTGCGGTCCTTCAGTAGGTAATGACAAATGCAATTGGATTGCTTAACGCCAAGCACGTAATATGGGCCATAAATCTTTGGTAAATATCCCCTTGAGGTACACTATGCAATTTACGGTACTAATAAAAAAAAGAGTGGGCTTACATCAGCGATGCTTTCAAGCTAACACCTTGCCTGTATGCGGCAAACAAATAATGCATGTTACAGAAAACATCTAAAAATTTGTATAAACATGGGTGGACATTTTCTGTCTTCCGATCAAAGTCATGCACAGGTCCAGTGTGCCCCACAACCACAAAGCTCAAAAACCAGAGCCAACCCATTATCTTCAATGATCTCTGATTCAAATCCTTCCCTAACTCATTTAATATGAGTCCTGACCTGGCTCAGAGCTGCTACTAGGCAAACAAGGGGGAAAAATAATTATGAAAATATATATTTTTTAAAGTAGTGATATGTACAGCAGGAGAAGAACTCCACGGGTTTAAATGAAATATGTTCATCTGTGTGGATACTAGGGGTGTCACGATTCTTCAAATAAATGATTTCACTTTCAATTTTAAGGTTTAAATTCAATTAGACTTAAACTTTTTTTTCAGCACTGGTGGCTATGCAAATGTTAGACTATGGAGTCTTGATTTGTCAACAGATCAAGAGATCATTGGTTTAATGCCTTGACAACTATTATTTATATTTTAGAATTATTTAAAAAAAAAAAGAAAAAAAAAAAGATAGGCTACATGGTATCAAGCATGATATAACTATTGTATATTTCTTGGAATTTAGCACACTGGTCAAATTTAAATAATTTATTTAAAATGAAAAAAAAGTACATTTATTTCATCAATCAATTGTGAACAATTGTCAAACACAAAAACAAAAAGAAGAGCCACTAGATGGCAGAAGGTTACTTTACAATAACAGTTTGAAACTAAGTTTTCGCATGTTGCATTTGTCCCGGCACCCTCGTCTTACATCCTTGGCTGTACATAGAGACAAATGTTATTTGTCCAGCTTGGACGAAATTAGGTTTTGGTTGAAATTAGGTTGTGGCTTGTTGTTTACCTTCTACAGCATTGTTTGTGTAGAATTTTTAACTTACAAGTTACTAATGCGGTACGTTTGAATCTGTCAGCTTCACCTAAGTGTGTAGCATAACCTACAAACTGTAGTTTTTCTGGCAACAGTGCATTCATTTTTTACACAACTCCAGTTCTGTTGTTTCTCGATCATCTCCGGCTCTGCCAGTGGCCATGGTGTCTCGAAAAGTAATGAAGCTCCAGTGAAGCCACACCGTTGCACTAAATAACATATTCCTTCTGCTTTTGTCCACCTAGCAAGGCTGTCTTACCAGGCCACTTTTTCCTATCCTATCACCAACAAAGTTTTCCCTCTTCTCGGCATCATATATTTCTATATTTCTACCATTCAAAGCAAACTGGAACCTCTGGGTTCTTCAGCAGTACTCCCTCACATGTACATCCTTTTCAGCTGGTCTGCAGAGCTGCCAGTATACTGTCAATAAAGCATTTTTCATCCCTACCTTTGCTAGCCAGCCATGTATTGATGTATTAGCCTTCAATGAAACCTGGATACATCCAGAAAACACTGCTACCCCAGCTGCCCTCTGCACCCTTTCATGCTCTTTGTACTTGTGTCAGGTGGAACTGAGTGTTGAAGCACTTATTCTCACAGCCTTCTCCTTGATCTGCTGCAGCTTGGATTGTACATCGCTTTGGACAAAAGTGCAAAATGAATAAATGCAATGGTTTGAAAACTGTGGGAGAACAGGTGTGTTAATTCAGATCACCCAGGCTGAAGAACACATGTATGCATTAATGAACTGATTATATTAATGTTAAAACTGGAGCAGAGTATTGGACAAATTAAAATTTGACCTAATGTTGGCACCACATGAACATTTAAAGGATCACTGCTAAAAATCATCCTTAGGGAGGCATGTTTGTACAAAATGTCATAGCTGTCCAGTAGCTGTTGAGATATTTCACTCCAAACCATAAATGTCAACCTCATGGTGGCTATAGAGGAAAAGTAAAGGATTACCAAAGTCATAGGGATTCTTCATCCTGGAACCATGAATGTCTGCACAAAATGTTGTGCCAATCTACCATGTAGATGTTGACTCTATAAGTGTAAACTCTGACCTGCTGATGGCACCAGAGAAAAGTATTGGGGACTAACAAAGCCAGCACATCAATCAATCAATCAATCAATCTTTATTTGTATAGCGCCAAATCACAACAAAGTTATCTCAAGGCACTTTACACATAGAGCAGGTTCTAAACCGTACTCTTCAAGTTTTAATTTATAAAGAGACCCAACATTCCCACATGAGCAAGCATTTAGCGACAATGGCAAGAAAAAACTCCCTTTTAACAGGAAGAAACCTCAGACAGAACCAGGCTCAAAGTGGGCGGCCATCTGCCTCGACCGGTTGGGGTAGAGGGGAGAGAGAGGAAGGATAGGAGAGAGAGAGAGAGAGTAGCACATAGAAAATAAACATTGAAGCTAGAAGGTCCGGGACTGGAATCTGTCATCCGGACGTCTACAGGCCCAGATTACCTGTGAGATGAGAAAGCACAGACAACTCCGGGGAAGAAGTGTAGGTTACTGAATGCATTAATAGTACATGAATGTTATTGGATATAGATGGATGGATAGAGAGAGAGAGAGAGGAGGAGAGAGGAGCTCAGTGCATCATGGGGGTAGGAGTCCCCCGGCAGTCTAAGCCTATAGCAGCATAAACTAGGAGCTTGCTAACTATAAGCTCTATCAAAAAGGAAAGTTTTAAGCCTACTCTTAAAAGTAGAGAGGGTGTCTGCCCTCCGGACCGAATCTGGAAGATGGTTCCACAGGAGAGGAGCCTGATAACTGAAGGCTCTGCCTCCCATTCTACTTTTAGAGATACTAGGTACCACAAGTAGGCCTGCGTTCTGGGAGCGCAGTGTTCTGGTAGGTACATAAGGTACTATGAGCTCTTTAAGGTATGATGGAGCCTGACCAGTAAGAGCTTTAAAAGTGAGGAGAAGGATTTTAAATTCTATTCTTGATTTTACAGGAAGCCAATGCAGTGAAGCTAAAATAGGAGTAATGTGATCTCTCTTTCTAGTTTTTGTCAGAACGCGTGCAGCTGCATTCTGGACCAGTTGGAGAGTCTTTAGAGACTTGTTAGGGCAGCCTGATAATAATGAATTACAATAATCCAGCCTAGAAGTAACAAATGCATGGATTAGTTTTTCAGCATCATTTTGAGACAGAATATGTCTGATTTTTGAAATGTTACGCAGATGAAAATAGGCAGACCTTGAAATTTGTTTTATGTGGGAATTAAAGGACAGATCCTGGTCAAATATAACTCCTAGGTTCCTTACAGTAGTACTGGAGGCCAAAGTAATGCCATCCAGAGTAGTTATATCATTGGATAATGTGTTTCTAAGGTGTTTAGGGCCAAGCACAATAACTTCAGTTTTTTCTGAGTTTAACAGCAGGAAGTTACAGGTCATCCAGGCCTTTATGTCCTTGATGCATGTTTGTAGTTTAGTTAACTGGTTGATTTCATTAGGCTTTATTGATAGATATAATTGAGTATCATCTGCATAACAATGAAAATGTATTGAGTGTTTCCGAATAATATTTCCTAAAGGAAGCATATATAAGGAGAATAGTATTGGTCCAAGCACTGAACCCTGAGGAACACCGTGTTTTACTTTTGTTTGCATGGAGGATTTATCATTGACATTTACAAACTGAAATCTATCTGACAGATAGGATTTAAACCAGTTTAATGCTGTTCCTTTAATACCAATTAAATGTTCAAGTCTCTTTAACAGGATTTGATGATCAATAGTATCGAAGGCAGCACTAAGATCTAACAGGACGAGGACAGAGAGAAGTCCATTGTCTGATGAAGTTAGGAGGTCATTTGTAACTTTTACCAGTGCAGTTTCTGTACTATGATGAGCTCTGAATCCAGACTGAAAATCCTCAAATATAGTCCATACATATAGTCCTCTGGGCACCATGAACACCTGCACCACATTTCATGGTCATCCATCTAATACTTGTGGAGACATTTCACTAAAACAAAAAATATGTCAGCCTAATAGCAGCACTAGAAATCTGTTCAGACAGTATATGTCAGTCCATGTGGTGGACTGTCCAACTGACTGACAGACAGAGACTAGCATCCCTAAAAAATTCCTGGGGCAAAGGGAAGAAGAGAGCACAAGCCTCACTCACCACAACTAGGTCACAAACAAGTGAATATCTGACTGGCTTATTTTAGCTTATATTTGAGCTTATATTTAGTTGATTTTGTTATGGTAAATAATTTAACCTTTATACACACAGTATGTAATTTCTACTGCTAGTCTCTCAATTAATACATAAAGGGGATTTAAAAAAAAAAAGATTTTCTCTGGGTTTGAACATTGTGGGAAACATTTTTGTAAGCATGCAGCACATTTTTATTTCCCTTTGGGATTAATAAAGTATCTATCTATACATCTATGACCATTCCTCCTCTCATACTGAAGCTTCGGACTACATGGCTTATATTTTATCATAAAGCTATACCGTTTGCTATATGAATACATCTATAAGTAGTTAAAGGTCATACAATGTTTTACATTTTCAGTCTAAGTTACATTGGACAAGGTTTCAGATATATCAGTTACCCAATGTACGTTGCATTACAACGTAATATGAAAAAGACTATTCAAGATGTATCTCATCTGTCACAGTCTTTATTGCTCTCTGTCTCCAGCCCCTGCTAACTTTTCCCAGGCCGTGTACTTTCCTCAAACTCCCCAAAACTGCCACCCTTAGGATGTCCACTAGATGTCCTCGTACTATCCCTCCTTTTTCCATCTACACACCTGTTCCCACTTCTCACCTGGCCTCCTCCGCCCACACCTGTAATTCATCCCTCGTCAGCCACTTATTTCATATATCGGCCCAGGTCTTTCTTCCCTTGTCAGATTGTTGTTGTTGTCATGTTGCTCTTTGTCTGTGCTTTCAAGCTTCTGTTTTCCGTTACCTGGACCTATACCATATCTGCTCCTGCTTGTCTGCCTGTCTGGACTTTACTGTATCTCATCCCTGCAACTCTGTGGATTTAATACTGTTTGGACTTGGCACATATGCCTGTGAGCTATAGTCTCTTCACTTCTGACAATAAACTCACTGAAGTGTCCCTGCCTGCCTCTATACTGTGCATTTGGGCCCCTCCCCTGCTACCTAAAATACACTACATTATCAGTGATTCTTTCACAATGTTAGATGTGCTAGCCGGCCTATCTGGCACTATAGCTGCCATCACACCACTGACCTCTGGTACTTTGAAGTAAAGCTCTTGAAAATAAAAAACACTGTTGCATTATATGAACTATACAAGTATACGATAAGAGGTTGCTGTAGATAAACTTCCCACTATGTACTGTGCATTCACATCACCATATATTAACTGGAAGCAGTTTTAGAGCACTTGAGAGGTCTGTCCTGTTACAATAACATGTAATACCACAATATAAGCAGGTTTGATAACATGGACAATCTGGATGTAATGTAGGCAGATCCCATTACAGCTTGTGTATTCTATCTATTAAGTCTGTTCTTTTTGTAAGCTTTGGTATAGTTGTGGTCACAGACTATCCCTCTCCCTACACACATATTTTGAGTTTAATTCATTTGCCAGAAATAAGACAAATCAGTCAATTAACAAAGTTGAAAATGAATTTGACAGATAACACTTTTCTTTTTTCTCATTTTCTATAAACATCGTGATTAATATCGTTATCGTGAATTCTTTTGGCCATGATAATCGTGTAGTGAAAATCTGATATTGTGGCAGCCTTAGTTCCAAAGTTTCTACTGCTCTAGAAAGCATCAATTAGTTTTATTTTCTCATGTATTGCTGAAGTTGGAAGTGAAGATATCTTCATGTATCCCTCTGTAGTGAGAACCCTTCCTGTCAACGCTCACGTACCAGAATTAAGTGTAGGGAAATGTGATTCATCTAAAGGGTTTCAGTTAGCAGGGAGTAGATGCTTCTCAATGTTTAAGCTTCAATTTGTGATATAGATAATATTTTCATGTACAAAAAAGTGTGTCTTAAGTACAGCTTAGGGCTGAGTGAGCCTGACTTCTGTAATAGTCTAAATATCAGAATATGAAGGAATTTGACCATGATGCCCCTCTGGTGCTGGTGAGACTAATACATAGGTTCATTGTTTTTATGGTCCAGACTGCCAATGATGACTGATTTCTCCACATACTGATGTACACTACCATGATATCTACCAGTTAAGTAGTTAATGAAGGGAGCAAACACACTTGGTAGTTCTGTTTTCTTGCTGTACATGCTCTGCTCACCTGTCCATTTGTCTGCTCTTTCGTCCAAACAGTGGCACAGTCTGATGAGCAACTCCACTGCTGCTCACCGCCTGATTTAGGGCCAGCCCACTTTAGTCCTCTTGTTTTACCAGCCGTGTCCCGAACTAGGCATCCAGAACTTTCTCCTTTATCTGTATCTGTTCCTACCTTGTTCTTTTTCTGCTTTTTTCCCCTTCTACTCTTTGCTTGGCTTTCGCTTGCTACTGGTGTGTTTCATTCTCTTTGTCCTACTCTGACCAAATGTTTTTTCTAAAATAAGAGCTTCTTTCAAAGTTTTCTTCCAAATTAATTTCCTTTTGCTCCAAAATTTCAACATGGACTTTTAACAATCAGTGGCCATATTGACAATTTTACCCTTGCTGTTACACAGTCATGGATTGAGGTGCAATGCCAAACTCATACTCAAAATTGAGCTGCAACTACCAATCACACACTGTACACACCAGCCTTTAATGAGTACAACAACCGCAGGTCTCAGTGTTTTACTTGCCGACATAGTAACACTGAAACAGCCATTAGTTTAAGTACATGTGTACTGTATTTCCAAAGTTGAATCACTACCTTCAAACATACACTGCCTCTAACAAGCTACAAACAACACACAACACATATTTACAGTCCCTCTAACTGTCAACTCAAAAGAAATTCAGGCACAGATCACTGACTCTCTTGAACTAAACCCAAAACACTATATCCTTTCTGACTGCTTATAAGAATCCTAAAGCTACTGCTAATGTTAACTCTACAGCAAAACACTAATTTTCTCAAAATGCAGTCATTCCTCTACTTTTTAAATGGGACTTGGATCCCTTTCAGATATGTTCTTATCTTCAAATTAAATTTGTCTTTGATCTAGTGTTCCTATCAGCAGGGATAACATCATTTGGAAAACAATTCATGACTTTTTTCAGATTTTTTATTGTTAACAAATTTCATGAAAATACTAAGAACAATTGTACGTTAGTTTATCTCTCAAATATCTCTGACTTTATCAGTCTGTCTGTGGCAACCCTGTGGCAATTGGTCTTCTTCAAGACAGGTCACAAGTATATATTTGTATTAAATAAATAGGTTCAATTATTTATATATATCTATATCAGCTGGCCACTGTAGTTTTAGCAAATATCACCTAAACAGTAAATAGTGTTTTTGTTGGGGACTATTTACAGCAGCAGTATATGGGATTGATTTGAAACAAACTACAGTGTTCATGTTGTGAAGGAACATGCCACTCAGTGCAACGGTGTGACTCACTAATGTATTTTTTAATAGTTTTGGTGCAACAATGGAGGTCTGTGGCACAGAGGAATACCATATGTCAGGCTTTGGACACACACATAATCCTTGTTAGGATAAGCTGTGTTAGATTGTTAACAGCAATAAAAAATGTAGAATATTATCAGACTTATCCTTCATGGTTTGGTTCCATTTAGGCACAAAAACAAAATGTTAGGGAAAGTCAAAGTTAGAGAACGTGGTCATGGTTAGAAAAACAACACTGACAAACAATGGTCTTGCTTTCCAAAGTTGCATTCTTTGTCATGCCACTTCCACCTTTGCCTCATTACTTGAATGGGCATCAGACTACCTTGTCAAGTAATTGTAAACAATGTTATTTTAGGCATTTGCACAAACAACCAAAGGACAACCAGAGGACAGTCTTAAAATGGAGCTGCTGCATAGATGCAAGAATGTTGAATCATTTAGCCTAACAGGGAGGAAGATTATGATTTTGAGCCTCAGATAAACAAGAAGATATCCACTAATTCACACACTGAAATTTAAGCAACCGCAGAATTGTGAATATTTTATGCATACTTTTGTCTGTTTATCCTCTTTTGTTTCATTAATGATTCACAACTTGCACATTAGACAAATTGTCCTGACTTGAATGCGTTTCGTAGTCGGACGAGTTCACAGCGTGACCAGAACAGCATGGACACGGCACACTTCATTGTAATGTTTTCAGGCCTCTCACAGATCCACCATATATATTGTTGGATTGTCGGTGAAGCATGGACTGCATTTCCCTGAATAAAACAGCCCTGACTTGGATGTATTTGCTCAGTGATGCCTCAATAGCATTTACTACTCTCACAGATGGCTGCTCTCCTTTAGCCTGGAGGAACATAGTCAAGTCTGAGCTGCTTTTAACTGTAACCCAGTAAGTTGGCTTCTGTTGTGTTTGTATTACAATTATCTCAGGGAGGGGGAGCATATTTATTTTACGAACCCAAATATGAACAAGAGAATACTCGGAACACAAATTTCAACGAAAAAATTGAATGCATGTTAGTTTGTTATATAACAGCCTGTGGATGCTTCCCTCAGGTTAATAAGACATGAAGAGTTATTTTTCTGCATTTTGGATCCCAGGTCTCAGCTATTTCTAGAGAAGTCGGGAAGCTCAGTCATGTAGTAACTCTTGTGCTTTTTCCCCCATGACAGAGATGATGAAACTAATCCAGGACCATTCGATCAAATGAAACTTTTCAGTAAAGCAATTTTTCAATGTCACATTTCTTTATGTTTGATCCATGAGGTAGGCTTGTCCCATTGGCATCATCTATCATCATCAAGTCGAGCTACCGAGCTCTCCTGACCACTGAGCAGTCGTTCTCCTGAGACGGATGCCTCTGAGGAACATCTGTCAATCAAAAGGCTCGTGGAGGCTTTGCTGCATTTCTATCTTCAATCAACCACAAAGAAATTCATGAATCTTATATGCTGGAATCTAGTCCTGATGTTTGTATAGTTATGCATGCAAGTTTACTGGTATTTAGGTAGATGCATGCAAGGGAAACTGAGCACACTCATGCAGACGACACATACTTAATAAAAGTCTCTCTTTGACATTTCATTTATCCATATACAATATATTTCTCATGCCAGTCACAGACCTGTGCCAACTTTGTTAAAGCACAGCTTTCAGTCAAGATTGGGAAATGAGACTCTTGGAGGAGAGTCTCTTAAAACCAGGAGTGTAAACATGAATTCTAGTTAGTGTTGGCACCTGTGTGTTTGCTGAGGTGAGTGGAGTACTCTAAATTTTAAAAATGCCTTCTATTGGCCTACATTCAAAAGATTTGTAAGATGCAATAAAAGCTCAAGGATTCATGCAAGAAAAAAAGAAACTTCTTCAGGGTTTTCGGGGTGCAAGAGCAGCAGTCCATTCTGTCACTTGAGAATCATTTTTGAGCGTCTTAGAAAGCTAATCAATGGTATGCGCCATTTAAATACAAAGACCCCTGATTTAAGCAGCCTGCTTAGCAGGAAATACCAACACATGCCAGTGCTGCTCACCTAGACTGATTGACTTGAGTCCTTGAAATATCAATGCATTGAATAGCTGCTGATGAAGTGCTGACAGAAATACTGTAGCAGGGAAAATCAGTGAATGAGACAGTACCCTGAGGAAAGAAAGGACAGGACAGACAACAGATTTTTGGGATGTTTACGGTCACCAAAGGTTGAGCACTATTCAGACATGGAAGATGACCACGTTAATTGGGGTCGCACCTCTGGGACCTACTCTCCTTTCAATGTAATTTTCTTTTGAGATTGATTTGTGGAGGAGGAAACTAGTATAAATGAGCCCATTTTTCTTCAGAGACTTAGCAGCGGAGTGGGAAAACTGGGATCATTTCATCAAATCATATCAGTGTTTATACACAATATGTAGCGATCTTCCTTTGCCAACAATAATAAGTACTAGTTGCCAAGTTTCAAACACCATGTCATTAATCTGTTGTGCGCTACACTCAATTACTCCATTTTTCTCTAAGGAGCCAGGAACAGACTGTGGCCTTAACTGTGGTTTCACAACATCTATAATTAGAAAAACAATTATTCAATTTCATGATAATCATGGTTGCAACACTGTGTAACACACAAATCATTGCCTGTGTACACATGTGGTGTCTTCCTCGCCGTTCCCTCTCACCTTCAGAGTTCATTTGGGGCTGATGAACACAGCTCATAAGAGCTACATGTGCTCCCTGATGGTTTAGGGAGATATTTCACTTGTTTATGTTCACCATATGGTTGGTGCAACTTTGGGGACATGGGAATGGGGTTACCTTCAAAACAGGCTTCTACGCACAAATGTCCTGTTTCATATTTGCTTGTGTATACACAGATATGCAGAACCCTATTTTTTAAAGCATTGTTTTGGGCTATTTTGCTTTATTCAGCTGTGGACCATTGAGAGGATTTGGGGACGTTGCAATGACAGTACATGATATGCATCTTATCCACAGGGCCACCAGGGCGCCCCGGAACCTACTGTTTTTAATTATTTTATAAGGTCACATTGAGCTACATGGTGACACTGTTCAGAGTTAAATACTCTGAAGTGACTTACAGCTTAATCAGTCTTCACTGAAGGTAGCTAGATCAGAGATTTCTGAGACATACAGGTATTTTATGGATTGATGCTATTTTTATGCAATGGTTATATTCTCTAGTCTATTAGTTTCACTGCGAACAAATCCAATGGAAAGACCAAAACCAACTTCCTTCATTACCATTAACACAACATACTGCTGCCATATACAGTATACTCAGAGCATCAAATCTGTATGAATCAGCGGCTGGAAATGGTCCACAACAAATACAAAATGTAGTCTTGTTTGAGTAATGCTCAATATATCATACAGTGCCTAGCTTTTTTGGGAAATTGCTGTATCTCTTGTAAAAAAAAACAAAAACAACCAAAACAATATCATAATATCATAATCTATACTTACTGTCCTGAGTAGGGGTAAATGGTTTTGTGGACAAGTGGCACTGGCAGGGTAGAGAAATCAGAGTATGAAGTCAAGGTTTTGGCCATTTCATGGAATTAGTTGCCAACGGAAATTTAGAATTTTCCCAGCCTTCTCTTTTGCATTTTGTTAAATCTGCAATAATTTTCAATTTAAATGTGCAGCCTACATGCCATTTGTGAAACATGTAAAAATGAAGTATCATACAGATGAAGCCCCTTGAAAGTTCCCATTCAAGCTGAAAGCCAGCTGAATGGCAGCTGACTCCCAGCCGGCTGCCAGCCGACTCAGCAACCCCCTCCTTCTCCTGGGCGTGTCTATCTTTTCCTGTAAACCCACCTATTCATTGTAATACAGGGTATGACCAGGTGATGGCGCTTCTGTCACAGAATAGCCCACATATTCTATGAATTTTTACTGGTCATCCGAACCAGTAAACTTACTTACTACCTAACGTAACCCACTGACTTTTTATATGCACGCACCACAACTTAGAAAAAATATTTTAAATTTCAAGGAAGACCATGACTGAGCAAACAATTTGCAGACACAGATACATGACTATCTTGAATAAAAAATGCAATGCTATAACAACGTGAAAACATGGCGGGTATTCATCTTCCACGCCAACAGAAAAGGGCGAATTTAGAAAGGTTTCATATCTTATGTTTGTTCTGAAGACATTTCTGGCGGGAAAGTTGTATTATATTTTCATAATTTTTCCTCAGTGAATGCATACAAGCGTAAGTTTGTCAGTTAGACACATTATAACGTAGGACCGGAGCGGTGGCGTAACGGGCAGCTTGTCCGTCATTAGTGCGGGAGACCTGGGTTCGAGTCTTTGCAGCAGCAGTTACTTATTGACAATGTTTTCAGCGGAAAAACTCTGCTGCATTTTCATAACTTTGTTAAGTAAATGCATACAACCCGAAAATAACTGACTTTACAACCTTCAGGTTGTTAAATGATGGAAATCAAATCTTAACCGATAATTATATGGTTCTCTGCTATGTGCCATTAGTTTAATATGTGTTTAATGATGTTCTCTTGGTTAACAGGAAGTGTTTGCCTGTAGAGTATTTTAAGAGTGTTTTTATTGTTTAGCAGTGAAGAAAGGAAAATGAATGGGATGTTTGTGCTAGAAAGAGAAACAAAGTGTGCGTGACAGGATTTGGCAAGAGTTCATACTGCAAAAAATCGGAACACATTTTCAAATCAAAAAATTAAATAGCCTACTGACTGATTATTTTGTTATTTGTTTTGAATCTAACACAAAAAAGAAAGAAAAATTGCTTTTCATATCTCAATTTTAGGCTCAGATCAATTATACGAAATGGAAAAACGTAAACGACTGTATTTGATTTTAGGCAAGGCAAGACAAGGCAACGCAGCTTTATTTATATGAAAATAAACATTTGACCGTGAGAAATTAGAAACAAACGTAAAAACAAGGAATTTAAAGGATGATTAACCTTTCATTTGATGCTGGTTTGAATATTCTCACACAAATTATGCCAGAGTGCTAAAACTGAGAATGAGTAGTTCAGCGTCTGCTAATTTGTGAATTGTAGAATTGTTGAAAAATGTGCAAGCCAACCCCGGGCTATTCAGTGCATGCTGTAAGTCAGGTAAGAACATCCACTTTATTAGCATTATCATTGCTTAACTTTTTGTTTGGGCTTAATGGGCTATTTGGTTCCATTGCCACACAAATCATGCAAGAGTGTTCATGGCCGTTGCAACTACAGTACTTTCTGAGAAGGGGTGCGGATTTGGCGGGGTGATGATGGGTTTGGGGGGATGGTTGGGAGCCTGTTCCATTGTCTTTCAAAGCGAATGCCCCCCTCCCCCCACACCTGTGCATGTCTCATGGCAAACTGTGAATCCTTTGAATTTTTCCTCCCACGGCTCTATTACGCCTGCTCTCATTATGATCAAATTATTTTAACAATTATGTTATATAACATATTGCCAATAAAATAAAAGTATTGAACAGACTCACTGGAGCTGAGGTTAATGTTAGCTGCACGGACAGAGACGTGTTTTCTCAAGCGAGTTCAAAGTTTTATCTATTTTACTTTCTTTTGACAATGACACGCTGGATGATGATTTGGGAGGTAATCCGACAGGAGAAGGATTGTGTAAACCAGTCGGTCTCAACAGGGCTTACGATTGGCTACGAGAAAGTGACGTGTCGGCGGGTGCCTCGAGTGGGAGATCCCCCTCCATTCATAACCCGTTGTGCGCCAACGTCATTCATTTCATTTTGACTTTGTAATTACCGGATAACGGAAACCCAGTATCAGTGTCAGAATATAATAGCAGCAATAAGAAAAGAATAAAGAACAATAAATAATAAATACAAAAAAACAAACGAACAAACAAAAAACTATAAGAACAATAATAGTAAGAAATATGTAGTAAAATAGTCGTGACATTATTTACATTATTTACACCGTCCATTGAAATACTATGTATTACTGTAAATAGCGCGTCCTGTTTTGAATCACTAGACGGGGCATGGGCTATTTCTTGGTTTGATAGTGACAATGATTTGTCAGAGGTCCTGTAAAATGTACGGTATCTTCAATTGCATCCTTCTAATGAATTAACTCAGTTTATGTCCATGGACATTATAATGAAAAGGCTAAAGGCTTAATATTAGTTTGCATCCAGCGTGCTGCGTGGACTTCATTACATCTGCTGCACCGCTGCTACCACAATTATGAAATGCTAAGTTTATTGTCAGTGACTGCTACCTTCATAAAAGTAATATTTTACAAATCTGCATTATATAAACTAACGAAATTCGTTAAAGTAAGTCATTTGGCGACTTCTAAGTCATTAAACTAAGTCTTACTTTTACTGGAGTAAAGAGTTGAATCAGGACGTCTGCTTTTACTAGAGTCTTTTTTACACTAGTATCTAGTACTGCATACTACACAGGCATGACTCAGAATAACAAGCTTGCACTTTTTAATCATAGTGCGTTTTGTTAATTGATCGGCTGTGTTGTGTTTTACCGGCGCACAGCAGCTTCAATTGCATCCTTCTAATGGATTGAACTATATTGCACCCTTCATTAGATAGATAGATAGATAGATAGATAGATAGATAGATAGATAGATAGATAGATAGATAGATATACGTTATTGATCCCAAGCTGGGAAATTATAGTGTAGCAGCAGCATTACACAGACACATAGTGACGATACAGTGACAATAACAACAACATATAGTATAAGGCTACTTTATGAAGAAGAATAGAAGTAAATACAAGTTATATTAGTGTGTAAAACTAACTCGGGTCTCCTGCACTAATACCTGCGCCTCCCCGTGGACAAATGAAGCATTGCAACTGGTTTTCACTCAGGCAGTTTAGGGGCGTTTCCAGTCGGGGCCTCATTGACACGTCATCGCATTTCCCCCCTGCTTCCATTATCGGCCAGTCAAGGACCTATCAAGGGGCGGCCAAGGAGCCATCACGGAAACAGGGGAAATTTCTAGTGGCTTCATCTGTATGTGCTGTGCTGTGTAGTCGAAAGCCAGTTAATGCTGTCTAGTCGAAAGCCAGTTTATGTGGGTAATATTGCACCTACTGCTTATCTGGGGCCACATGTCTCAAGGATCAATGTGATTTTTTTTATTTCCTCCATCAATCAATTCCAAGCTACAGATATTGTTACAATTAATCTCGTACTTTCCCATACAAACATGCACATGCATGCAGAAGAGCAACATATAGCTTCTGATCTGCCTCACTTCTCCAGTTAGCGTTAGATAATGACAGTGTCCAGATGTCTACACAGTGCTCAGACTGATTGCCTGAGACAAAGTCAGCAATGAAAATAAATGCCTTCACCAGACAAAAATCTGGATGAGATCAGAGCTGAAGGAGGGAAAAAAAGACAATGAAGTTCGACAGGGCATTTGAGGTAAACTTCAGAATTTCAAGTGTTTAGAACAGTGTGTGCTTGCTTTATTAATTTTTTGTCATTTTTGTATTATTTGTTCCTAGTTGACCACTTTAGTGATCCATTCTATTCAACATTTAACCAGAGTATAATAATACAGCTTACAAGTGAGGGTGTTTCTGCAACATCCGTGCATCTTAATGATTTTGAAACAAATTGATTGTCCCTGTAACTGCATCTTTGAAGACAGCTGCTTCACAGAGAGTACAAATGCCAATGCTCAGATTTGTAATTAAAACTGTGCTGTGGAAGCTGGGATGGGATGATTAAGGCAGTATATCCTCCTTTTATTCCATCATCTATTTACTGACAGATGATGGAATGAAAGTCTTACTGATAACTGTGATAGTGCTACACTGATACCAGCTCTGCTGCGCTGTGAGGGGACAATATTTCATCTGTCCACATTTAGTACATTCACAGCAAGCTGGACACACACACACACACACACACTCACACTCACACTCACACTCACACTCACGTTTGATATAATGGTCTGAGGTTGACATGTCTTGTGTGTTAGCAAACCGCTGCTTATTTAAACATCAAGCAGACACCAAACATCAGCATTCATTAAGAGTTGTGTTTCTGGCCTCCTGACTAACTTGAGTCAAATATGAACTCTTTTGTCCTCTAGCTAGGGTATATAGAATATATCTGGGTGTAAAACACACTGCATACTCCACTATGTATACCAGCTAGACACTAACTTGTTCTGCCTGCCATTTGGTGTTGGCAGGTAGTGTACAGTGCTTTCAAGCTGAAAACAGTCGCCTGCTGCTAGAAATGGAGCACGGATGATGAAAAAAGCAAGACTGAAACGGTAAATATAATACTAAAACAACAAGTAAACCCTCCTGTTGTTTTAGTCGGCCGTGCAACTTTTGTCCACCTGGGTCAAAATTCACCCGATCTGTGACAGTGTATATAGCATAAGGTATACATTATCACCTAATTCAGTGAATGACCGTTTTAGCCAACTTAATTACGACTTATTATCACAGGTTTGAGATTATACCTCATTTTTGAGTTAATTGTTTTTCCTTCTGGGGTCAAAACTGACCCAATGACCACAGCAGTGCAGCTTGAAGAGTAATGTTGGTTTTTCCTTTAGTGTCAATTCAGTGTGAAACAGTTCACAGCAGATATCATCATATATCAACACTCTTATCAAGTGCACTAAATTACTGTGAGCTAAAATTTGAGTAACACTTCTACTCCAAATTGAACTACTGATTGATCAGGACTTTCCATTTAATCACCGTTCACAGAATTGAATCATTTGAATTGCAGAAATGGTAATATGGGCCCACTCCTCTCTCCCTGAGTCACTGAAACTGGAGTGCAAAACAGGAACAGTGGATGTTTCATTTTCCTTTCAAAAGCTTCAAAAACTAGTTGAAGAGAAAAGCAAACATGAAAAAAAAATTGCAAATGGAAGCAATTATCCTGCTGCTAAAAGAAAGCGGTGTAGTACTCTAGCTGAGAAAATGAGTACAACTAGAAAAACAAGCAATTTATGGAGGAACAGAAGAAAAGATGGAACAGTGTGGGGGGAAAAGAAAGAAAGATGCACATCCTTTAAAATTAGAAATCGCCATATCTAATCTGATCCGTAACCAAAACACTATAACTATTGCACGGAAGTCAACCGTTCCAGTATGTTTTTAATCTGTTGCTATGGGAGACAACAAAACTATCTTAAATAATGAGGAGATGATCCATAAATTCCTCAAGCTCAAGCTGTTTCTTTTTACTTTTAAAAAGGCATTTATTATGGTTGGACAATGTCACTTTTGAAAGAAGGAACAGCACACATTTCATTTTGCCAATGAAAAGTTGGATTCAGAGGTAATAAATTGCACCATTGATCAATTCGATACACTCAGGGCTTTTCCATCAACAGGCATACTTAGTCTGATATGACCAGCATCTTATTTGGTGGCTAATATTTGCAAAATGTACACATATTTCTGTGTAACTGACATTAAAAAGTCTTGATGACATTTGCCTTCTCATTTCCTGTTTTTGGTCCCCACTTGCTCATTCAGATCACCTAATGATGCTTTTAAAGTGGTTGAATTTTCCTTCATTTTCAAGATTCTTGTGACTCAGTGTCCCATTATTCTGTCATTTCCTCTTTCGGCCCCAACGGCTGCTGCTCAGCTGACATTACATAGACTCATTTAATTATTCCGAGTTGTGTTCGGGACTGCCTCATCAACTACGTGGTAGAAAAAGTGGGTGGTTACCATTACAGAGTTTTGTTGGAAGGTTGGTCGTCATGCCTGAAGCCTTAATTCTTGTAAAAATGAAAGAAATTGAGTGAAAGAACTTCCAGTTAAAGCATTAATATCACTCAGTGAGTGCAGTGTATTCTTTGTCTTGGTGTGGTGTATTAAGGTGTGATAGTTTCATTACAAGTCTCTGCATAAAACAATGAATGAGCTGCAGTGGGTGCCTTTACCCTTTAATGGTCACATGGGACAGCAATAAACCCATTAAAGCTTGGCACAATTCACTTGAAAATATCTGACATCATTTCATGAATATCTAAGATTTTTGTAATGGACAAAGTCTACATTTTTAGAAGATGTTATATAATAGGTTGAAGGCTTTTATGACTTGTTTCCATTAATAATTTCCATTTTTAATCACTAATTTAATAATCAACCACTTCACTTCTGAAATGTTGCCACAATCTCACTTTCTGGCATTTAAAATCGCTTTCTGAGCCTTCTCACAAGCAGGTAGTTCCTGTTCTGAAAAGTGAAGCCAATGCGGAAGCACCTTAAACCTGCGTTCTCTCTAATGGCCAGCAGGGGGTGACTATATTGGCTCCAAAAATAAGTTAGATTGTATGGAAGTCTATATGAGTCTCAATCACTAGTTTCAAGTCTTCTTCAATACAACATGATGTTCATTTTGTAAATTATGGTCCCATTTAGAGTAAAATAGACAATTACGCAAGGTATGCTTTAGGGCATGGATATTTTGTGATTGACAAGTACTTACCAAAGCGACAATGTTGATTACTTAGCATAATCATAGCTTAAACCGGATTCCAAGAGTATAGGCATTGCTGTCACCATTTCACAGTGTGTTTTCATGAGTTCATGAAAGTGAACTGTAACTGGTCACCTAAAAACTCCTATTCAGTGTTTGGTTGTACTAAAAGATTTGTTAAGCAGTCGGCTGTACAATTTTTCCGGTAAGTGCATTTTATTATAATGATTTTAAGCCTGTTTTTTGCTAGTGAATATTAGCATTAACATTAGCATTGGCACAGTTAACCATATATTATATATGCACCATGCTAACCAAGCTAGCAGCTACCACTAGGGTCAGCTCCACCCTTTGTCAAATGTGGTCACTTCTGGCTACAAAAATCCAAGATGGCAACAGTCAAATTGCCAAACTCATGGCTCTGTCCGCAAACCAGTGGGTGGCGTCACAGTGACTACATCCATATTTTTTGTACAGTCTATGGTGCCCACTTATTCTTGTTTTTAATACTGTGCACTACTTCCACTTCTTCAGGGTTTACAGTCCTGCCAGATCCAGTTTGGTAACTCTGTCACGGTTATCAATTTGAATAGTCACAGTAACACATCAGCACTTTTTATACACACGCATGCATTACCACGACTGCAAACATTAAAAACACATCAAGTCCTGTTAAGGCACCCATTAGTATACTACAGTGATGTCTCCTATTTATGGAGTAGAATAAATGTGCTGTATGTTTGTTTATCAGATGAGAGTCCATAGAAGATAGAATCAAACTATTTACACATTTATATGATATAATCCTAGAATACATTTACACAAAGATAAAGTGTATGCATGTGTTATATTGTGTATTTTACACAGTGGAGTCTAGAATGAAGAGATAAGAAGAAGATAAGAAGAAGAGGAAGAATCACCGGTGCTTGGGAGCTTTGGATTGGTGGGCTAGTTTATTCTAAAGTTTGCCGATCAGCTTTTCTTTTTAATTTAGTGTACGCACACAAAGCTCCTGTACAAGTACATGACATATAGGCAACAAATGATGTGATATGAACTCATGTTTCACTAATCAATAATTTACAAAGGACTGATCGACATGGCATGGCCCAGATCCCAGGGGATTTCCAAGGTTAATGGCATACATGCATTAATGGAAACTGAAATGCTAGAGGTCACCTGACAGGATATAACAGATAAGAAGACATTATTGTTCTGTACTTAATGACAGAGCAGGCTGCTTGCCTACAGTTTAGTGAGGTGATGGAGGTCACAAGAAAAATTGCTGACAAGAACAAAACATGTAAAATTACCTTTAAATAAAGAAAGACATTTAATGGTGGATGTGACATGATTCCTTGCTGTTCGAGCCCTACAGTAGGTAATCAATAATGGAAGACTGGCCCACCAGGCAGTGAATATACAGTACTTACCAGGAATTCACATTCAGTGTAGAAAAGACATCTTGTACTGCACGACTGTAGATTAGACATAAAGGAACACATTCAAAGCATCCATTCAGTGTTGCAATGGTGTCTTTAGTACCAGTTTTCACATTGTCACACAAGTATAAAATAGACCACATTCACAAGGCAGACTTTCATGCTC
Organism: Scomber scombrus; assembly: GCF_963691925.1. Taxonomy (NCBI): domain Eukaryota; kingdom Metazoa; phylum Chordata; class Actinopteri; order Scombriformes; family Scombridae; genus Scomber; species Scomber scombrus. Next base: position 6,658,539 of record NC_084972.1, read on the forward strand.
AATTGCTGCTTGTATCAGACATCTGAATTTTTTCTTCTTTTTTTTGTAGATGTTTTTTCTTCATATCTATTCTAGGATGTAACCAATATCTGACATCAATATGAACTGACAGCGATGTTGAAAAGACTAGTCTGAAGAGTGACAGTAACAAAAGATGTCACATTGCTGCAGCTTGTTTTGAACACATTTTGGTTTTGGTGTCTGCCCTCTATTTTTGACTTGAATTGAGGCTTCTCCCCAAATATCAGTCAAGCCATCAATTCCACTTCCTCTCCACTCACAAGCTTGATTTTGTTTGTTTGTCCTCCAAGAAGCTCCCTTCGCCCCAGAGTTATAAACGTAGTCTCAGTTAAATAATGTAAGACATAATATTGCTCACTAGCTACACATTGTACAATTTACCTTAAAGCTGCACTAATCAATAGTTTTATGTTAACAATAGATAAAACGAATAGGTGTTATGTAAGAAAGGCTGTTCGTAATAATGAAACCACAAAGAATTATCACCAATCATTGCAGTTTCTCTCGGTGCTTTAGAGCTCTTTCAGCTCATTGGTCTGGTTTCTGTCTCACAGTTGTCACTAGAATAGTTTTCAGGAGGAGAGGAAGCTCTGATACACTGCCAGTGTGCTAATAGATGTTGGGCAGGTTGTGTACAAAGTTAACAACTAGCTGTTGAAGCATTTAAAGAGCCAGACTATTTTCTTAATCGTTAGTTGAGATCAAAACAGAACCAAAAGGAGAGTCAATATTGGACTAACAGTCAACATATGGGCAGTTACTGTCACTGAGTTTTACCTGTATTCAAACACCTTTAATGAATGAAATAACCAAAGATCACACTGGAATCAGTGGTAAGAATAGTAAACTCAAATATTTAAAAAATATATCAAAACAAATAAAATGCAGTCTTTTTTAAAATAAAATATAATTCAGTCTCTTTAAACCACTTGTTAATACTACTCTTAAATTGGATGAACACAATACTCAAATGACATTCAATTATCCCTTTTTTAAAATAAAATAAAATACCAGTGGGCCCACACTCACCAAGCTCTCTCTCACACACACACACACACACACACACACACACACACACACACACACACACACACACACACACACACACACACACACACACACACACACACACACACACAAAAGCCGGCAATTAGTTCACTAATTTCCCCCTTGTTGCAGGCCTGATGTGATGCTCGGGTACAGTGAGGCTTAAAACTCTCTGGCAGCTTCACTCAAAATAGCAACAAATACAAATATGGTACCTTAAATCAACAGTGAAGTCAGTGTGGCTGTATGAAGCAGTCTCTCGAACCAGCAGTCAGCAATCAGGATACTCTTGAGTTTGAAGGTCTCTCCTCCTCCTTCTTCTTCTTCTACTTCTACAAATCTCCTCTTCGGAAAAGATGAGTTAGCTACAGCTTTATTAGTTAGCTGATTTAGCTTCTGTGGCTAAAGTTCCCTAACTTGGCTAGTGATGCAATGCTAACCACACACCTGCTAACAACACACCTGTGATAGCTAAGGGGTTAATAATATATACCATGAAAAACAGTTCAACACACTTCGGGTAGAAATGTTCTCAGCTCTTCACAGAAGATATGCAAAATAATGTTCTGGCACAAACTGTCAGATAGACAGCACCAAAACACCAACTACATACTTTTCAAAGACTTTTTTACACGTTGTCACTCAGCCAGTCAAGCGACATACATCCACACACTACTTCCTTTTCCTGCCATTACCTTCAAAATAAAATAAACATTTACTCAACATACTTATAACTTTACATCAGTACCTTTTTAACTTATTTATCCCACAGCACTTTTTAATCTTTCATGAAACAACATTTTTAACTAAACTAAATTTACTTTATTACTAAAATTAGTTGATACCACTAAATCCCTGCATGAGGTTTTACGGTGTGTAGATTTTCTAACATGTTTGTCATAACACTTTCAAGGTCATGTTCGTGGTCTGTTTACAGCTTGCTTTGCTGCCCCTAAGTGGCCTCAAAAAACCTAATAAATGCAATTTTCAAAGGATAAGTTTGGTTTATTAGAAATAAGGTTTTATTCAAAGCACCCCACGTCTACTAACCATCAGAAGAGATTTGGGTTTGGGGTTTTGCTCAAGGACAAAATAAGCTGGGGATTGAACTGCCAACTCTGTGATTAATGGACAACTCACTCTGTTTGCTGAGCCACAGCCGCCCTTGATAATAAAATTGAACTCACCAGTTTCATTCCATTGCATGGTGACTGCTTAAAAGAAGTCTGAAGGTTTGAGAAATGCAGACGGTCAGACCATTGCACAGCTTTTAAACAAACCCTGAGGTTAACTAAAATTATTTTGAAGCAAAAATTATAAAATATTACCCAAACTGTAAAAGCAGCTGCTACATTTCTACAGACCATGAAAGCTGTGAGGGCATCTAATTTTCCAGTGCAACAAGGTATTATTGCCTACGTTTTGCATGCAATCACTTTTAGTTTTACCTCCGAATACAGTGTTGTTTTTCAGTTACAACCTTTTTGACTGTTTGTGTCTTGACCCATCAGCTGCAGTGTTGTTGCCATTTTCTACAACAACTTTAGTATGTAAAAACTTTTCAGAACCTTTAGAAATGATGGACGAAAGTATGAAAATCATACAAAAACTGTAATGAACCGACACTGTTCTTTAAAGTTTGGAGTAGGCCGATATATTGGCTCAGAAATAATCACGATAAACAATATTATTGTCATTTGAAGATCATTTTATACCACTGATATAATGATCATATAATAGCATAATAATGTGAGGGTGGCGGGGGTGGAATTGGAGAGTGGGAGCTATGCTTCTGTAACAACACAGACTGCCATTATGAACCGTGACAGAGTTATTGACCTTTAATTCTTCTGCAGTCTCCACTCAGGAAGTTCACAGTGAGGAATGGAGGACACTACTTGCTTAGCCAATGTGACATGAATAGCCTCTTAGCTGCTAATGTGAAGTGTTGCAATATTGAGGTCAAAAAAATGATCACGGTCATGTCCATGTATCATACGATAAGTCCATATATAGACATGATGATGTGGATAATTACGTTATTGTACGATAAGTCCATAATGTGATTATTTTGACAGGCCTAGCTTGGAGTCTACAGAAAATAACATGTGTATTGTCATTTGATTTAGGATTATTTCATGTCAACAGTATCTAGATACTCTAAAGAAATGATGGCATCCATAGATCTCAGTGAAGAATGAAACTGATGACTGTAGGGTTTGTCAGTGCGAGCCTTCAGCAGTGGTCTTCCACACAGAGGCTTTTACCTGTGAACCTGGGAGGAGAGCTCTACAGGCTGCCTGTCAGCTGTCCCATGGTGCTTGGAGAGGGCTCATGGTCTTTTTAATTCCCAGCCAATCTTCTGTCCATCACACCACTTTATCCCTACTTTAGAGCTCAGCTCAGGTCCACACACTGTCACTTTCTGACATATCTCGCAGCCTACACCTCGACAATACCAGAAAATATTGTCAGCCAACCCCCCACCCACCCATCCCCCCAACTTGCTTTCAATATGAGCAACAAATCATATTTTCAAACTGGATGTATGAACAGAACCTCCTACTGCCTACAATCCACTCCAATCTGTATTTGACTTATAACTGTGTGTGTTTTTGTATGTGTGTGACGGCGATGAAATCACATATTGAGTGAGAGCTCCTGACAGATCACTCTGAGCTTATCGGGTGACCCAAGCAGTTTTCTCGGATGGTCCCCCATGAGGTGTCACATGTTGATAATGACAGAGGGAGTTCCAAAACAGCGCAACACGCACAGCCCAGCAAGGTAAAGAAGCAACTTCTTGAATGCTGCCATTCTCAGGAGATATCCATGAATAAAGGATTAGCTACAAGCTGTGAGTCAAGCTCTGGTTTTTCCACTTGCTTTACATATTTAAGGCTAAATTTTGCACCAGCAGAACAGGCGGCTTAAAGTCAAAGGAGATTGTGCAGCAGTTCTGTAAAGTGGGAATGACTCAAGTCTCGTAGAGGTACAGTATATTGATGTACGTTGCTGAGATTCTTGACATAAGCTGCTTTCACACATGCACTGCAACCCTGAACTTATCGACATTATCCGGAGACGCTGATATGTGTGGCACTTTTTTATTTATTTATTGAGAAACATTTTTCAAATAGTACATTTTGTAATTATAACATGATTTTCAGGGAATATAATAATATTCTGTCATGGTATTTAATTCCATGACAGAAATATTGACAAATATAGAGATAGAGGTAAAGCACTGAAGAGTTTGTATCAATTAATAGTTTTGGTAGTTCTGTTTGTTTAAATGTAAAATAAGTACAATATTTTTTTCTTATGAATGTCTTATTTGACTAAAAGAATGAGCACATTTCCTTCCTTATTTTTTAAGATCCAACTGAAAATCAGCCCAAAAACTTGATCACATGTACACACTGAATAAACACACGTTCTAGTGTCCACCATATGATTACAAAAAGAACATTTGTCTTCAATATTAGGAAATTATATGATAAGCAATGTGATGAGTTACTATGCTCACTTTTAGACAGGAACACTACATTTATCTACAAATTCTTACACAAACAAATACAATCAATAAAAAACAGTTTTCAAAAAGGTAAGTTTGTTTCTGTACGTGATATTGACATTATTCTATAAAAAAAGATTTGTGAGGAGAATATTTATGCGTATACAGAAGGGAATAATTAAATACATAGACATAACCTTCTTTTTTACCTTGGGTGGTTTATTTTTCTAAATAATTCTCGAGATTGTACAGTATCTTTTACCAGGATATTGTATATCTCTGTCTGCAATGTCTTTTAGAGCAAACAATTCACACTTATTTAGTTAAGATTTAAACAAGATATTTCAGGGGGAAAAATGATGACAAATACAGCTTGGGAGACTTGAGTTCGTCAGCTAGTTGCAATATCTTTATTTGCTTACCGTGAAAATCAATCCCTTTAAAAAGGATGTTAGGTCATTTATAAATTGAGAAGTTGGCTGACCAGTAAAAAAAGGAGAGATGGGATAGCCCTGATGAATTCCTCTCTTTGTGACAAATAAGGATAATGTAGGGCAGTTTGACAGAGCTGTTGTTACACTGTACAAGGGTTTGATTGACTTAATTTAACACACAAAAAAAGTTCCCAAATTTGAAAAATATAGGGTATCAAAATAAACACTTCATGAAAAGACAAGAACATAATTAAGGGACTCCTATCTCTTAAATCTTTATAATTAACCAAGACAATTATACTAAACAGATATTATTGGAGATATGAAGGCCAATTATGAATCCACATCGAGATTCATGAATTATTTCATTTAAGAGAATCATTACATGCTTTGCTAATATGGATGCAATAATTTTATAATCATTGTCGATGAGTGTAATTGGTCTCCAGTTATTAATGAGTAACGTTTTTTTCTTTTTTGTGGTAATTAGAGTGAAAAGTCCTTGCTTTAATGACGGGGGTAATTCTTCCTTACAGATAGCCTCATTATGAACCACAAGTAAAGATTTTACAATTTTTTTGGCAATTACTTTATAAAATTCAGACGTTAACCCATCATTGGCTGGTGATACATTGTTTCAGATGTCTTTTATTCCTGAAAGTATTTCCTCTGAAAGTTACATTTTCAAGCCATCTGTGCTAAAATGAATACTCATTGTTTTTGCATCTTTAATTGAATTCAGAATATTAGACTTTTCATGGGAATCACTAAGGTAGTAAGTATTGGCACAGAAGTTGGCTATATTCTTAGAGATAATATTACCATCTTCCAATTTTTAGTCTGGGTTATTAAATGTATTTCTGCATTTCTTCTTTCTAAATTAAAGAAATACCTGCTGTTCTTTTCACTCTCCTCTAACCATTTCTGTCGAGAGTGCACAAAGAAGACTGCTCTTGCCCTCGCTGCATAAATTTCATCCACTTCCTGCAGTCATTTGTCTAAAGTGATTGCATAGTTTTCATTGTTTGCATAAAGATCCAAAGTTCTTTGCCATTTAAAACAGCCAACTTTCTAATATCATATTTTAAAAATTCTCAATATTTTCCATATTTATTACTTATTACTGCTATATTCTAAAACTTTTCAATGAGGTAATGCCTGATAATAGGTCTTCACGTTGCAGGTGTGAGCTATTCATCTTCCAATAACCCACATTCCCTCTATTGTTCCAGTTATTATTGAGATTCATGAGAAATGTCTACCTCACTTACATAAGGTTCAAGCTCTGTTGAGATCAGCCTAAAATCTATTCTTCATTGAGTAGTGAAGTCTTTGTTTGCCCAGGTGAATTGTCTATTTATTGCATTTCAGTAATTATATACGTCCAAAACATTCATTCTATTACAAAAGCAGATTCATTTATTGTCAGAATTCATTGCCTGTGACGGATGTAAGTTATAGATCGGATCAAACCATTTTAAAATCACCTACTAATATATAATATAAATTTAGCCAGGGGGTATTTCTCTGGAAGGTATTCAGTTAGGTTCTCTAATTCTTCAAGTAATATAACGTTCAGTGTAGGAGAATTATAACCATACTACTCTTTACCTAATACAAACTGATCCTGCTATTTCAATGACAAGCAAAATCCAGTGACCTCTTAATTCTTACATTTGACCTTTATATCTATCTTTGAGGGTGGCAACTCCAGCAGAAAGATTTGAGCCATGTGACAGAAAAACTCACCGAACCACTGATTCTTCCAAGTTTCAAATCATTTGGACATGAATGACATTTCTGTTGTGGAGAACAAACAAACCAAAAAATAGCTTTGCTCTTTACCAAGTCATGTACACCACCTTAATAGACACCTAGATTAACTCCATTAAAATACTACTGCTGATAACACCAACCATCTATTAACCTGTGCAAATCAATTAAAATTGAATAAGAATACCACACAACACAAGTGCTAGTATCAGTCTATTAAGTGTTGTAGTAATGCACAGGGTCCTGTATACTCTAATAACCGTGCTAACCTGTGTAATAGAAATGAAATGATCAGCTTTTAAACTTTTTACCTCATTATGAATTGCAAATATATGATGGTGCCTCCACTTAGCAGGACTGTATGGTATAGAATCACTCATTTTGAATCCCGTAAGAAATGCATTTTTATTTACTATTCGCTTTTCAAACACAATATCACATCTTAATAAAAAGTAAATATGACACAAACACACACACATACACACACACACACACACACACACACACACACACACACACACACACACACACGCGCGCACACACACACACGCGCACACACACACACAGTAGTTTACAGTATCTTCACTACCTTCATTCAGTAGTGGCGGGCAGCCACTACTATATTCTCACTGTCGCTGCTTCAGAATTTTAGAATGTCATGAGAACAATTTCACGACTTTGCAAAGGGACACAGGAAGTGAAGATGAGTGAAAGTGAGGTGAGCCTGAGCATGCTGCTTTGAGCTGAACTTTTGTCATCCTATGTCTATTTACCTCCTGTTGCTCTCATGGAGAAGAAACAGCTGATTCATACTCCATAAAATGATGAGTTATCTCTATGATATCTGTTCATTTCATTTCCAAAAACATAAATGAGGTGGCAACTGGAGAGAGATCACCAGGGAGCTAGAAGCTTCTGGTTAAATTGCTGTTGGCTTTATTGTCATTTCCAATAAAGAAATGTTTAAATATCATTATATAAATCATGTGTTTTCTGTTTAAATAGTACAAACAAAAGTGAGTAATCACCCATCTTTAACTTAAGTGGTAAAATATTATAATTTGCCACTATAAATTGAGGGTATACATTATGTATAAATAAATGTGTTCTAAGTTGTTTTGCCAGAAAGTGTACTTTTTCTTATTTTTTAATTACGTATTGTTGTTTACTCCGACCACTGGCACATTGCAACACCCAGGTACAAAAAAATCCCTTAGTCCCTGCTGCTGAAATAAAAATCTTAGAGGAAACACTGCTTTAAATAATCCTGCAAATAATGAATGTAGTTAATGAAAACACATATTTAAACTTATTATAAAAAATAATAAACAGGTAGAACAAAAAGTATCTCCCTTTTGACCTTTCTATATCTTATTTATCAATTGTAAAGCATCTAACTAAACTCACTCTGCAACCAAAATAAAATATTGTCCTTTAAACCAAAAACTAAACCTGAGTCACTGGAGTGTAGGGACCTAAAACAAATGACTGCTTCACCTGCTAATGTAAGCTACCAAATAAAACAGCATACACACTGGTTAGTGTTTACTCACAGCTGAAACATGGCCGACGGATGAGGAACAGGTAGATTCATGATGAAGGGAGGATGAGTGAGATTACAGGTTGGCGGCAACAACAGTCCGGATGAAGTGAAGCTGAGCAGGACGTCTAAAGTTACTCTTCATAGAGTAGGAGCAGTGTTTCCTGGTCCTCAGTCTAATAAATATACATGACAGTGTTTCTCAGTCATTCCACTCATCCTCAAGCTTCTTTACTTGTCATGCAGAGTTCATTTTGAGCTTCAAACTAGCTCACAACATTGACACATACTAGCAACATTAGCTGCTACTACAGCTACATGATTCTCCAGACATTGTTCATATGAGAACATGCCTTCTAGGTCTCTGCTTTATATGATGTGTCAAACAAGGTGGACTAAATATGACAATACTAAAACTGGAAAGAAATTTTGTTATTCTATCTTTGTCCTAAATGACAATCCAGAGTTCCTAATTGGTAACTGGAACTGGTTATATGTAGCCTCAAAAGCCAAATATAGCCGACCATATTGGACACATTTACAGTAAATCTATTTTTCTATGACACACAGATTATGAGCAGAGATCAGACAGCTTCCAGTGAGCTCTGAGGAAAGTCACTGCTGATTATATCTTCCTAGACTAATGCCAGGGATAAACCGCCTAATCCATCATACATTTAATTGGCTCAACCAGGATCTTTTCCTCTGATATCAACTTTAAGAGCATACATAAGTTTGATTAAAGTGTCTGCCTCTCTGAATACCAGGCGATACATATCAGAATGAAAGTCACACAGATGGGCTCTTGAAATACCTGTGCTTTATTTATTGTGGTTTTCCTGTGAACAACAACCTCTCTTGAAGAATTGGTGTCTGACCCAACACTGGCTTTATTAGTACAGATAGTGGTTATTGGTGCTATTTTATAATATGAAGATGTTTGATCCATATGAAAGAGTGATCCAACTCTTTTATCTTTGTTAGCTGGCTCTAAGGCCGGTCTTACCATGGACAGACATTCCCATCTCTTCTCATATCTTGCTCAGATTGTATATTTTTGCCAAGTCAGAAATTGGCTCTGCTGTCATACATTTTAAGAAGTTAAACTGGTTCAACATGGCTGCTGTCAAAAGATCTATTATAAAGTGTAGTGACCTTTTTCATGATTGACTTTTCCTTTAGCGCTACTATAACATTACCATTGGTGGTTTTATGTGAAATGCAATTATTAGGTGGTTTATTGGGAAATTTCCTCCCTGGGATTAACTGTAATAATGTTTGTGACCTCTCACTTTTCACTTACAGCCATTATCAAGTCAACTTCTATTTATCCAGTTCTTTGGTTGATAACCAAACACTTGCAAAGCTCATGACTTCTCATCGGCATCAGCACTACTTTGTATTTGCCACTAATTAGCAAATGTTAGCACGCTAACACATTAAACAAAAATATGTCAATGGATACATCGATCAAGTGATGGTCAATTGGGCCGTCCAGCGTTGAACATGTTGGCCTTGCTGAAATGGTAATTAAAAAATGCAGTTTGAGTTGTCAGAACATACAAGATTAATACAATCTTTCAGTGTTTGGCCAGCTTTAAGAAAACCAAATCTTCAGGTATGTTTGGAGCCATAGTTTGTGGTTGTGGAGAAACTCGACCAAACATCTGACTGAATGTCAATAATCTAATGTTATGTGGGACAGTTTAATAATGCAACCATCTTCAAGGGAACTTATACTCTGCTTTAAAGCAATTTAGGAGGCAACTCAGTTTGTGCTTAGTAACCATTAATCACATGCTTTGCTTTTCAAGTACTACTGACCTAAAAAGTCACTCTCAGGTCAGTAGTGCTAACACAGGTGATGGCTATGAATTGCTTTTACGTTGTTTATTTCAGGTGTAGCCAGGATGTTGCTAAAAACTGTCACTTACCTGTTGAATGTTCATTAAAAATGGTCAAATCCAAAGAAGCCTCTGGAGACTAACATGTTCCTAATGTTTACTAAACATAACTTTAATATACTGTAGTCCCACAGGATCAGAAGCACTCAGAATACAAGCCATATTTTTCTGTGTGGAATACAGCAGAAATCTCCTGAGACCAATGTTACAAAGAAAAAAAGAAATCAGTTATGACCCAGTTAGATGTATGAATAAATGAATTAAACAAGCCAAGGAACATTGACTGATTAAAGGATTTCAATGTGAAGTTTTTATTGAATTCTCTTGTCATCTCACAGAGATATCTTATAATAATACAATGGTATTACATTACTAAAGTAATAAATAGCAGATTCAGTTAAAGAAAGCTTGTTAATCATAAATGAAACGTGGTAGATTTCATAAAGACAAAATTGAGACATCATAGTCAAATATTCCAACAGAAATTACAACCATTAAATAGGAACATGTACTGTAATGGGATTTAAGGTTTTTAGGTCATGGAACAGCACAAAACAAACCCTTCTACATGAGAAAGCACTGAGGTTTGGATTGATGTATTTCAAACAGTAACACACTGAATACATATACGAATCAAATAATGATGATATATAATAACTTTATAGCACTTCAGTTAATTTAAAATAAAGAATAAAGCACACAAATAAGCATGAGTAATACACGCCAAAGTCATTTCAACAGATGTGTGGTTTCCTAGTCACAGATGTGTTGAAACTACAAACTAACAAAAAGGCATCAAACAATCTAAAATAAAAGATGTGCATAGCTAATCTGAAATGTATAGCTACTATTACATTAGCATGTCTTTACATTTTGTCACTGAACACTAACTTTCTCTCTTAAACCTTAAAATCACATATGAAGGTGACACTTAACTAAAAACCAACCAAATTATGTTCATCAGTATACTGGTATTTGCAAGAGTGAAATATGCCTTGGAGGAAATGTCATAAAGCAGAAAGAAGAATAGTTTTTTCACATATCAGACTATACTGTATATCTCCAAAATATGAATTTATGTCACGTTTGAAGGGATAATTCAATTGTTTTATGTCCTAATATTGTTGGAAGGGAATAGTCCAAAGACAAATGTTGTAACATTTTTTTGTATTCTGTGTGGTACATACTAGTGTTTGCCTTCTACATATGAAAGGCGCATTAACTACACAAATCACTTCTTACAGAGGGAGGTTTTTCTACCCACTTACCTTAAATTAAGTTGGTACAATAAGTTTGTATGGTAGGTTGTCCTTTAGTTTTGCCAATCTCTCCACATTTTTTAATCACACATAATCACATAAAACAGAATTTCACAAATAAAAATAAATATCTTAATGACATTGTACATTCTAAGTTTGATAAGCTTGCCCTTATGCAAAACAAATAATTACAATCTGTATGTTTTAAAGACTGGTTGACAACAGAATTGAACCATATAAACTTGATAAGGCAAAGCAGCTTTTTATGAATTCTTAACTGGGTTTGCATTTGTTTCCATATAAAGCAGCATACCCAAGTGTTTCTTGATGTGCTTAAAAAGCTTAAGAAAACTAGCAGTGTTTCCCTGTGTAAAATCAACACAGAAAACTTCATGATTTTGGTCTAAGTGGATGTTTTATGATTACAGATACGGTATTCAACTTTTCATCTTGAAGATTGTCTGTTTTGATGGTTTTGACGAGACCTTTGAGGACTGCTGGTCACAGCAGGGTAGTTAGGCCAGCAAGTGTGTTGACTGGGATGTAGATACCTATGCAGTTATCAATAATAGTCGTTTCAGTCGGTTACCTTAAATTGAACTCAGAGACAAGAGTTTGAACTAATTAATATAAAAATGTAGTATATTTGGAAAACTATGGGAGGCTTTGTTTCCCCTAAATCTCTAGAATGGATATCTGCCAGGTTTAAATACTTTGATTTGCCTTTAAATTCAAATGGAGATTAACTGAACGGTTTTCTTCCTAAATTGCTTAACCTGTCATACCTAGTCATAGGGCGTCTGATGCAGCTCATTATGGATGTGAAAGTGAGTGAAACTTGTACCTTTTGGTCTGTAACATTCCTGGAGGTCATAGCAAGCCAAGAAATGACTTGGAAGTTGAGGCAAAATGATGGGAAACAGACACTGGAATGGGGGGAACCGATGACATGGGCCTGTGCTCAGGTTCATTTCACAATGAAAGATAAGAAATTCATCTTTCCATGTTTATCAAATGCATGCATTCTGGAGGATTGCAGTGGTCCTGAAAATAAGCAGATGAAATGTTTTGTAACTGTGCTGTGAGTAACAGTCCAGCCACACATTTGTGCATGTGGGCATTTGACAACCTGTCAGAAAAGTCCCATCACCTGTTTTTTGGGTTGCAAACCAGTGGTTGAGAAACATTGCTCTACTTAGCTGCTTATTCCACAAATCTGCCATACAGAATGGACCCATAAACTATGCTCACTCTAATGTCCAGAGCTAAATATAAAGGCATCATAAGCTACAAAATGAACATAGGAAATACAAAAATCATCACGAAACAGCACATCTTCATTGGAAATGGACCCAGGCTTCCTTTTGAGTTTAGACCTGTGAAGAAAGGGAAAAAGTTAATATTAGGAATGAATGGCGTGGTGGCTTTTATAAAGGAAGTTTTATAGGAACATCCAGATTCCACATACCTCCATCTTGGTTGCAAAGAACTTATTACGGTAGACAGTCATGCTGATTTCATGAGAATATCTTCTCTAAATCCTGAGAATGTCAGAGTTTTGTAAAAGTTTGGCATGTACACATTTTAAATGAATGAGAGTAATTGCCATTTCAATTGGTCATGTTGTTGTAATGCCACCTACATGTTAAATGGCACCACATTGGAAGGATTTTAGAAATGTTGATACAGTAGTTATAGTCATACATACGGGTCAGTGATAAATAAGTGTTGGCAAGATGAGCAATTCAAAAATATATTTAAACATTGTTTTTAAAACATGCATCAGGTTTATTAATATATATATTTTGTATTTATCTTGGTTTTACAACATTTGCACCATTTTTAACCAAAAGTAAGACTGAATGCTCCTGAAAATGTCAAATGATATAACCACAAAAGAATGATAAATATTACATATTTTATCCACCTACAGTGTATTTAAGTGTACTTATACAAATAATTACTTCATTTAAAAACATCAAATGAAAATAATTTTTAGTATTTCTACTTTTAAACTTTACAGCATTTTGTCAATATTGAGCAGGACATATCCTAAAAACTTTGTAGGACATTTTTTCTAAATCAACACGTTTTGACAAGTTATATAAAATGTGTTAAAAACCTTAGTATTGCATTGCAAAAGTGGATTATATTTATTCCACATTTGGTTCACATTTATTTTCTTGTATATAATCAGATTTTTATTAAAAATGACTGGTTACACCAATTGGTCACTGGGTTGCATCACGTCATTGACCCATATAGTACACGTCATATGTAACAAGTTAATATATATAAGTCATCTAAATTTGCCATATCACCATACCAATACCAAACCAGGTCCAAAGAAATCAATAGCTTCTTCCAGGTTCCTCCAAATATATTATTTACCAAATATGTGGTGACAAATAGTTCAGCCAGTCAACTCACATGGGGTAGATTATTTTTTAAATGTAGAATATGTACAGCATTAGTGTTTGGTCTCTAGGTTCTGACCTCGTTGCTCCCCACAAGGAACCATTGATCTTACACAGCAAGGAGTATGAACTGATGATACAAACCCACCCCCCCAAAAACCGCACTACATTCAGAGCCCAGTGCCAGCTAGGCCACATGGCGGGTGGCCTAAGCACCACCTGCCAAGCAGCCATTCCTCATGAACTCCTCAGCCATGAGGGGAACTTGCTATAGTGATTCTGGTGTGTGTGGGTGTAGGCACAAGCTGCTGTGTGGCCATAACTCTGCTAAGCACCTCAGACTATGAGGGGAATACACTATCTACTGCAATAAGATGCAAGAATCTAAACCCAGCATACCACCTGATATGCGGCAAATGGCACTCAGCTATGCAGGAAATAATAAAATCACAAATTGAAGGCTTGGAGAAGGCATGTTCGACAATACATGCATTAGCTTAATTTAGCAAAGAGTGTGGCTTTAGGTCTGATTACCCCCAAAAAATGAAGCAACACCCAAGGGAGAATTACACTGCAAAACCAACACTACATATTTGAAATGTGAAAACTTGTATTACCACTGAAAGCCTCATAAAGCACATGCCAGATGAAGCAGGAAATTAGTCCAGTCGCAATCAATAGCATGAAGCCAGGACAAGCATAAGAGCAGAAAGTAAATGGTAGTAAGATATGGCCACAAACAGACCAGAAGGACTGCAGCAGAGGGAGAGCAGCTATGGGAGAGGCTACAAGGCTCATACTTACTTTTGGGGCACGATTATTAGTACTATATTTTAATATATATCTTTATTTAATATATTTGTTTATGTGTTAACAGTATACATTAGATACAGCAGCAAACTCATTTACTGAGAAAAATGTCAAAGAACATCCAACATTTGGACATTATGAGGAGGTTTAATAGCACTTTTTACAAATTAGAAAAGCACTTAATTATATTCTTATATTATATAATGAATTCATTAAGTTTATTTGTGTTTATCTTTGATACTAAATACACTGTAAAATATACATAGCATCAATGACTGTAGCCCATAGGTGTCCAAATTATTCCATAAAGGGCCATGTGGCTGCACGTTTTCATTCTAACCAAGCATGAGGACACCAGGCTTGACTCATTTAATCAACTGATCTCAGTCTTCAGACAGTTGATTGGTCGAATCATGTGCTCTTGATTGGTTGGAACAAAAATCTGCAGGCACACGGCCCTTTATGGAATAGTTAGGACATGCCTGCTGTAGCCTATGCTGTGGCGCATGCTGTATTTAACAAGCATCATGCACCAGCAAACTGGAAGTCCTAATATAAACCATTGTGGTGATAAATGTTATATTCGTTCATGATTTGGCATTGCACTGCGAGGTTCCACTCTTTGAAATCGACGTGACGTAATCGACTAGATTGTATCATTAAAGAAGAATAAGCATCTTCTTTCACAAATGATTTTTTGGCTGAACACAGGCTGTGACTCAGACCGTGCACTTTACCCTGATAACAGACTCATTTTAATGTTTGTCAGCATTTCACTCACTGAATTAACTTTAATTAGGAACAGCTGATATAATCTGCTATTGCCGATTTTTCCGCCTTTTACAGACAAAAGCATGGTCATTGCGGGTTAAACAAGCTGCTGTTTGATTGTTGACATTGATCTTGTCTGATAATAAAGAGGGAGGAAAATTAAAGATTTGATAAGAGACGATGATGCAGTCTGGAATATCTTGGTGTTAAATACAAGTACCAGGATATACAAATACTTAATATTAATACACCAAGTTTTCCACTTACAGCAAAATGCTCGCATTGAGAAGCCCTGCTGGTCCCTATACCAGCAGATAGCAGCGAGCACTGACTGAACTGAGATTTGACATACAGGCTATGTTGTATGTAAGCACAAGTATTAAACTTAGCTTGGTGACTTTGGTGATCCCTGCCTTCCTCTGGGTAGTGAACACTTTAAAGCCAATCCCTAACCACTGCAGCACGAAGCTCCAGCCTCAGCCCCTCAAGTACATGTTGTTTCCTGCAGCTGAAATGACAAATGACTGCCAATCGCAGTCTCTGCGCTCTGGCCCAATGCCTGAGGAAGCAGCATGGGAACACAATGCAAACATCCTTCCTCAAACCCCCTCAAAGCAACACAATCAGCTGATATGCAGCTGAGTTTACTTTTGAAACACTGAACGAACAACAGTGGCGACAGCGCAATAGCCGCGAGCAAACATGTGAGTGGTGTGGCAGAAGGCATGCAGGTAAGTATGAGCACAGCGCTGATGGTTAAAAGGACCAGTGTGTAGGATTTAGTGGAATTTAGCCTCTCTTTTCAGCATGTAGGAGTACCTAAGGTGGTTTGTCGATTATGGGCTACTGTAGAAACACGGCAGCACAACATGGTGGGCTACATGGAAAAGGACCCACTAAATATAAAGGGTTCATTCTAAGTCAAATCATTCTTATTTGCAGGTTATTATACACTGATTAAAACACAATTGTGAATATTTTATTCCATTTCTGTAAAGTTTGTTTCATGCTACTAAATTCTACACAGTGCACCTTTAAATACGCTGACATGCTTATAAGGGTGTGTTGGATATATGTTATAGTGAGGGGAGTATGGCGGCTGAGTGGAGCAGCAGCTATAGTTAGGCTGTCTGAACTAGCTTGCAGAAATCGCTTCATTTTTGAAGAAAAATTCACATTAATTCCATGAATGTGAATGGAAAATAACGTGATCTAATTGGCAACTAAGGAACCTAGTTAGAATATTTTAAGATTTTTAAAAACATTTTACTTTACCACTTCACAGTTCAAAAGTTATTACCGAAAATGGTATGTGCTTCATACTGTAAGTAGCCACATGGCTGCACTATCAATATCAAAAAGTAATAGGTTTGGAGCACTTTGGTAGCTGAGTAGTTACCGTGCATGCTGCATAACCGCAGTGTTCCTGGTTCGACTCCAGCAAGGAACCTTTGCTGCATGACATTCAACCCTCTCTCTCTCCCTGTTTCCTGTCGTCCTCTATGCCAGCTATTTTCGAATAAAGGCCAAAAAAAAGCCCAAAAAGATAATATAAAAAAAACAAACTAATAGGTTTTTTCTTGGACTACTGTAAAACTTCACTCTAATCTGTAGTGTAATTTTTGAGATATCCCGCCTACAGACAAACATCATCTTCTTGGTGGAGGTAACTGTCTACATTTAGTTTTTTTTTTCCTGGCCATATGCTGCAGTTTTTTGTTGTTGCAATTTTTATGTGTATTCTGAAGCCTTTGTTCAAGCTCAGTGAAGCTGATAAACAGTATCAGTCACACAAGGGATTAGTTACACACGGCGCTCCCATCCCAGTGCTCCTCTGCTTAATTCCAACTCTATTCATTTGCATGCTGCAGACTATTTCAAACTTACTGGACATCTTTGGTATGCGGATGGGGCCACTGCTGGTTCCATCACCCCCCTCGGTCAGAGCTTTGATCTCAATGAGGTAGTCCTCTCCGGAGGGGATTTGCAGTTCTACGCTGGTCTTATTGGTTTCCAGTACAGTAGTCCTACCATGCCAGTTTTGACGATACACAACCTGGAGATGAGTGTGGATCCTGGTTAACATATTTTTCTTCAGAAGTAACAGAAATTATACATATTGTATGTAACCTCTCAGCAGACAGATGAAGGACTTCATTCAACATATTGGATTAGTGTGTGAAAAACAAATCAAGAGGGCAAAAGTGGAAGAAGTGTGTGCAGCCAAGTTTTATTTATTCATTTACAGTCTCTCTCTAAAGGAGGTAATGAACTAAAAATGCCTTGAGAGGTGCAAAGTGACTCAACATAGAGGAACGTTACTTCAAAACAGGATCTCAGAGATCATTTTTCTATATACATTATATAATATATACATATAATTTAATTTTCACCAAAATGCAGCAAAAGGTTTAATTTCATAGTTCAAAAGAAACAGTTGGCATGGAGAGGAACAAACTCTAAATTCAGTGTTAAAAATGTGAAAACTTTGAATTCACAGTATTAGTCTTTGGTCAAATTATGAAACCATTCCTGTCCACATGCACTGCACGCTCACTTACAAACAGAGTTCCACAAAAAGGCTTATCATTAAATGGGCAGGGCGCATACCTCTGGAGAATGAAAAAAAATATATATATATATATATTTGTGGAAAGCATTATCAAAAACAGTGGGTTTATTCACACAAGTATGCAAAGTGGATCAAATACGATGCTCAAATTCCCTCTGCAGCATGACGCCTTTTATTTTATCACCTGGAACAGATCTTTTAATTTCGAAAGGCCAGACAGGGACAATCCATAATGTAACACTGGAGTGCTGAGGTCTATCTTTCCACTGCGATGAGAAAGCCATTTATTGGGATGACGGCTGCTGAGGCTCTATTTGTTTCCTCCAGTTCTAGAGTTTGTTATTACTCTGACAAACTCACCTTGTATCCTGTCACCTCAGACTCATTTTCCATCGCTTTGACGTGTTCCCAATTTAGAGAGATCTTCGAGTTGGTCAAGTTCCACTCAATATTCGCTGGGGGCTGACTTGGTGCTGAAAGATATGTAATTATATAGACACAAAGTTTCACAAATGAATGCATAAACAGAATGTCACTAGTCGTACTCTAAACTAACTCTGCAGTCAGCCTCAATGCATTTTATACTATAAACTCTTCAACCTTCAAGAGTACAAAGGTCAACGGAGGAAAAACAGAGGTCAGGAAGAGCAGAACAAATGCACAGTCTTTGATTACCCTTTCATTTATGTGTGTGAAAACACATTCAATAAGGATGAAATGAAAAGGTCACCTTGAAGCAGCACAGAGCATTTGAAATCAGTTTAAGTGCAATTGCTGAGAGCAAGGGAAATTTCAGTATAATACCTGTAGTTCAGTTTGTATGTAAGCACTGACATGTCATTTAAAGAAGACATGAAAACAATCGAAATGTCAGTTTAATAGTGAACAATAAAAGCGATAAAAACTTGAAGTGCCACGGTGGATAAAGTGTCAGTTGATATGTGAACAGTGACGGCAGTTAAAATGTCAGTGAAAGTTGCTAACCTCTCAGTCGGGAACAAAGAGGCAACCTCAGGAGCTGAAAAATGTGCCAAAAAGTGTAGTTCATCAAATGGCCACTTGTTTCAAGCCTGGTACAAAAAACGTGTTTGGTCTCTGTAACTACTACGGCGTGGCCGCTTTGAGTCACAGGTTAGTGCTTTCACAGGCAAGTCGCTATCGCAGCAACAACATTGGTTAGGTAACACAACCATAGCATAACCCCAGATTCACAGAGCTGTAGCCATCGTTCATTCAGTGTGTTTTAAATTCATGAAAGTTAATTGTAACATTTTGGTCACATAAAAATTCAGATGCTCAGTTTTTTCTGCTACATGTATTTTATTTTAATGGTATTAAGCCTGTTTTTCACTAGCGAAACATAGCATTAGCATTAACACAGTTAACCATAGAATCTAAATGCTCCATGCTAACCAAGCTAGCAGCTAGTGTTAGACCCCTAGACCTTTCGTCCAAATGGTAACGCCAAAAATCCAAGATGGCGACAGTCAAAATACAAACTTGAGGATTCAAAATGGGTCATTAAACCAATGCACGATATCACAGCAACTATGTCCATTATTTTTACAGTCTATGGTTGGTCTATGGTAAAAATGTGTGTCAGAGGATGAAAGCAATTCAAATATATAACTTTCCATAGTCTTATTTAGCACTTAGCATCAGTAAAACCTACAAAGTGCTTCATATAGCAGCAAAGCAAGCCAAGGCAGCAAAACAGACTTGAATGATAGGTTCCAATTTTTTTTCAAGTCTATATTAAAACATAAAAACTATATGTTACATTAGACAAGTTATTGGTTCCTATAATCATTCTTTCTCTCAACACTACCTTTGAAGCGATCCCTTCATAAACCACTACTACCAGAATGTGGTATCTTTCAGATAGTCAAATGTAGCTCTATTGTCAGCAGCAATGTTAGCAGTTAAAACCATGACATACTCATGAGTCAAAATTTCTTGCAGTAAAATAACTACTAACCATCTTTGTAATTTTTTTTGGATCTAATAAAAAAATATACAAATGTTCACACTTATTCATTGATGTAACTATTTAGAATATGTTCTATATAAATTGTATGTGATGTATAGTTGTTTTGTTCAGATTTTTTGTTTAAAACATATGAGAACTTTCACACTCAGATTCAATATCAGTCTTAAAACATCCATGATGTGTGTGTAATTATAGAAACTAAACTCCTCTTTATGTCATTAAACCCCCTAAAGACCCAGAAATACAGTATTACAGGGGAGGCCCTGGTATAGACAGTAGAAATGACCACAGCAACCAATAAGTGTTATCGGTTGCACACAGTCTGACATGTGAGCAACCCATAAAATGGAATAAAGCACATTTGTGTGTACTGTGGTTCAACTCACGAGGTTTCTTGGTGGTGATGTTAAAAGCAGGGCTGCAGGGTCCAAGTCCAGCGCTGTTTTGGGCTCTGACTGAGATCAGATATACCGTGCTGCCCTTCAAGCCAGAGAGTAGAGCTGTGGTGTCGATAACCCTCACTCTCTCTGCTTCACTCTGCTGAAATCCTTTCTCCCAGAAGAGAACCTAAACCAAAGACATGAGCATTACCACAGGCCTCCAGTCATACTGCCTACCTTACCCTTTTGAGCTGTTTTCTGTAAAAGTAACGGCAACTGAGATGGGACAAACTAAAGTTCCAAGTCTATTAAAAACGTATATTTACAGCACCTTTCCAACTGAGAGAATTACAGTACATATACAGTGCATTTGATTTAAAGTACATATAAAGAGAGGTTTGAGCCAGCAGACACACAAGATATGACAGCGGAGCATTAGGTAGTAGGCCACACATTTATAGAGATTATCAAGTTTACACTAAAGGAACCTCCTTTTGGTTTTTCCCCCCATTTCATTAAGTTGTAAGTCTCTCACATACTTACGCAGTGATTCTATAAGGCCTAACTTAAAAGGGGGAAGAAAGGCAGTTCTATGCTATCCCTCTTATAGCTACTGTAGGTTCTGAGGCACTCCAATCCACATTTTTGAACCAGCAAGTGATCCTGTATATCATAATCAGCAATATCAAACGCAGCATGGGAGTGAAGAGTACAAGGATAAGGAGCTTGTCAGAATCTGTATTCATGGAGAGATCATGTATGATCCTCACACGAGACAGGAAAACCAGACAGGAAAATGTCAAACAGATGGTTTGAGAGTAGGCACTTATTCAACTGGCTGCACACAGGTTTTCAGGGATCTTATGTGGAAAGAAATTAGTGACAAGGCCTGGAGTTGCTGATAACAGATGCATCTAGGGTGTCCTTCCTTTTTCCAACAGCGGTTTAATTATAGCAGTTTTACTCGCACTTGGGGAAAATACCTCAAAAATCTGAGCAGAAGACATTAAAAGTTTTAACACCAGCTCTGCTAAAAATCCAAACATACTTTCAAAGAGGGATGAAAGAGAGGGGTCTAAGCAGGCTTGAGCTGTCTTGCTGCATCTAAATGTCTTATGGAGACAGTGGAAGTAAAGTGTACCGTACTGTCATCGCAGTGTTTTAACAATACCAGTGTTTGTGTGTGGGAGCACAAAGAGCACTGTTAATGTTTTACATTGAAGCTAGAGATAAATTCCTCATGTTTTCAAGTGGAAAGGAGTTTAGTAGAGATAAAGGATGGCTGATTTAGCATAATGTGTATTACAAATGTGTATGTGCATTCCCTGTGGTTTCAGTGAATGGTCTCATTTTAAAAAGCTTTAGATGTACACAAATAAAAGAGCAATAAAGGAAATATACTAAAAAACACAACACCCTGTTACATTAACAGTAATCCCCTATAGTACTGAATATGTCTGGAGTGTGCGCTTGATAGTCATGCCTATAAACTTGCTTCCACTTCAGTGGATTATCAACATCCCAGCTGAAGGTAGATACAGATATAGTATGACCAAGTCAAAACCTGCAGAAATGCTCCTCAGTAATTCAGGAAAAACATTCAGAAAGACATTTGATGATGAAAAATGTCTTTTGCTGTCAAGCTATGATTTTCGCAACATGCATGAATGTATATTTGTATTTTAAGAGGTTGGTTGGTTTTTCATTACCTTTCCAAACCCAGAATTACAAGCACAAAAGTGTAAAATATCAATTAAACAATGCATTAATTCCTATAGAAATCTATACAACGCCAAGACTATCAATTACTGTGTAAAGTATCAATTAAACAATGCAATAAGAGTTATGTACAAGATAAAAAAAAAAAAAGGCTAACAATCAGAAACCTCTTTTTGTTGACCTCTTACTCAAATCAAGGGACCGCTATAGTGGTAACTCTGACACTGTTACCACTGATAGGGAGGGCAGTTTCACTACAGTAACATTTCATCATATACCACTTTGATTAGGCTTTTTGAAAGGTATGAGACAAGCAATTTGACTGGCTGAAAGGATGCATTTAACATTTAAATCATTACTCTCCCAATCAGATACGAGGATGGATTACTAACCTAGCAAAGTTGGCAACTGCCCTGGGACCCCAAACCCCAAGAGGCTCCAGATGCCACACGGTCACTGCGTAGTCAGTTACTATTTAGTAATTCTTGTTTGTTTGGTAGAGGTTATACATCTATATTTAATTTCTAACCATGGTTAGACTTGCATTACTACCTACTTGCCCCGTCTTGTCAGTAGCTTCAAAGCAACAATAAGATCTGTATTATATCAGTATATACTCACATGGTGTCTAGACAAATAATGAAGCTGCCATGTGTTGTTTGCTGATTGCAATTGACTTGGTTGACTTAGACAGGGCAGGTGGGCAGGACAATTTTGCCCTTGGTCCTCATAATGGGTTAATCTTGCTAACATCAGAGATTTCTGAATACCATAGTGTATAATTTTGATGGTAATGCAGAAGGTTTCAAACATTTGAAGTGCTGCTGAGAGGTTAAGTTTGCTGAAGTAGTTTTAACTTTCTAAGTTTGTGAAGACTTCTATAAGGAGTAGATGAAGGTGTATCCAAGTGCTCCTGATATTTTTGTTCATATAGGTGAAAGCGCAATATAAACCAAAAAGTTGGGTTAAGTGGGACATAAATTAGGGGGTGTGGTGTTGAATAATTATCCTCTCTGTCAGTCACATTACTTGTCTCATACCTTTCAAACAGCCTAATCAAAGTGGTATATGACGAAAATGTCACTGAGGAGTGATGGCTTCTTCAAGATGAACATTATATCGTCTGAATGGTGCGGTTAAGTAAGACGTCATGGCAAATCTGCAGTCAAAGGTGACTTGTGTTTGTAAATTTAAAAGGTTTTTCCTTAACCTGCTACTGGGGCGGTTTATACAGTATGTAATGTTTCTGTATCTATAAAGGGACACAACAGTTGTCTACTTATCCCCAGCAAGAGAAATCATGACAAGAGTCAATCATCTTGTAATACGTCAAGTAGACATTTTAAAAGATACTTCACAAAAATCAAAGGCACTGCTACCAATGCCTAAATGGTATTTGTTGGCCACCTTGTATGAAGAGCCCTTTAGGGCTGATAACATGCTGGAACAGACTGTCATATGAGAGCTTTCTGGGCTTTCTACTCCACAGCTGGCTGCTCAGCCTCTGGGAATTGGCAATAAAGGTTTTTATCAGTTTAGACTACAATATTGTTTCTACTCATCAATTTGATTCTTCATTTGCTCTTTTGTTAATCACTTTTAATGGAAATTTGGTATATATAGGTCTACAGTATTATTTTAAAATGTTTTTACTGATAAGAAAGTAGAGTATATTCAGGAAACTATCAAAAAACAACAACTAGCAAAAATCTGTTTGTTTAAATGCACCTACATAAAAAAGCATATGTTCTTGTCTCCCATGATACATGTCATATATATGATCATATATATATATAAAACATTCTCATAAAATATACATCCCAGGGAGCGTGTATCACAGAATTAAGTCACTGTTTGCAATACATATTCACATCAGAAGAATCTGTAGTGAAAGATTGTCTGGAAACAAAGCTGCTGATGAAGTGAATTTTGTTGAAGCACAGTGATCTGGCGCACTGTATAGACAGGACATTATGAATGAGATCTGCTCTCAAGTTTCACCATCTACCATACTCTTTGGCTAGACTCAGAGACTCATAGAGGCCTCTTGTGAGGATGTGGCTATCCTCATGAGAGGATTCAGGACCAAAAACAGAAGGAGGCTATTTGAGGAGTGCCTCCAGAATACACGTTCAAAACTTTGTATTCCAGTTCTGGAATACAAAGTAGACCAAAGGAAAATAGATACTATATGAGACCTTTGCAATCAAGTGTTATTCATATAGCCCCTTATGTGTATACATTGTATGTAAAGCCCTTTGAGACATGCCTAATGTCATGTACAACACATCATTCACCACACTGGTTTCTAAATGTAGATGCATTTCCTAAAATCTCAGCAGTAGCATTCAGAAATCTTAATAAATAGGCCAAACTGAGTTTTTTCTTTCAACTGTCTTACTATATGAATCTGTAGCCTACACTATTATTTACAAAGGGCCTGTTAAATTTACTAATGGAGGTTTGCTGCCATTTTCAGTATTTGAGAGTACAGATCTTTAAAGTGCATTCACTACTGTGGTTCTTACTGTGTAATTCTCCAAATGCTCTCAAATATTCTTCTCCAAACTTAACCTCTTCCTGAGATGTAGGAATTCAACTGGGGGCTTGAATGAATGGTCCTTTCAAATTTGCAACTTGCTATGTGTGTCTCCATATTTATAGATCTTGGCTAACTAAGGTCAAACTGACATTACAAAACGGGGCATTCCTGATCAGTTTTTAACACACACACACACACACACACACACACATTGGCAATGACATTATTTATCCCCACCAGCCCATTGGTGCGCCCATCAGTCTAATTGCAGTGAAACAAGCCAAAAAGAAACTTGTCTCCCTGGATGATTTCAAGATTAAATTATGTCCATAATGTGACAAAGCCTCCGGCAATACTATGTCTGGTGGCCACTACTCACATTTGAGAACAGGGTTACCCATGAGTTTGTATAAGCGCAGGACAAAGATCAAAACAGCACTATGATCATAACAGCAAAACAAGTCAACTGGTTAGGGTTAGCCCATGACTGGGAATCCAAGTGAGAAAAGCCCTGTTAACGGTTCTCATCTAAATGCATCTTATATCACCTAGTGTGGATATTGCATTATTATACTGTAAGTGTCATTCTGAAGCAACATTATGTTC
Source organism: Scomber scombrus (assembly GCF_963691925.1). Taxonomy (NCBI): domain Eukaryota; kingdom Metazoa; phylum Chordata; class Actinopteri; order Scombriformes; family Scombridae; genus Scomber; species Scomber scombrus. The sequence goes on from NC_084972.1 coordinate 6,683,841, forward strand.
TACCTGCATGATCTATCAGTATTTCTGACATGGGCCGAATCAGCAGAGCACTGACCTGATCCATTACTTTTACGAAACTATAAGCTGAAATTGAATGACACTTTTCCTCCATTCTTTTGATTGAATGTCACACTCTTGGTATGAGATTTCTATAGCAGAGGAATCCTGAAACTGAATACCTGACTGAGTATGAAATATGTCACTTTTTAAAAGCCAAGCCAAGTCAAATGTATTCATATAAAACCAAATCACAACAAAAGCCATCTCATGACACTTTTCATATATAGTAGGTCAAGACCATACCCTTTCATTTACAGAGACCCAATATCCTCCCTGGTGACAGCAGTCAGGAAAAACTCCCCTTTAATGGGAAGACACCTCAAAAAGTAACTGGCTGTAGGTGGGCAGCCATATGCTTTGAGAGAGAGAGGGAGGAAAGAGGGAGACGAGGAAGCACAAAAACTCCAGGGAAAAAGCCAAGTTAAGAACATGCATTAATGGGACATTCAGACATTACAGATGGAGAGGGAGAGGAGAAAGAAGCTCAGGGGCTATGGGTGTTCCAAGGCAAGCATGAGAGAGCCCTATCTATAAGCCTTATCAAAAAAGAGTTTTAGGCCTACTTTTAAATGTAATGATGGTGTCTGCTCCAAGACAAGACTAGAAGATGGTTCCACAGGAGAGGAGCCTCATAGTTGAAGGCTCTTCCTCCCATTCTACTTTGGAGACTCGAGGAACCACAAGTAAGTCCTTGAAATTTGTTTTATGGCGGAGTTGAAGGACATATCCTGTACAAAGATAACTCCCACTCTCCGGTGGTGCTGGAGGCCAGGGTAATGCCATTGAGAGTAGCTATGTCTAATGTGTTCAGGGCCAAGCACAGTAACTTCAGTTTTGTCTGAATTTAGTAGCAGAAAATTGCAGGTCATCCAGGTCTTTACGTCCTTAAGACAAACTTGAAGTTTGGTTAACAGATTGGCTTCATTGATAAATATAATTGGGTATCATCTACATAACAATGAAAATGTATGGGGGGTCTAAGAACAGGTTGGTGGTTTAGATGAAGAAGTCATTGAAGTTAGTTCAGGAGGAATGAATGGAGAAAAACAGTATGAATATATTTCAGGTTTTAGAGCCGTTTCTAAAGTTTGGGGATACATTGGTGCCTGTTGACTGCAGGAGGTGTCTACTCCAGCTGTGTCAAGTCATTGGTTTAATTTTGATGAACAAGAGAGTCTGTTTAGAAAAGCTATATATCTCAGAGAACTACACAAACGTCAAGGGTAAGTCTCTAGTCCATTAATTGCACTGCACATTGCATAGAAAAAAGTTCAAGATAATTCAACTCAGGCAGCAGGTGGGCATGTCTGTGGTATGAGCACGACCGTGAAAGTTTCACAGGAATCCACGTACTTGTCGCTCCACCTGTCTGATTGCCCTACCTGCCAACTCACCTCTCATTGGAATTAAATTACTTAGGCATGCCAATCACTAGCTGCCTGAAAAGACCACAACACAGGAACTTTGGCAACCGGTAAAGAGAAAATACGCTTACCACAGAACATCAGCACATCCAACAGAAAAGTGGACCCACGGTCTGTTAGTCCAAAATATAAAATTTGATAATTACTGTATAATCTGCAGTTGCTATGCTTCTCAAATTAAATGCCAAAAGGAAACATTACTGACTGTCTGGGTGCTCTAGCATATGTGTATAAAAGAGCACTCATCAGTCTTAACAAATGATTCAGTAAGACATGATTTTAGTGGATAACATTCATGCAATTTAAACTTTACTTACTTTAATTATATACCCAATAAACCCAGTGGAATTCGAATGTATATTTACCTATGTGTTGTGGTGTATTTTTCTCCCTGTTCTAGCCTGTGTCTCTTCCCAGATTACCACCACCATTCCTTCCTACCGCTATATAGGGATTGCGTGACTGAGCACACCTGTGCTCACTTGCTCTTCATGGCCTGGAGGATTAATACCAGGAGGAACGAAGAGACAGTGCCAGGGGGCCAGTCGGCAGCATTCAGGCTGTGTGTGGGTTTGTTATACTCAGCTCAGCTGGAGTTGTGGTGTACCGAGGTCAGTACCTTTGGTTCCCTTTAGGAGGGAGCATGTATATTAGTGTTTTGTTTAGCCTTAGTTTACTTTAACTGCTAACTTGTTTCATTTAAGCTCCTACTTAGTTCCACTTTCTTGTATGAAAAGTAATTATCAGTTGGGGTTTTGAGGTGTAAGCCTTTATTTATGTTGTTAATAAATTGTTGGTTTGTTTATATATTTCCATAGCCTGAGAGCCAGATAAATCTGCCGAGCTCATGTTTTATTTGCTCTGGCAGATATGTCTGGCCCCCCTCCCATTCAGACAGATTTCCAACCATCCTGACCTGTGACAGGCCGATCACAACCGTTTATCCATCTGTGTGGAGACTTATGGCGGGTGCCCATGCCCATGTGGTGATACCGTGCTGTGATTGGTCAATGTCACTACACTTCAATGGAGTTTGGTGACATCGATTGACAATCTGCAGAGGTCTGTCCAAATATGAATTAAGATTCTGTTACTGCATTGCCAAATTCCCACCTCAGATGTTTTCAGAAACATATTTTAGTGTACTGTGTGGCTGTAATAAGAGGCACTGCCCAACTTGTGTTGCACAGCGCTACATAACATTTTACAGAGAGAGCGAGCAAACCAATCACAAGACCCCACTGATGAGGTAACTTATTTGAATGTGCAACTTGTTTACAGTTGCCTTGCCAATGCTTTACCAGGTGAGTTGTCTCACAGACTTGTTGAATATTAAATAAATCATAAGACACCAGACAAAAACAGCTCCTCGTCCGCCATGTTCCTGAAAATAATAAGTGACGTCTTCTGCTGCGTACATATACGTCCGGCCTTGCCCCCATCGTCTTCTCTTTGTGTTGAGTTTTATGGCAGTTGGCATCCATAAGTGTTTCATGATCACCATCTGCTGGACTGTCCCTTACCCCATCTATCCTGGCATTACCATGGTATGTGTGAAAAGGTGGAAGACAAGTGTGAATATTGAAAAAAAATAGCGGTGCTTGAAAGGTTATCTCAGTAATTTACAGGGGCTTTAGTCTAGCAATGCCATGCGAATATTTCCGTTCTCCATGCTTCTTTGTCAGCTGGTTCATTTTATGTTACTCTGTTTATCCCCTGGATTCATTTTGGTGATGTACCAAGCAGTTATCTTATAAAGAATGCTATCCTACACTGTAAGCTTGGCAAAAGATGGATTAATAGCAAGTGAAATGGCTCCATCATTTTGATATTTTTAAAAAAAATGGCATAGATTTGTTTTGTTTTTCTAATTTTCTGTCAGCTGACAAATGATCTCATGTTAGCAGACTGCATATTTAATTTTACTGCCAAGTAGATCCTAGCTAAACACTGGTTGAGTACTGACAGGTGGCTTTATGCTAGGACACAGTAAATGGTCGTCAGTCAGGATCTAAGAAGAGAACAGCAGCACAAGTCAGTGAATCAAGAACGTAAGCTAACAAGCTAAGAGCTGTAAGTAGGATTATTTTAGAGAATATCTGAAATCTACAGCTTAAATTGTCAAAAATGGCTTTCTGGAATTTTGATCCATTTTTGAATGAATAAAGAAACAGAAATTATAAATATCACCGTTATAGTAATGAAGCATTTTTCACCAAATGTGGGCTTCGGTAAATTGGACTGGTTATCCAGATACAGATGACCTTCAAACAAATTATAGATTAAATGAAAACCAAATTATTTATTATGTCTGAGGAATTTAAAATACTAAATTTTAACCAATTTAATATTAGTTTGTAGTGCTTAACTGTTTTTTTGTTTTGTTTTGTTTTTACAATATTGGATTGATTTGCTGAAATACTGAAAAAAACAAACAAATACCAATAAATCTTTTTTCAAGCTAGCTGTAACACGTCATATATTTTCATTTTTGAGCAAAATCTGTGGAATTAGTTTTCCCGGGTTAAAGCGTTAATACTCATGCCAACATCAGTCTCTGTTCAATTAACCATTTTGTCTTGTTCCAAACCGCTCACCATGGTGCTTCAAACTCGTGTCTTATAACAATGTGTTAACCAAACACTGGCAATGACCTCAAAGCTTTTCTGCAGAGGTCAGGCCACTGGGGCATACCCTGCCATGTTAAATATCTGAGTGCTATTTTTATCTAGGTTTTCCACAAGCAAATCCCAGGAGAGTCTTTGTTTTAGAAGATAGTGATGGATGTTGTTCACACTTTAAAAAAAAAAAAAGATTTATTTATTTATTTTTTAAATAACAGTTCTCAGAAAGCCTCAGGTATTGAGCTCTTTTGGAAATTGGAACAGTCCCAACAAACCTCTTCATCCCATGGATTAGCCTGTGTAAAATCTGCCGCTCAAACTCATACAGTATTTTAATGTCAGAATATTTCCGCGTTGTCGCCATCGGCAGTTATATTCAAATGAACGCCAGCTTATTGTACTGTCAGTCATTCTGGGATTAATTTCTGCTCCTTGTGTGAATATACTTTGTATACATTATTATTTCAAGGTTTCTTTTTTTCTCTCCATACCTCATATGCAAGGATCTTCTCACTGCTGGACCCAGGGGGAATTGGTTCCCAGTACACCTCGATCTCAGAGGCTGACACTGTCCGAGCCCACACTCTTGATGGAGCATCGGTGGGCTCTAAATAGTATAGATCATGAATTATTCATTTTTTGCAATTAAGAGAAAAGCACACATTTTCTTGAATTAACAAAATTAACTTAATGACTATTTGCAGTGTTCACAGGTGAATACTCTCACCTTCTTCTGCTGAAAACACTTTGACGACACGGCTGAACGGCCCCTCTCCAATGCTGTTGTAGACTCCCACTTTCACTTCAAACTGGGACAGAGGTGCGATGCTGTCGTTTCTGTAAATATATCTTGATGCATCAGGTGATGCCAGCACTGTCTGGATCCAGGTGCTGCTGCCAAGTGGGCGGAAAGCCACGACATAGCCAAAGTCCTCTCCGCTCTGCTGTTCCTCTGGAACAGGCTGAGATAGGGACAGGAAAGTTACGCCTTTGGCCCAAACAACTGTGCACAGAAATTAAATTAGGGAGTTGTGAAAAAGAAAAAGTAAAGCAGAGATAGTTTTATGTCTGACAGACTGCTGGGTGACTGCAGCATCTTTGAGCCTCATCCAAAAAAATGTTAAATTATCTCCCAACTCTAGATTTACACATGTGAGATTTGCACTAGTTCCATATCTATTCAGTTTTTATTTGCACAACAGGGGGAGTCATCAGGCAGAAAATCAGAAAAGCTCTGCCTTTAATTAAAAGCCTTTCCGTGAAGCCAGACCACCACAGATAAACTTACTCTGCCAGAAGTCCATTCTCATCAAAACATTCTCTGTCACAATCAATGCCCACTCATAAACGGTTCTCTTACCTCCCACATGATGACAAGTTCTCCTCGAGCCCCTCCACCACCACTCACATTAACTGGTGCAACCTTGGGAACTAAACGGGCACAAAGGAAACCTAATCATCCTTCAGATTGGATTGTTATGTCTAAGGCAGGTGCAAGGCATTCTATTAAACCACACAGCCACTCTGTAGAGCTTCTTATTTACACAAAACCGGTTAATCACGCAGCAGAGGAATTAGGTTTTTTGTTGACAGTGGCATTACCACCCGTGAACGGCGCCGTTATTAACCGAGCACCGTATGTCAGCCCCATGTGTGAGGCACAACAGGAAACTAGTTCCCTTGTGATTCAAACAGCGGGATGGAATTACTTGGCGAATCATCTCAAAATAGACACTTTCATGTCATTTCCTGGTGGCATGTGTGGATAGGTTACATTTTTCTGTTGATGCAACTATTAATTAATCATGGAACGAGTTCTAGAGTGCTGACACACATAAGCTGAGTGTTGATACTTAAATGTTTAAAAGTCTAATTCAGTTTCCACTCATGAGAAGAGACAACAGATCTGAAATGAGGAACATCACATGGTGCACCGAAGGAAAATGAATAGTAATTAAACAGTTAAATTACATTTTTACGAGTGGGACTGATTAATTTGTGATGAAGAGAAACAACAAATTGAGAGGATACCTGCTGCTTTGGTTCGAATCTGTTTTGATGGCGTGCTGGGTTCTCCAACACCAACACTGTTGATTGCCACCACCCTGAATTCATAATCCACCCAGGGGTTCAAATCTTTCACTGTTGCATGCATCATCTGTCCAGGCACAGAATCAGGAACTAGGATTAAAGAATTTAGAATTGAGATGTGGGGTTTTTTTTCTTCTTCTTCTTCTTTTGATGTTTTTTACTGAGGCACATTTCACAATCTGTCTCCAACAAATATAAAAAAACATTTCACAAACCAGTGAAGTACATCAAACTGAAAATGGTGACATTTGTAAATCTTTTAATACTATTCCAATTACAGTACGTTTCAGGTGTATAAACTGGTCCAGCAGCTCTACATGCTCTGCAATTATTGTAGATATTGCACGGCAATGCCTGTGTGTCACAATGCTATTTTACTCATGAACACAATTAATACATAGAATTAATAAGCTGTCAAAAGAGGCTGCTTCAAGTTATAAAGTGACTGACATTACTGAGCTAAACATCTTTCTGCATTTCCCTTGTTATGTTTTAAATCTTGAAAATAAAAGTGTAATCTGAAACAAACGGGTGAGGTTACAGATGGGTGAAACTAATTTAGGTCTGAGGGAAAAAAGACGTTTCACTCAATCAGGCTTTACTGGATATTGCCAAAATATGATGTCACCTGTCAGGGGACTCAGAGGCTGATACCCACTGCAGAGCTTAATGACTGGCCAAAATATCACTTCACACTAACACTGGGTTTCCATAGCAAAGCGGACCCAACCTTTCAACACATTTAAGGTGGGTGGTGCATAAGGAATGTGAACAGGATTTTATTTTGAAACAGTTAAAAAATGAATCAGTTAAAAATCACAAATTTACTGAAATAAAGATTAAAAAAAAAAAAAACAGGGTCAGTATCTCAGACAAAGTCCATATAGACTCAGTCAGTCATAATATCAAATATCATTTTACATAATGCATCAGCACCACTAACTGTAGTCTAAAAAATAACAGGGTTGAATCAATACCTGTCTGATCTTGCATCAGTTCATTTGAAATTCCTGACTGAGTCTGTAATTCAGCTTTTGTTTTGAAGGGATAGTTCAACACATTGGGAAATACACTTTCTTTGCAGAGTTAGATGAGAAGACTGATATCACTCTTAAGTCTGTCTGTTCAAGCAGGAAACAGCCAGCCTCGCTCTGTCTGAAGATATAAACCTATCTATCATTTAACTCTGTGCTTTTTTTTTTGGCTTGGTGCTACAGGAAGAATGACTGCTATTATTCTAGTATCTAATGGAGAAAAGTGTTAGACATATAGATGGAACTTCTACTGCTGAAATCAAACATGATATTTTCCTACTTGTATGCACCATTTTTTAGTTTGTTTATTTTCAATTTTTTTGCCAAAGCAGACATAGCAGCAGATTTGCTTCATACTGCACACACAGCTGTTTGAACTAAGATTCCATCAATAAATTGGCCAGGCTGGCACATTCACCAATATTAACATCTATCAGTATTACCAGCTAATAAGTAACTAGAAATTTTAGTACTGAATGCCAAATATATGTTTTGCATAAAGACCACTACTACACTTCTTTTTAGCTGTGAAATGACCTGCTCCGTACATATCTTGATAACAAGTATTTAAACCAAAAAAATGTAAGGTTGGATACTTTAAACTCTGAAATAACAATATTGTACCAACCCTTAAAATCCAGAATGAGTTGGAGCAATAATGAACACACTGGGCCTGATATACTAAGATCCCAAATAAGGGGGTACTAAATTGCTTGTGCAGTGCAACAGATTGCTTTTGGTTAGCGTGCATTTTGCAGGTCTAATACTAAAAGGAGAGGTGCAGACAGCAGTATTTAAATGAGGGTTTTGCGAGTCTTAATGGAGAGATGGACCAGCAGAAAGCCCTAACCCTAACCCTCTCCTAAATGAAATTTGATCCCATGGAATTAGAGGTTCTAGTGGAAGAGGTTAACAAACATATTGAGTTACAGCAAAAATGTTTTACCAGAAAAAAAACACTATATGGGAGAGTATCTGTGACAAAGTCAATGCTGTTAGTAAACCAAATATATGTCACTCCAAAATTATTAACACAGGTGGAAAAAACCTGTTCCTCTGTTCTGTCATTATACCTCAGTCTCCTCGTCTCCACAGTAACAGCCGGTTAATACCTTCCCTTCAAACCTATTATTTATAGACGCAGTTACCATCACCAAAATTACCTCCAGGTTTGGTAAAACGCAATGTGTGTGCTAAATAACATATTTGCATTTTTTCCTTCCTGTATTCTACACACTGGGGTTAAAACGCCCCATATTACATATTCATTATGAAACATACTAAATGGACAGCGCGTATTATCTTGCATATCTGAAAGCCCAAAACCTCAGTGCGCCACATTAGAAAATCAACGTACACATTTTTACACATGCAAAACTTCTGTAAATCAGGCCCACTGTGTAATAAGATGCTAATTCTTCCCTGAGCTGCATTATGGCTTTCAGTATGAAACCATCAGACTGAAAAATGCAAAGAAAGGATGTTTATCCATTTTTCTGCTCGCTGTTTTAAAAAAAATGATAATTTGCTTTTGTCCATTTCTGTAATAGTTGTTTTGATTTTTACTCAAGATGAGTGATTGATAGCTTACTAGACAGCTTCAAAGTTTGTTTGTTTTTCATAAAAAGTTCTTTGATATACTTTGAGCATCTAAAACTTTCTTGTGTCAACATAAACTATCTTATGTCTCACATATTACATTGTAATAATTCATCAGTATCTGTTGGTGTTGCAGCTGTTACCTGTCCTCACAGTCTGCCAGCCTATAGAGAAGGGGGTCCTAGCCTGCACCATGTACATGGTAACAGGACTGTGGTTGTCGGATCCAGAGCCCCAGGACAGTTGCACAGTGGCGTCAGTAATGTCAGTCACCACCAGGCCCTCCGGGGCACCAGGAGGTCCTACAACACCCAGAAACAAGGACAGACACTTGCATCAGCCTCACTGCACAACAGCAGACAAAACAAATGAAATCATTTCAGTATGGCCTCATACATAACAGACTCAAACCCCACCAGAGGTGTTCAGTGATTCATAACTCTGCTAACAACCTAAAGTTTGAGCTAGTGGCCATATAATGGATTCTGCTGGGAGGGAGAGTCTATCAATGCACTGAATAGCACAGTCCAGTCTGAGTTCAGGTTAGACAATAAGAGGGAAGACAATGTCTCAGTTTACTTACATATGAGGACAGTGGATTTCAGCTAAAGTTGAACTATTTTCAAGTTGAAGTTTAAAGTTAAATTGTCCATTCTCTTTGAATACTGCTGAATTGTGATATAACGAATCATTTTCTGGTTATATAAAAATCATTTTTAGGCTAAAAAGAGGAACTAGGCAGTATTGACAAGTGAGAAGAACTTTGAAATTTGCTCCAGCTTGCTCCTGAGGGCATGTTTGCCTTCACTCAGACAGAAAAGAGCCGTATGGAGCTCCACACTCACATATGGGCTGACCGAGAGGAGAGAAACCGAACAATAAAACGACACAACATTTACGACAGTGGTTTGGAAAACAAGTCAGGATTTTCTATGGGAATGTTATTGAAATTGTGGAAAACTGCATCATGAGATTGAACAAAGGCATAATTGCATAAAGGACATGAGATTTCCTGTTAAACCTCCCAAATGTATAAAAGTAGCATTAAGCCCTCAGCAAGACTACCTGATAGAGGAAGAAGTGTTGCTTGGTTTAATATTATGGAGACAGAAAAATATCCATATTTAAAAGATGCACCATCTGACTTTGGCTGAGAAATCATGATGTCATACTTAACCAGTCTGAACCTCCCAGATAATAGTATCTGGCCTGTTGGGCCTGTCTGGACCAACTTCTCTATTCGGTTTTGTATTTTCATTATGTTTGACTATGATCTTGCACACTTGACCTCTCACTTTCAGGACTTACCTCTGTGATTATAATAGGCTCACCATGTAACTTTGAATTGTAGATGTCAAGAGCTCCAATCCCTCAAACCCAAGAAAAAAATACAGAGGATCCATGTGTCCTAAAATGGAGCTATGGCTGTTTTTGTCATGGAAAAAATAATAAGAATAACTTACAACTAAGGTGTCACATTTTCTTAGGAATTCACACTTCTGTTCAAATGTGAGGAAAATCGACTTTTTAATCAGTAATGATCTGTTTCAAATTCAAAATATATAGTACTTACAGGCTATTGTTCTCTTCACCAATGCAAAATGGATAATCATTGAAAAGTGAAAGCTCTAATAACCAATGTTAATCAAGTAAAAGGTCATTTATAACCTTTCAGAGTAGAGATTACTCCTACATGCCAATCAGAACACTAGTTCAAAATGTCAGACTGGACCCTTCAATTAAATTAATCACTTAAGCAAATCAACTTGAAATATGTGTATAAAGTTACTTTAGATAATCAAGATTCAACTTCAGAGTTCTTGGTGTTGAATTTGTTGCAAACTTGAGTGAAAGGTGTTTTTATTTCTTGCATGAAGCTGGTTTCTGATCTTTTGGAAGCCCCTGAAGCAGTCGGGGTAACTTACCTGCATCTCCAAAAGTTAAGTGGACTTGATCATAGAGTCAAAAGCATCATCATGGGTTAAAAAAACAGAACAATTCTGTAATTCCGTAAAGTTCATGGTTGTCACTCTGAAAGTACGTTCAGTTTCCGCTCTGAAAAGTGACATCTTGGTGACGCAGCCTTTATGTGACAACAGTGATTTACGTGTGTCAGAAAAACATACACCCCTCCGAAAAAAAACCAAGAAATGGGGAAGCTCCGTAGAGAGTGCTGCACAATGACAGCGCTGGGAGTGTAGAGGAACAGCATACCTCTGACAATTAGGTCTGCCGCTGCTGAGACGGTGTCAACTTCAGTGTGTACCATGCACACGTACTTCCCAGAATGCTTCAGCTGGATGTTCCTCATCATCAGGTCACCAGCAAATCCCTAATGACGAAAACACATATGTAGAAGAAGTCTTGCAGAAGAAAAAAAACCACAAGAAATATGCAAAGTTGGAGCCAAAAAGAAAGAAAGAAGGGGGGAAAAAAAAGTATGGAAAATCCTTGGAACACATTAAATTTCCATGTGCTAGTGCTGTAAATCCACCACAAAAACAGCTTGGAAGAATTCACCGCAGGACATGACAATCTAGGAAAACTATTTTTGAGTCGCATTTTTTACAATGTAAAACTGAATTAATTTGTTTTGAAAGTGTTTTTTTATTTCTTTCTGTCAGCGTTTGTTGTGTTTACATTTTTACCCACACAGCTCAGACGAATGGCTTTAGAAAGACATTTTCACAGTTGCCTTTTGCACTTCATCACTGTGTATATACACACGCGCATCATTTCCAAATGCTTTTTTTTTTTTTTCCAACAAAATACAGCGATTCACAAATTGTTCCCTGCGTGCAGACAGAAAAAGCAAGTTTAACAGCTGTTGTGATTATGTTCACTGGAAATGTCAGTGTTGTACATCGTCTTCTGTGGGCCTGGTGTGCTGAACCGGAGGGAGCATAAATCTTGTAATCAAAAAAAATTTAGGCTCTCTTGTTCAGGGAGAAATTGATTGATTTGTTCATACAGTGAGATTACCTCCAGGCTGGAGAAATGTCATCCCTGTTTACAGGTTTTCCCCTCAGAAATAACACACTAACATCTGTTGGCATCTCTGAAATAGGTGCACACCGTTTCTGACACATGGGCTTCAATGCAAAACCCACCCTTAAAACAAGGATTCCTCTAATGCTTTTATGATATCACAGAATAGTGGTTTCCAAACAGAGGACAGTCCAGGTGTGCCGTGGGATTTTGTGATAATCATACATTATTATATCCATATGAACAACTATACAAAAAGTTATAAATTAATTTTTAATATATCATGTCAGCACTTTGTGTGCACCCACTTTCAAATACACAGCAAATAAATGCCCCCAAGAATGTCTTTTTAAACCCCAATGTTTGCCATTCGTGCAGTTGCCAGATAGTCAGAATTGATTGATTGATTGGATGATTGACAGCCAGCATTAAGGAGGATAACGACATTAAATGAGAAATCAATGAGCAGGAAAATGGATCCATTATAACATGATAACTTATTATTATCGATTACGACGAATAATAAGTTAGAACTTCAAACTCATAGTTGCGCTCAGGCAGCGGTGGCCTCCCCATGATGTACTCGCACACTTTCACCACATACCATGGTGTCACGAAATGGTCCGCTTTTCAGTGCTGGTGTTTGGTCGATATATCGGTCAGCCGATATAATTTGATTACATATTGAATATGTTGTAATATGAAAAATGATATGTGCAAATACTTTTTTTTTTTTTTACAAATATAAGTTACATAAGTAATTTATTTACTCCCTAATATCGGCATTGGCGCAAGAAATCGGGCCCTAGTTATTGTGTGTATTCCCATATGTTCTCTGCACACCGTTTGCTCACGTGAGTACCAGTTTCACATTATAAAGTAATAAGTTATCACATTAATAGCAACAGCAATATTGAAACTTTCACGTTATAATGTGAAACTTATACATTATAACATGACATTTTTATTTTGTGACCTGTCTGATTTAAATGGGTGTGTTACTGCTTTTATAATGTTACACAGGTTAAAATTAATTATTTTGTCAATTACTTTGTTAAGAAATATTTCACGTGTTATATAGTTGTATACATTTTATTTGGCATTGAATAAAATTAAGCGTTTGAGGAGTAATAAGAGACTATTTTGCACGGATATGAATACGAGTGTGCCTTTAGATTATGGCTTGAAAACCACTGTCATACAAAAAGTTTTATCTACAGTTTATTTAACAGTTTTATGGTAAAATGCTTATTTGCTTTCTCTCTCAGAGTTAGATGAAGAGTCACATGAGCAGTATCAGTCAAGCTAACTCTTGTCAAGAAAACAACTAGATCCATGTCCAAATGTGTTGAACAGCTGCTTTAAGATAACATACATCTGTTTTTCTGCTACACTATAGTAAAGACAGTATCAGCAATGCTGCCTAATACATATGCTAATGTTTTACTATCATTTAATTGTTACAGTGGGGTTTCCCTGATATAATACAATTTTTTCCATTAACTGCATAAATTCTTAATCCAGGTTTTAATGAAAAATGAGACGCATTTGGGGAAATTCCACACAGGCTGAAACCTTTAGAATTTGTAATGTGAATAGCACAGAATATTAAGCCAGAAGAGAATAGCTCTCAGGAGCTTTAAAAAAAAACCAGTCTGAGAGAAATGATCAGTCTCTGTCAGCTTCCACCTTAAAAAAAAGTGATGTAGGTCAAATCTTTGGGCCTGTTTTTCTTAAACCTGTGCTTGGTGATTGTAGGTAAAGTGTTCACCCACGTTATACATACCCCTCCAATCATGGCAAAGTGCTCCTGCCTGTTGAAATCAATTGGTTTGCCGTTGAAAAACCATTTGAAGACGGGGCTTAGTGTCGAATCGCTGGACACCTCGCATGGCAACACAAGGCTCTGACCCACAGTGGCGTCCAAACTCAAGGGTGGAACAATTATCTTTGTGGGCTCTACACAGAGAGAGAGAAAAAAGAGAATCATTAGTTACTGTATATGTATCACAGTATCTCTATAAAAAAACAGCTGAATGAAGAAGGTAATAATGCTTAATTTACCCAGAAGAGTGAGACAGATTCTGCTCTATCAGTGTAATTAAGTGACCTTAAATAACTTCACTTAGGAAGCGAATGCCTCCCATAACTCAGTAATGAATAATTAAACACACTGCAATCACAGTGTCAACTAGAAAGAAGAAAAAAAAGTACTTTCTCTCTATAATCATCATTATTTAAAAAAAACCAAATGTGAAAAAAAAAATGCTACAGCAGCTCTTTTTAAATTAAATGTTGGTGACAAAAAGAATTCTTCACTCACAGCTACGGACGCTGGTGGTTTTGCCCCCACTCCCGCTACATGAACAATAACTCAAAGCTGACAAAACCATGGATGACTTATATGTCTGTCAAACCGGCAGGAACATAAAACGGCTATATATTTCATTATCAATTTCATGCTTGAGTTAGTTTTTTTTTTTACCCCCTTAACAAAAGTTTAAACCCTTTGCCTTTAAAAGGTGCAGTAGTGAAAACCTGCGGAGGAAAAGAAAGACCAAAAAAAAAAAAAAGAGTACCTTTCACCATTAGGGTTCCTGTGCTGCTAGATGTTCCGAAATGGTTCCTGGCCACACATGTGTACCTGCCTCCGTCCGATTTGCTGATGTTGGTGATCCTCAGAGTCCCATCCTCCATGATGGTCTGTCTGAGGAAGAGTAACCAAACTGAAAGAGCCTGTCATGATATTTCACACGTCTCATTTGCTTCAACTTTAATCCGCTTTTTAATTGGATGAAAAAGCGATGATAAGAATCAAAATGACCTACTTCCTTAGCTGAGACGTGCTCTCTCTCTCTCTCTTTATTTTTCTTTTCTCAAGACCATTTAAAACTTTTATCTTTTCATTCATTTCATTTTGAATTGAAGGCTTCAGAATCTATTTCCAAAAGTCTATTTACACGCCTCAGAAGATAACAATTATCTTTGCTGGAGCAGAACAGATTTGCTGTAGGGTCAGCATAGTATTGACAGCACAAAAGCTTAAATGCACATATTAATTGGATACACAACAGGCCACCGGGGCCGGCGCGGGACGAGCGGAAAGAAGCGGAGAGGAGAAGCGAAACTGGGAAAGAGGCGGTTTTGAATGGGATCTCTTACCTGAAGCCTTATCACTCATCAACACGTGGAGATAATATCAGCACACTACAAGCTATTTCTGAAAAGTAATAACATGGGAGACGTGCATATAGGAGCAGCTCACTTGAGAACATGCCAGGAAGGTGTCACTGGAGGAAAAAACCAAGAGTGTGATGACAGCACTCCAAAGGAAACATGACGAAAACAGCAATTACACAGAGAACTGTTGACCTCGTCGTACTGTAGTGACAGAGTGTGACTTACAGTACTTCTATGTTCAAGATTTCCCTTTATTAAAAGACTCTCCAGGAAATATACTATACTCCACATTCTACCAAGAGTTATTTTGGCGCCTTGTGTCTAAACAGACAAGTTGGAAAGCATGTAAACATATGCATAAACGAGGCAGATAATGCTCTCCTGTTGTGACCTTTGGATCCAGTAAATCAAACAGAAATTCAGCGAGCAGCCAGCTTAAAAATCAAACAATTTCATATTGGCTCCCAAGAATAAATATGTATTCACTCGGGCTGAGCTGAGACCCAGAGAGCATGTCTGACACAGGGTGCTTTGCGCTGATTTATTGACAAAAATATCAAACGCTGAGTGATGGAGGTGCACTGAGAACATGACCTGAGGGGCAATGAGCTGCAAAACAAATAGAAACGTAAAGAACTATCTGCTTTGTAGACAAACTCCGTTCCATGCTGTGAATTTCTATTCTCGTCCAAATGCGCTGCCTGCCCGGGTAATGCCTGGGTAATTTTTCTTCCTTTCCTCATGACCAACCCATAGAAAATATGATAACTAATCAATCCCACTGCACACATGTGGAGGCAGGCCCAGTGAGTTACGGAAAGTCTATGGAAATACAGCTGTGCATATTGATCTGAGCCAGATCCGAGTGAGAAACAGAAGGGGGGAAAAGAAACAGAAGGATAGGAGATGCACACTTTAAATTTGCATGTTGGTTATGTGAAAAATAGAATCAACATGCTACAGTGTTAAAATAGTCTGTTAAACAGCAGTCTGGTCAGAGCTCCACGACAAATTCGCTCTTCTTTGTAATCATTTTAGTAACTAGAGTTTGATTATTGATTGAACTCAAAAAGCTGTACTTTAAAACGTCACATTAGTGAGAGGTCTTTATTTCTAATTACACTTAAATAAGTATATCTGCTCATTTTTCTGGTAATAAGTGTTGGGTAGTAACTAGTAACATGTAACGGCGAGACGGAGAGAGATAAATCTTGCTTTATTAGAAATGATCTCCCTTATAAATCATGTCAGTATCCATGAAAAACACCTGAACTTAGATTTTGGTGCTTAATGGGAACACTTACCCTAACAGCTGAAAAAACATTCATTAGAAAATTAATCAAATGTAATATGTTACATTGCTTTGATTGAGTAATTGAAATAGTTACCTTACTCATTACATTTTACATAGGGTAACTAGTCATATGTAACCTATTACATTTCTAAAGTAACCTTCCTAACCCTGCTGGTAATCCACTTACTCTAACATGTGGAACAATAATTCTTAATGTTTTGGCAGTGCACCGTTTCACTATAGCATGCAGGTAGCATGCTCATGGATGTATGCTCTCCAACTTCACCAAGTTACCCTGGTTACCCATGCTCATGTTGTGCATTATTAAAATATCCATATATTTAAACAATAATGCGTCTCCTCCATCCCCCTCCTCTCTCTGTGTCAGTTAGCTAGAGGGCTACGCAGGTACCCATCCATAACTACAAGTAATGCTTAACTGAAAACCACATTATATGTGTGTGTAACAGGCACCTTGTTTTTTCCCTGGCCTATTTTTAGGGCCAGTCTTTATTTGTTTGTGTTGACCATGCCGCCATTATCTCAGACCCAGCTTTAAATTGACTACCTTCTTTTATTTGAGGAAATACAGCCATCAAAATGATTTTTTTGAAGTATTACCCATTTTCAATGAAGAGTTGAAGCCATGTGAAGTGACAGATACACTTTTGATTATAACATATTTCTGAGTATTCAAGTCTCAGCTTGCACCATTTATGTCCCTCTCAATATTGAATTTGGGGTCAGTGCATTTTTGGTTATGCTAACTACAATAAAAAAATATTGTATCCTTTGTACAGGTCTCCTGCCAGCAGATTTAAGTGGGCCACTAAGGTTTTTTCTTGAGCTGTATTCACATAGGATACACCTTGGATACAGCTGTTGAAGGCAATAATTTAACCATCCGTCTAATGCAGCAAAATTTCAGTAATTCAGTAGAAATTTTCCTCTATAGATTCCGGCAGGAGATTGGAAGAAATCACATTTCTTTCCAGTGAAATTGTACAGGACAAGTACAATCAGGTATCTGTCTTCTCTAAATTATTGCTAGAATTGGCTAGAAACCCCCAATATGAGGTACTGAGAACAAAGAGCTTTTTATGGGAATGTACTTTTAAGTTTATGGGTTAAGCCCAAGAGGTCTAAGAAGGGGTGGGCGGATGAAGTGACCATCCTACAAGAGTAAAGTCTCATTTGAGGCCTGGAGTTATTAAACCTAGTGATGAATTCCTGTTCTTCTACTGGAATACACTTTTATATCCATGTAATCCACTGTCACGTGATGCTGATAATGATTATCTTTTTAAATTCAGAGCAGCTATAATAAAGGAGGTTTCGGGCTGTTTTAGTTTGGAGTCAGTGTATGTAATGTGCAGACAACACAGGGTTAAAAAAAATAGATACATAAATATGAACATCATTAGATATTCAAAGCAGAAATTAATTAATTAATTAATTTAAAAACATTTTTATAACATTTGAGAAATTGTTAGTTTTGTATGTAATTTTTTGTGCTCTGTATTCAATACAGTGTTTGTTGGTGGGAAGCCGGTGAGGGATGTGTTGTTTTTTTGTTTTTCATGTGTGACTCCTAATGGCTGGTTGTAGTAGCTGCACTGGTCGAGGTGGGTCTTTGGGGTGCTGCATGAGCCCCTGGGTACATTAGGCCCCAACCAATGAAGCTTCTCATGGGCGGCAGAAGTTGCTTTGCCTGTTAGGCTTGCTCTCACTTACAGCACATGTGTAGTTTACAATGATAATGGTGGCAGTTTTTTCTGTCTGAACTGACAACTCTCACAGGCAGATTTCATCATTTCTAGTTAGCTAATTAAGATAACTTACGCTACGCTCTGTGAGTTGAACAGAGTCTCCGGCTGACCTTTTAATTTTCCCAGCTGACTCATTTTAAAATGTGAACCCTGTAAAAGGGTCTTAAATATGAACTTCATGATTAAATGCTAAACAGCTGAGGTTAAAGCTAGAGGTCTCCAACAATCAGTCAGCATCCTCACCAATTGTCAATCTGTGTAGTTGACATGTAATGCTAAAACATTTTTTTTTAAAAACATGTATGTATGTATTGTAGTGACGGACTGGTTAAATATTACTTATTCCATTTTAACATAACCCTGTTTGGCTGCTCTCTTAACATACGTGTTCACATTTTCTAGCAGTCTCTTTTCACCTTCAATGTCCCAAGAAGAATACAGGAGAGCACTCTGCATAAATATAAAACATTTTAAAGCTACAGTTTCATTTTTTATTTTTATTTTGTGTACACCACAAAAAACAACATTCTCTTTTTAAATTTAGAGGCTTGAGGAAGATCTCTGCTCTTGGATTGCTGGCCTAAGCGCACACACACACACATGCAATTAAGGCTAATGAACTAATTTAGTGTCAGTGGTTCTGCAGTGAGCTGCCATTTACAGCCCGTTCGTAACTGTCGCTTAACATACAAGCTAACTGCTGGTGCAGTAACATATACATTCTAAAACCATATTACATTTATTTGCATGTTATACTGCTTTTGATGGGGGGGCCATGCTAATATGTTTTGGCTGAACTCCCATTATCTTTGAATGGTGTTCTTATAATGGTAACAGTATATATGCAGTGGCCAACATGTCTAGACTCAGCAAACTTACAATTAAAAAAAACAACAACCAAAAACTAAAGCTTGCTTTTGAACTCTGTAATGGAGAGGGAAAATTACTTCAGACATTTAAAATCACCCGTTCTATAACAGCTAATTAGTCAACAGATACAAATTTTAGCGGCCTACTTGAGAAATCAGACTACGTTGTTCTTTACTTTAATTTCTCCTTATGGAGCAGGTTGTTGCAAGTCACTAGAGTTGTTGCCTGAACAGAATAAGGATGTAAGACTCTCAGAGAAAATTGATGCTATTAAGTTAATTATATGGCTTGAGACTGACAAGGCTTTCTGATGATGTTTTACCCAAAGTCATGCTTTTTTTTTTTTAAACTTGCATGTCTGTTGATGTGCTGACACGTTAAAGAACGGCTTAAGCTTAAGCTCCAGTTTTATGTCATTAGGCTAAAGTGACGATGCCAACACTGGGACCTGTAGAGGTTCTGTATGGAATGCCTCAGAGCTGCTTTAAGTCCCACAAACCAGCAAATGTAAAGTGTTTTTTATTGGTTGTTGACAACTGGTAAACTCTTCCGAAGTTTTCTAGAAACTTTGATTGTGCTTACTTCAAACTTTTAGACCTTTCAAGCAATTACCAGCCCAACACCTACATGAATATTTAACCTGAACCTTCCCAACTCTTTAATGAAAGCAGCTGTTAGCCTGAGCGTGTACTCTGTTGGTTCTTATTGTGTCCATTAGTCTCTGCTAAGGCCCGGTGCAAAAACAAACTGTTTTTTTTAGCCTGTAAGTGTTGCCTGAGACCTTAAATCATGACTTGGTGTGGCCTCTCATGTAGCCTCAGATAGAGTTTCACTGAGGGATGTAGCTGTATTGTTTTTCTGTGCGGTTTCCACACAGAGAGCATTGCTACAGGATCTCAGTTCTACATCCAGCATTTTGACTGTGAAACTGTGGGAGACTGGATCTTTGAAGTTTGAAATAGCTAAATTATATTATTCTCTTCATCTTGTATCCTTACAAAACCAAAAGAGTAGGGGTGATGGCCTGATTCTTGCATCTAATGAAATGGCATGAGACAAAACTACAATGTGCAAACAGAAATCGAACATCTACATGACATATAAAGTGGCTGTCAAGTAAAATCCCTTTCTTGGACCAAACAAGCTTGTTTTATGCCACACTGACTACTACAGTCCCCTTGAGCCGAGGCATGAATAACAATGAGACCTAGAAATGAGCATGACCACATGTGCAAACCCTTTAACAGATGTCGTCAGTGGCATGAGCAGCAGTGCATACAATACCCTACCTCTTGCTGTCCTTCAGGATTTCACCCCCTCTCCACCAGGAGGTTGTGGCTCTAGGGGAAGCGTGGGGGCGACACTCTAAGACAACCTCACCCCCCCTCTGGATGACTGTGGACTTCTTCACAGGGCGCCAGGTGAAGTCAGGTGGAGAGGCTGAGGAACAGACCCATGTTAAGGCCATTTGTCTCGCTTTGTGGATGGGCAACAACTGTTCATCAGCCAAAATGTCAAGTGCATCACCAGCAATTACAGAAATTATATTTCACCGCCAGGCTGGCTTATTGTATGAAATAATTATGGAAATGAAAGAGCAGGGCCATGACTGAGTTTGGAGCTAGTTCAGCCTATGTTTATTTATTTATTTACTTTCAGATATGATGCACTTTTATTCCTCTGACAACATAATATACATATATCTACCTTGCCTCTGGTTCAATTCATTGTAAATGATACAGGTAAACACACTGCTTACCTACAACCTTGAGCTCAGCACTGGCATAGACGGCTCCATGTTCATTCTCTGCCACACACTGATACATCCCAGAGTCCGACAGACTAATCTTGGATATTGTCAGTTTACCAGTGTCCACATGGATCCTCCCCTGAAAATTAGGCCAGTTGACAACATCTTGTAGTGACTGATATACATTTTTTGTCAAATGTGTATTTACAACTTTCTGAAATTTAATTTTTATAGTTTTACAGTCAGCCTTCTAGCATCTATGCCCAAGTGAGACGAACACTCCTAAAAGAATACCTTTGCAGTGTATTCTTTGACTGAATCTTGCATTATTCTGTTTAAAACATCACAATGAGTGTCTTGTTAAAATATTCTTACTGTTTCCTAGGGAGTCTTACCTCTGCTAGTAGTAGCTGACCATTCTTCAACCATTTGTATGTAGGCCTAGGTTTACCGATGGCTTTACATTCCCACTGCAGATTAGCTCCAATTGCCATATGAGCATCTTTCAGTGTCTGGAGCCAGTGCAGATGTTCAACATCTGTGAAAAAAGACCAACGAATATGAGTATTTACTAATATGTCAGTTGCATGGCTGTTTTAGTATAAACAGTATTTTCCAAAAATATATTATGATAGAAAAGTCTGAAATAAAAATGGGAAATCATTTAGCTCAAGAATTCCCAGTAGCTGATTATTACTTCTCAACTTGGAACATCAACGTTCTTTCTTACTCAACTTAATGAATTAATATGGAATTTCTCTTGTTTTGACCGCTACAGGGATTTTGCTGTCTTCAGGTCAGATTTTCATACATGAAAGGGCAGTACAAATTTGCACTGCTTGCTTCATTCAATTTGTGCCTGCAATCTGCGTGTAATTAGCTCCTGATTTACTAAGGCAGCAGCTCATTACACAGTCAGTGCCTGGGACTGACCTGCAGGCGCATTGTGCTGTAGTAAGCGCAGTTCACAGTGGACACAGCTTAGTGGGATTTGAGATCACAAAGTTCAGAGAACAAATGATAATAAACAATGTTGCAAGTACTGAAATGATGTAACAAGTTCCTAAAATTTCAGTCATTCCATTAATTCAGGCTGAAGTTCAAACCACTGGAGAAAAACATAGCTACTCATTGAATTACAATATGGCCTGGCCTGTAGACCTTCTTATTAAAGCAACAGGGATCAATAAACCAAAAAACTAAAGAAAATATCACTTACAGAAAATAATACACTGGTGAGAGAGGTAAGAGTGAGACATTATCAATGGATGTGCTATGGATTGGTAACAATCCAAGCCCAATCACAATAACTTGGTTTCAATTCAAATGTAGCTCAGATTTGAACAGAATTTCCATACATTTAGCAAATATTTTAATGAATACAAGTGTCCATTTGCTGGAGTTGGGTCATCAAGATAAACAGCTAATGGTGCTAATTTTCCAGTTGGGGGCCATTGTAGAAGAAAAGGGAGCAAGAAGAGAACGTGCCAGTCAAACCTCAAACAGTGAAAAACAAGATAGAAAATACATGCCATTTATGTTTGTTTCATGTATAAATTGGAGTAGTGTTACAGTCTCCTAATTGGCCCACACAGATCTGATGTTTTTGTGTTCCACCTTTTTTGGTTCTTCAGTGAAAAAGAAGCTTCAGTGGAATTTTAAGTCACATGCTTTAAGTATAAAGGTTTATTCGATAAGAGTGTTTTCATTGCACTTTGTCACAGCATTGCACAAATGACACCTAAGGAGGAATCAATAAGCTATATTGTGTATTGCCATATGTTTCGGTCAAGCCAGACACTGCTTTAGCAGTACTGTTATATTTACATGATTACATTAGGCCCAATCATGGAAAACAATAAAATTATTTCAATGTTGCTGACGACACCCACATTTATCTTCCGCTCTCACAAAGCCACTACAATTCCATAGACTCACTCAACAAGTGCATTAAATAAATCCATCACTGGATGTGCCTTAACCTGCTTCAGATAATTGCAGACTCTATCTCTGAATCCATTATTACACTGAAATAAATTTGCTTTTTGGTTTTCAAAGACAAACATTAATAGCCACATCAAACCAAGTCTGCCACCTGTTATCTTAAAAACAGTAATCAGAGGATTCATGTCCAGACATGCCACCCTATTATTTCCAGCAGGTTAGTCTATTGTAAGTCTTATCTCAGGTGTCCCCAAAAGAACTCTGAGACAACTTCAGCCCATTTATAATGCTGCTGCCAGGGTGCAAAAAAGACAAAGAAAACTGACCACATTCCAACAAGTCTCAGGTATCTGCAATGGCTTCCAGTGTGCCATAACATAGAGTTTAAATTACTGCTGCTTATCTTTAAGGCTGTCAGTGGCTTTTACCAAATTAACCTTCTCTGCTTCTCCAATGATGATTAACGGTTCCCAGAGTCCAAATTAAATACAGAGAAGCAGCGTTAATTTGCACCAAAAAACTGGAACAAACTGCCAGAAGTTAGGTAAGGTAGGTAAGGACATGGCCAGACTTGAATTCTCTTTAACTCCAGTTGAAAAACATATATTCTCAACTGCTTCTAAATCAACCTTAAACCCAAATTTGTTCCACCTTGAACTGTGCATACCTTTATTTTAATCTCCGTTTTTATATTTAAATCTATTGGAACAATGTCTATCTTTTGATATGTCTTATCTCCTTTTACTGTGAGTGCATTAAGTTAAACACCTTGAATTGGATTTGCGTATGTAATGTGCCAGACAAATGAGCTTACCTAACTGTGCTTTACTATTGCTTTGTGTCAAAAAACCTTAACAGCTCAGTGATTAGCAATAGAGATGTCAAATTAGATGCCTTAGAAGGCTTGCACTTTTTCTTCAAATAGTATCAAAACTGCAGTTACATCGGTAATGCAAAACCCAAAATATTAACATCCACTAGTGAGCGATCCATAGGACCTTATCAACACATACAGCGCAGCAGACAGGAACAGTGGAGATTCTTTCTTCTCGCTGCCTATGGAAGTTGGTTGGTAATAATCACTGATGTAGACGATGCTTTCCTACAACATACAAATTACTCATTTCAAAGCTTGGAGTCTGACAGCTGGTTCCTTTTGATTCTATGGAGGTGATAGACCTAAACTGACAAGTAAGTAATCTCATTTTCTACTTCAGGCCACTGGTTAAAAGAAACATTGAGTAAGCCAGAGGAGCTCTTTAACGTCATGATGCAAAGATAATGAGCCCAAATTAAGTCCAGATTATCCTGGCATTATAAGGCTGTTTCACACTGTGGAGAAATAAACTAAATTACTGAAGATAAAATAAATAATAAAGCACTCTAGGAGGAAAAAAAGATTAGCAATCATCTCCATGACACAGGAAACAAAAGAATACATTGTTCTTACTGTGGAATAAAAGTTGCCCTCTGGCAACATTTCGTCCTCTGCTGTTTTCGGCTACACACTCGTACACACCGGCATCCTCCGGGCGAAAATATGGAATTTCCAGAACCCCACTGGAGTGGTTGATTTTAATCTTGCCAGGGAGTGGGTTTCCATCAGCTCTTCTCCAAGTGATTGAAGGCACAGGGCTGCAGAGGTCACAAACAAAAGGTCACAATGGCCACATGCTGCTGCTCAGACTGACCAGAAGGATGGTTGCCATGTTTGTCAGCGTGTTTGATGTAATACATGATGCCTGGCCACTTCACAAATTTGACAATGTAATGTTAGGGATAGAGCTGTGACATCCTAATGTGTCTCATACTTACTTTCCTAAGGCAAAGCATTCCAGCCTCACTGATGATCCTTTAGAAACATGAAGGGTGTCAGGAAACTGAACCTCAATCTTTGGCTCATATTCACCCATCACTACTGCATGAGGAAAAAAGCAAATCACATCATTCAAAACACAAAACAGCGACATGCAGTTTCCTGTAATTCATATTGGATGTAAGAGCGCTGGCGTGAATGACACTGGCAGAGAGTGAGCGTGCGTGTTGACGCCATATACAACAGCATTTGGCTTAGCGCATGAATGAGTTTGGATTACATATCTGCCTCAGCTCAAATCTGAAGTGGTACACATAAATGGTCATGATGGGGTTCAGTATGTGTGGCAAGCTCTGTGCTGTGTGTGTGCTTGTGTGCATCTTTGTCAGAGCAGACTACATGTCTGGTTATGTAAATATGTGCCTTCATGCAGACAGAGAGGGTTTCTTGCATACATAACCCTGTATAGTTCACAGGCTCGGGATGGTGCAAAAACCTTGCTTGTAAGCAAAAGCAAAAACACTGTCACGCTCAAGACAAACGATTTATCTCCTAGGCTCGCCCTCCCTACAACAGCAAGCATCAGTTCAGTGCTCAAGATATCCAGGAGGCAGCAGAGGCAAACTGAGGATGCTTACCGTCCCTCCGCACCACCACAGGGGTTGGAGAGCTGAACTCTGTCACATTGGTCATCATGTTTCTCACCACGCATGTGTAGTTCCCTGCGTCTGAGGCTTCAACTTTGGCTATGTACAAGTTTCCAGTCCACTGAGAGATAAAACGACGGACGTCCTGTTGCAGGAAACTGCGCTGTCCGTTGAATACCCATGAATATTTTATCTCTGGAAAAAAAGAGAATAGGTCAACAATTGTAGCTTTTGAGACATAAAATAGAAACATCTTCCTACAATTCCAAGACAATGAGACAGAAAATAAATGTATATGCAGAGATTAGGAAATTAGAAAAATGTTTAGTCTCATCTTCAACTTAAGGATAAGGCTGGAGATGTGTCATACTTTTCTTATTGTCAACAAATTACATGTTAACCAACAATAAACTGATCCTACTAACAAGTACTGTCTGTGTATCCAAACGCCTGGTATAGTTTATTCCTCTGATTTAGAGCTCCATTGTTGTCCAAAAACTATATAACTGAGACAATCCAGAATATACTGGGCTGTAAATACTCATGAGTCCAACAAATGTGTGTAGAATGCCAAAGGTACGACTTACTTGTTTGAGTAACATTGGCTGGAAACTACAGTGCCCACTTCTTTTAGGAAGATACATAGCCCTTTTTAAAAAATTAAACTTGTGCTTGAGATTTACGACTATAGTAGGAACCACTGTCTTGAAGCTGAGTGCAAGGTAGAAAATTGGACACATAGACTAATGCATTGTTGGATGTGCTCTCTTCCTGAGACTAAACATTTTTTTTCCAAATACAGTACAACTTCAAAGTTTAGACTCATTTTCTCATTCAAATGAAAGGGAAGATGTGTCCAAACGTTTGACTGGTGCTGTGCATGAAATAACGCCCACCTTAAATATCGCCTTTGGTCAACTCTGACATGTGAATTTGAACCGTTGTCCAATATGAAAAAGCATCTTTACAGTGTTTCCCTTTAAAAGAGGGAAGAGCTAACAAACCCAAAATCGAGGAAGTTGGCTTATTAATTGTGCTTTATTGAACCCCCCTCTGCTGATGTACTGCTCGCAAGGTTACACATGTGTTTATTGGTCTCTAATTTACCTATTTGAAATGAACTGATTGTAATCTATATTGAGATTACAATCAGTAATATAGATTGTAATCTATATTTTGGAGGGAATATCTGTTTCAGTGGATCTACTACACTAGTCACATTGATTAACAAGGAGGAATGATGTCAAAATAAAGAATGGGAAGGAATGATAGTAATGCCAATAAAAAAAAAGTGTAAAAACACACACACAACGAGAAACACACATAAAAAAGGGAGAGTAAAGAAAGGGACAGAGATGTCTGCGAGGACTGGATAATGAACTTGGCTATTAAAGCAGCCCCGTATCATACACATGACATTCTGAAGTCAGCCCTTTTGACTGGGCAGACGGTAAAAAGTCCCACTTGCTTCCTAGAGGGAAAACAGTGAATTAAAATCATTACAGGGAAAGTCAGGGCAGAAACTGACAGACCTTTCATGATTAGGGACTATCGGAGACTGGTTCTGTTTAAGAGCTGCAGTCTCACAGCAACAGAGGACTTGCAGGCACATAATCTCATGTCCTCTGACAGAGTTTAACTCTCAGCACGGCTCCTTTTAGAGCACTTACCTATTGATTGATCAAAGAAGCTTTAGATGATTCCTCTTTTAATAAGGTGCATCACTGTATTCCTCCAGTTGTGCATCAACAAGCATTAAAGAAGCTTTGACATAATTTAAACCTTGTGGCTTTACAAAAAAAAAAACCTCCATTTAGCTGTTTTTCAATTTTAAAATACCTCAAGCTAGCATTATCGTGTAGTGCAAATCCCATCATATGTGTTACTACGGTCTGTTTAAGATGAAAAATAAGAGATGGAGGCTTTTAAGGGGAGGGATGGAGGGCTGGATGGCAAATTGCTAAAGTGTGGAATCCCACGTGGCCGCAGGATTCCACTGGAAACAGAGAGTGGAGAAAAGCTGGTACACTGGCGTGAAATTGTGCTGGTGGGCACCGAATGGCTGCAGGAGTGCGGACCACTTTGAGGGTCTGCTAATCAGCAGCACACAGACACATGAGCCGAGTCACAGCTGTGCCACAGGATAAACGCTCCCCCGGCCACAGCCGCCACCAGCAGCCTTTATTACCCACAGATAACCTGCCCACATCCAGGGGAAAAAAATGACAGTTGGGGGAAGTGGAGCACTGGAGACTTTATAGATGACAGCATGGTCACAGATCATATGGGTGAGAAAAGTGAGCTCAAGGTTAAGAAGTGTGAGGCTATGAACTATAGATGTGAAGGCATGGGGCTGGGCAGGTGGAGTGGTGGCTGATCATAAAAGTTCCCTCTCTGACAGATAAGGAGAAGTGAGTGGAAAACAGTGTGTCAGAGTTTGAAAAGCGGAGCAGCGAAAAGAGAAGGTAGGAAGGTATAAAAACAAAAGAGACACAGGAGTGTTACAGGGAGATAATAAGCAGCAGAGTGAGGAACAATAAAGACTGCTGAGGCAAGCAGGAGTGTGAAACTACAGCAGACAATGCAGAAGAGTTAGGACAGAGCAGTGTACCTCCATAATGGGGTGGAGGGCCACAGAGCAGAACCACAGCTTGACCCTCTCTCACCGATACCGTGTTCCTTGACTTCCTGCTGAAGTTCTGCAGGACTGTTGAATATAAAAAGAAAAGAAAAGAATTGACAGCTTTTCACAGTTTGACAGCTGTAATAACTTTCATTCTGCAGAATATTACCCTGTCTGTTCACATTGCTTACAAGTCAAACCTAAGAGTCCCCTGTTAATATCACAGAACGTGCAAAAGATCGGGCAGAGGGCGTGCAAAAATGCCCCCCGACAATCGAGCTCGAGATTACTTTCACCTTTAATTAAATGCTGCTGTGCTGTGTTAGAGAATAAACAGCGGGAAGACATATCAATCCCAAAGTCTTAGAAATACCAACCGAGTCCCTGGAGGGATGAAGCAAATATCAAATCAGAACTCAACTGATTAAAAACTCCCCAAATCAGGACATACCAGCCCTCATTCCTTCACTGCTGCGACAGGCTAGGATTGACGAGATACCACAGCCTCAGGCATAGCAGTGGGCAGCCAGTCAGGGAGAATTCAAAAAAAAAAAAAAAAAATCTCCCTGTATTTGAAAATGTGCCGTGGATGTCTTTGCAAGGCCACTCTTTGGTGTTAAATGTATAATGAAAAAAAAAAAAGGATTTGAAATTAAACATTTCCTTCAAGACTAAAAGTTTATAGCTCAACTATTAATGAATCACTAATACGTTAGCATATTAAAGGACTAGTCTGTGGGATCTAGTGGCATCTAATGGTGAGGTTGCAGATTGCAAACAAATAAATAGCCCTCCTCTTCAAAGCATGTAGAACCTATGGTGGCTGCGAGATCTTCTCAAAAGCCAGTGTTCGGTTTGTCCATTCTGGGCTACTGTAGAAACATGCCGGTGCAACACGGTAGCTTCCGTGGAAAAGGACCTACTCCCTATGTTGATATAAAGGGCTCATTCTAAACAACAAAAGTACAATAATTCTTATATTATGGGATTACACACTAATTAAAACATACTTGAATATTACTGTATACTACTGAGTATTATATTCCATTAAGTCCGTTCTGCTAGATGCCACTAAATTTACTAAGATACTACTGTTATCATTTTAGTATTGCTGGTATTACAAATGTTAACAATATTTAGCTCAAAGTACAACTTAAACTGGCATAATTTTAGGTTTTTAAGTATTGTGTCATGAAATGTTGGATTTGACCAGTTGGTGGCGCTGGATTATAAATCAGCAAAACAAAGTAATTAGTGATCTTCCTCTGGGGACTATAAATTAGTTATTCTACAGTCATCTAAAGATTAAATACATTACCATGGCTTCTGGGATCTTGTGGAGAAGCCCTACTCTGGACAATTTGTATATTATTTTCAGTTATGCATACAATCATAATAAATATTTAGACAAACAAGGAGGGTTGAATTGAGGACAACTGGACTTGGTTGAAGATACTTGAAGAAGTTTAGGCTCTTATCCAACAGACTTCTTCACTGACCTTGATTCAACTCTCCTTGGATAATAATATTTAGTATTCTTCAGGGGGGGAAAAAAACACACAGTCTTACAATATGCATAGTAAAAAAAATTCCCTATTTGTACTCACATGCAAACTGGACCTTTGCTTCCCTGCTTACAATGGTCCCAAATGAGTTAGTTGCGATGCACTGATACACTCCTCCATGATTGATGACATGAGGGTTATTGATCAGCAGGTTCCCCTCTACAAGGCTGTAGTTTGGATCTGACTCTGTGTTTATTTCTCTCCCATCCACTTTCCACCTGCAAATAGATGGCAAAGCAAAAATTATCATCAAACACACAACTGTGCCCAATTACTGCATTTACAAATGCTAGGATAGACACCTCATTTTCATTTTTTCTTTCACTGAATATTTGGAAAAGCACCAGAAAACATCCCACGACAACACACATGCTTAAAATTGTAATTGCCTTCATACTCATAATAAATGACTACACTCAAACATGAATGTAGGCAATATAATAACATGGCATGGTATCACAAAGAAGCTCAATAGAGCATATTGCACCACATATTCACTGATACTGTACACTGTAGTCTCACTTTATAGACAGTCAAAGTTCAGGCGGAATACTTACCTATAACGTGGAGGTGGGTTTCCCTTTGCTTTGCAATTAATAAACACCAGCTTATCATCAGTGCTCAGTGGGAAAATACTGTCACTAGGCTCCTGTGTGAAGACAGGACCATGGCGAGCATTTTCTGTGTCAAAAAAACAAAAAAACATTAGCCGTACAATGGCACTGAGCAAAATGACTGAATTAATGCAACACTCACCACTCAGCACTCAGGAAACTGTATATAAACTCTACACCCTTATAATTAGCTGCCAACATGGCTCTTTGAGTGGATACTGCATTTAATAAACGCTCTTATGCACATGTCACGTAACAGATAACGCAGTGTGATGAGAGAGCAATTAACTAAAGATAACCCTGTAGCACGTTGGCTAACAGGCATAGTCTATGCAATGTAACACACGAATCATGAAGCTGTCTTTTATATATTTGCCTTCAATCACAGTCAAACTGTTTATATGCACAGTCATTTTAGTACCATGAATATCTTGATACAGGTTATTCTGGTGATTCTGATGGCAGTTGACTGACATTTGAGGGGCGGTATTGCTAGGAGATGCCCGCAATTTCTGTGATACAAATTGTCTTTTTTTCCCTCCTCTTTTTCAACCAGCCCACACAGTATTGTTTCTGTATTCTTAACAATTGAAGACAAAGTCCCCCTTAACAGTTCGTAAAACATTTGAGAGCAAACATTATGCCTTTAAGTTTGCATTACGCTCAGAAAGTGGAAGCTAAAAAGCTAGGCTAACTAGCTTCTGTTTTTTGATGCAAATGTTAGCACTAATTACCACTCCATGTTACTTTTCATGTTATTTGAACATTTGCTGAGTCACTGGCATCTCGTGCAGACACTGTAATTGCCATATTATAGAAATGGAGGTGTTTGGCTGATCTGTGACCTCAGCACTGCATATCCTGTGTATACCATGATTCCACCCACTACACAGGTTGCTCAAATCACAGGTGCAACCAAACAACACATAAACAAGTGATATTATTAGCTATTTTTCTCTGCCCACACAGATATTACATCAATCATACTACCAGTAAGTTATCAACAATGTCATTCTGAACATGCTGATTTCTTAACAGAGAACACTTATTCATTTCACTATACTCGTTTGTTTGTTTTGTTTGGACCATAAGTTAAGTTTAGTAATCAAACTTTGCGGACACTTACTATCCCGGGTTTGTTTGTGTTTGCATATTTAGTTATAAGTTAGAGTTTATTGGTTTAGTTTAATGTCACAAGTTTAGTATTTTCTTTCTTTGTTATTCATATACTTACATGTGCTCAGGAGACAAAGGGAGGAGGCGGCCTATGTTTCCTTGATTTATAGACTGGTGACATCATTAGTGATGTCACTAGGGAAGAACCATGTGGAGGGGGGTCTTAGAATTATTGTACCACATAATAAGGGTGGTGTTTTGATTTAATTTAAGTTTAGTTGCAGATGGACTATAAGGACACTCTATAAAAGAGATGCCATGTGACTGTGATGTAAATGTTAATCTTGTTGGTGCTAACCTGTTTCAGGAGGGGATCAGGACTTACCTGATGAGTGGTATAGTCCACCTTCATGCAGAGTACAGGCTGATGAGAGCGCTATATAAGCAGTAGCTTTAAGACTGCTCAAGGAGAGACTGCTTTGGTAGTGTAGCTGTGTACACGTTCCTTAAATTTGATTTCAGTTATACTTATGAGTTAAGTTAACTGTTTAGTTTTGTTTTGTATATATTTTCTGGTTACACCTGTAACACTTTGTATTATAATAAATGACCATGGGACAACTGATCAAGCCTTCTGTGTCTGCCTCCTACTAAAGAGCGTACCACTTTGGTCGGCCTGTACCACAGATGGTGGCAGTGGTGGGATCCAGGCCAGTAGGAGGCAGCAAAGAAAATGTCAACCGGACAAAAGAAAGCTCAAGCTACGGAGGGTCTTCCAGAGGCATCCCAAGATGTCAGTGACCAGCTGGGGGCTGCAGGTGGTCAAGCCCAGGAGCAAGTAAGTATGGCTATACTCAGTGGCGCAAAAAGTGGGTATGCACTATATGCGGTGCATAGGGGCGCCACAATTGAGGGAGCGCCAAAGCTATGGGGGGAACATTATTTTGAGTCGGCATTTTCTGTATTTAACAGCGTTTGTGCATGTGTAGTAAATGATATGATCAATAACAGAGGCACGTCACTGATTAGGCGCCCGTCCGCCTTCCTCCCCCGCCCCTCCGCTAATCGCCTCCCCTCCGGTGCGCCCTCGCGCAGCAGTCCCAGCTGCAGTCAGAGCAGAGAGGAGACCCACACCACTCCGCGTCCAGACTGCAAATGAATTGCGCAATTCCACCCCGCATAACAGTCTTTTGATTAAATTTAATATTCTAACATTTAACAATACAGAACAAATTGATTTAAATTTTTAAAAAAAAACAAGAATCAACATTAGAAAGTTCATTTGTAGTTCTAAACATATTTAGATTTTTTTTAACTCACTTTTTGTCTCTCCCAAGACGTTATTCCTCTCTCATAAAGTGTCCATTACAATTACATGCAAATGGAAATTTTAAAAAAGCTTTTCAAAGTGGTTGAAAGACAGTAGGTAAGTTATGTCAGTGTATCAAGAGGAGGCTTGTAAATATTCAGGTTAGCTAAAGCTACTAATAAAACGACAGGTTACTGTTGTCTTGCAACTGTGTACTGATCAGTATTTACAATATAACAGATCATGACAAGAAAAATAAAGGAACTTGTTTGTGGTTATTTTGTTGTTCAGACAGTTATCATTTTTTTTAACTACATGGTGAATCATAAAACAGATAAAATATAGAACTTGGGAGTGATACACTTGAGTTTAATGTCTCCACTCGGATATAACGCTACAGTGCTGTTGTGATGTATCTGATGAGTCTGATCAGATGCAGCGTCCAATCAGTAACTGATATCCAATGCAATCCTTGCAATGTATCTGCATACACCTCAGAAAGTAGGTAGTTGCGCCCCTGTCTGTACTGTCAAGTCTTCTTCAGAGTCTGATGCAACAGCAGGCTGACCGTGATCTCAGGACAGAGCAGGAGCGCGAGCGACAGGTGGAACCGAATCCAGCACCAGTTTGGCCAGCTTCAGCATGAGGTGCAGAAGGATCGTCAGCTGGTGATGGGAGCTTCAGCAACCACCTCCACCACATCCATAGAACGTACAGCTGAGCCACCTAAAATCCCAACAATCCAAGTTATGCCAAAGGCAGAGCTGCTGCAAGGGGCTAATGGAGCACAGCATACCGGTCTGGTGAGGTTTCCTGGCTGGAAAAGCCCCAAGATGCAGCCATACCATGAAGGTGAAGATATTGAACATTATTCAATCACCTTTGAAAGAATTACTCATGCCTGTCAGTGGCCTCATGATGAGTGGGCTCTTCACCTAGCTCCATTGCTAACTGGTCGAGCTCTTTCTGCATATGTTGTTATGGACATTGATGCAACTATGAGCTATTCAAGAGTAAAAGGTGCTGTTTTGAAGAAGTTTGAAATCAGTGCAGGGACCTATCGTGTGAGGTTCCGTTCCAGAGTGCCAGCAGAAGAGGAGACACCTAAAGGGCTTCAGGTCCGCCTTAAGGACTTATATGCGAAGTGGATGGCTCCAAATGAAAAGACAAAAGAGAAAATTGGAGACACCATCATCATGGAACAGTTCCTCAAAGTCCTGAATCCTGAGCTACGCACCTGGGTTAAAGAGAGGGACCAAAGACCTCCAAAGAAGCAGCAGAATTAGGTGAAGCTTTCCTGGCTGCCTGCAGTTCATCAAGAGTATCTCCCCGCCCAAACCCAGCCCCATGTTTGATACACAAAATATTCCCTGCAAGGAGGCACATGTGGTCAAACCTCTCCCCAGCAGAGTAGCTACCTGTACCACATTCATATACAGAGTTAGAACACAGAAACATGTCTAAGCTGTATACATGTCCAAAGTAATTATAAAGATTGACAAGTAGCTCAGCTGGTTAATTCAGTTATGCTTCATCTGATTATGATCTTAATGCAAGTGGGATAACTTGGTTAAGGTGTTTACATGAGAGTTGCAATATCAGAGTATTGCCTTACTCTGGCTTTAATCTAATTATTAGAGAGCCTGTAAAGCTGTTGTCTATATGCATGTTATGTGTGCATGTGTCTGCTCAGTCGACCTTGTTGTTTTGGTTAGCTCCAGCCAAACTATCAATACACAGGAGTAATTAACCGATGTTGCTCTAATTACTCCTGTGAAATCTAGCATTTCTTCAATAGATGCACACACACACTAACTCACACACACACACGCTGATGTCCACCCTCTCATTCCTGTGTCGCACACTGAGCTGCACACCTGCGTTGATTTGAAAAACGTTTCTTTTTGTGTACTTGAGATGCTTTTTTTTTTTTTTTTTTTTTTTCAAACACGCCTCTAACCTTGACTAGGACAAAGAGTGCTCCCTCCCACATCGTCATCATCATCCTAATGAGAGTGGGAGTCTTTGCCTCAGGTAAGGGCCTTGTTTTCCCCAGCCTCTCAGGGAGGCGCTTCAATTTTACCCTGGTTACAGTGTCCTTTAAATTAAACAAATTAATGAACCTTTAATAGGCGGGCTATTTCACCTGGGAGATGATCAGGTGGTTTGTGTGTATGCTTGAAAGCGGGTCTGCCTGTAAACACACCGACTGCACTGACCACTAACACAACTGAGCCCACACATACAAATTACACCTAATTAGGCTTGGTGTGAATTCATCCAAAAGTAAGCTCAATAGCAGGTATATGTTTGGACAGTACAGTGTGTGCTGCCATGTGCATAACCCTTCAATCCCTACTCTTGCTTTCGCAGGCTGAATAGACATACTCCTGTGAAACTGCTGACTTGAGATGAGATGCTAAATCAATGGAAATTGAATCATAAATAACAATACAATAGACCCCACTCCATATACTGTATAAATTTAAATGCATTTGTTTGATAACTTGTAAACGGTTGGCTTGAGTTCAGCATACAGTATATCCGTCGAATGTGACTGTCGACGTTAAACCTACTCAGTTGACTGGGCTGCACTGGGTTAGCGTACCCAGACATTAAGTGAGAGCTCATACAGAGAATTTAACACTTATCTGTGGCTCACGCAGGTATTTGGGAACTGAAGGTTAATGTTATTCTGCTTTTCTCTCAGTGGGAAGGAGCTCCTCCGCATACTGCGGATCAATGTTGTTGAGAATGAAGTACAGAATAAATTAGTGTATTAAAAAAAAGGGGAAAAAAGAGTTAGTGTGGATTTTTATAACGCTTGCCACAGTTCATGTAAGTGGCAGCAGTTGGACATAAAGCAAGAAAATTGCATAATAAACCAGGGGAGGCAGTGAAAGACTGGAGAGTGAATTCTCTCCTATAGGTTAGTTTTCTCTTCAGATGTAAATCTAACACTGAGTCATGTTTATCAAAGGGTTGCCCAAAAGAAAGTGTGAGAATTTAAAGTCGGGTCGCTCTTAACAACTGAGATCATAATGTCATCATAGGAGTAAATTGGAACAGGATGGGACAGATGGGGTGGGGGTGGGGGTGGGGCTGGTGGTAATGATATTGGTGAGGCTGGTCAATCTTTGAATGACAAGAGGTTGTTTCTCTTTATCCTGTTACAACTTCATCCTGTTAGATAACCGCATCAATAAATTCAAATGTCTGGCTGTGCGGGTCTTATTTCTAAGCTCTAAATCTACTGTTTTGGCCATGCCTTTGCATCATTCTTTGCAAACTTGATGTAGATTTTACCCAGATACAAAAAAAACATTAAAATGATGATCCCTTCTGAGACTGATATCTTTCCTTTTCAATTGAAATGATAACCTACACATGCATATGAAAGAGGCGAACCCTCCCTGTGAGAGATATATGCATATCAGGTGTGTCATGAAAGGCGACTCGACTTGGCATCTCACCAGCCAGGCACTCCTTGAGTGACAGAAGGATTAACAGTTCCCATGGCAACAACATCTTCATTTTCCAAGGTCAAAGAGTCTCCTTCTTCCCATCCAGTTGCCAGAGAGTGGAGAACGCTTCTTGGGTAAACCCTCCTCCTCTGTTTGGCTCTGGAATTAAAAAAAAGAAGGGCAAATAAGCAGTGTAAAGATGAGGAGATGCAGTATACTTTAAGCCTTCTGGACAAAAAAAAAGAAAAACAGGCTGGAACTTGTGGAAAATCGGTGAGCCATTAATAATTCATTCAGCCAAATAAGCAGAGCCAAGATCCCATGCTGAAGGGCCCGCTAGCAGCTGATACTGGGGAGCTGATATTTAGTGTATACATACTGCTGCTACACTATCTCCCAGGAGCAAGTCAAGCAAGAGAAAGTAGGGAAAAGAAAAAAAAAAAACACAGGCTCACAGCAACAGATGAGCAGAGCCTCCTGCCAAAGGTAACATTCAGCTTTTCTGAGAACTGTTGGTTCAACATATTTACTCTAGCAAATTGTGTGATGTTCTAAGTGTACATAATATATCACAGGGAATGCTAATGAATGCAGACCGACATACTGAACAGAGGCAGAGAAATGATCCTACTGTCTGCAAATCATTTAAACCACTTCAAAACATGCAGACAGACATCGCATCTTCCACTGATCATGACGCCAGGAACTATTGATTTACAACTACAAATGAAGCTTTTAGAACTTTGCCAACCTTGTCAAATAACATTAAAAGGAACACAATGGAGTTTATGCTGTAATGGTGCAGTATTGGTAAAGTATACATATCAGATTTTCACTTATTGCTGTCCTGACCACATTTTCTGATTCAATATTGACTTTAATTATATGATAGTACAACTTCTTACAATGTACACTCAGCCTTAAAAAGACCTGCAATTATAATTGTCAATGCAATTTAGATATGTTTAACAGCTGAGGAGCTCAACCTTAAGACAACATGACCTACATGGACTTTTACAATATTTTAATGTCATATAAGATTTGTGTATGTCAGTGTGAATCTGTTATGGCAGGAAGTCACAGGAGGGCATTTCTTTCAACTTTCTTCTAACTCAAAGCAGAGTTATACATTCCCACTTCACCACATTTGTGCCATGCAAATAAAGTGATATAATTTCCTCTCCTTCACAAACTCAAAACAAGACAAAAATCACACTTTTCAGCCATGCATGAGCTTCGGTCAGTCTTGCAGGACTCACAAATGTATCTGCAATTTACAATCGACAATCATTTCTGAAACTTTTACACCTCCGTCATTTGCAAATGTGTGTGTAAGCAGCGCTCGGAAAATTGCTTTTTACGAAACGGGGCTTCGGCTCGTACGCTTTCATGAGTTCTAATATGAACACGCAAATGTTCACAAAAGCGACATTTTTCTCCTGCAGCTCTTCTTTGTCCTTTTCTGTCTCAGCCTCCTGGAGTAAATTGCTGCAGACAGACAGATGTAACAAAACAGAACACATCTCTAATCATGGATGGGAAGAAGGGCAAGAAAAAAAGCATAAGCTGGGTGGGATTCATTCTGCTTCTATATTATTTATTCTAAGAGATCACAATACTGATCACCCAAGCTTCATCTTGTCAGTCATCACTATTGATTTGGTTTCCACGTTTTTAACCTTCTGCCTTTTTTATTTGTCATCCTGCCCACGGTCATTTCACGAGTCTCAATCAAATATGGACGGACTGATCGATAAAGGGAGATTTAGTTGATGTCTTTCCTTATGAGACTCACTGGGTTGATATATTTGACTGTTCTGGAGAAAACCAATGAAGAAACTTTATCTATCTAACAATAGAAGACATTCTTGTGACCTACTTGGGCCTCTGAGATATGAAATCTTCTCTTCTTTCAATAAACTGCTCTGCCTCGTGCTATTCTCATTTTACCTTAGCTCCAGCAGTAATTATGTTTTATTAAGGTGCTGGGTGGATGACACCAAGCTGCATATGGTAATTAGACATTTTGTCAAAACACCTACCTGTAAGTAATTTCAAATCAATGTTTTAATATGCAGACAAGCTTCCCGAGCACCATGTGAGCAGAACAAGTCATGTGAGACTCCATGAGGATGGCCTCGTGATTTTGACTGACAGTTACAAGAAGCTACCCAAAATATTTACCTATGCAAAAGGATACGGTTTCTTCATCCTGATCGAACTGGTTTGATAGTTATGTCTTTGCCATTTTGAGCTTGAATATGAGTTTCATTGATTCTGGGGGCTTTCATAATGAGCAACATTTACTCCTCATCGCTACATTTGATGGATCTAATTTGCACTATTCCAGGCATAGCTTCTTAGGTAATTCTGCAATATCTCTATTAACACCCACATAATTCATTCATGCATGTAAATCGAATATAGATGATTTGCCAATGCTGAGATGCGGGGATGCTCAATGAGGAATTACAGCCATTGGTATTTAGTGGATTGTGAGGATATGGGAGCCATTATAGTCCATTGCAGAAGTTGTCTAACAAGCCCCTGCAGCCTTGAGTCATTAGTGTACGTGCTCTGCCCCAATGATCGATGTTAATTTATGTTCGCTGTAGTCAGCTGTCCACTTTCACTTTCAAGCTGATCAACTTCATCCGAACACGTGGCCACTTGTTCATTAAGCATTCAAAGTCATACTCAAGGACCTTGATTGCATTTAGCCTTAGACAGTAGCTATTATGCCTGGTGCGGAAATGCAGAGACCATAATTCCATAAGGTATATAAGTGAGGGAGCTGGCACTGTTCCTCTGTCAGATAGCACAACTCTGTTTTAATGATGCATAGGTACTTGGCATCCTTGGGGAGGATGTGTTTCTTGGTCACAGTCCAGAAATTTAAAGTAGTTGCTTCTGATCCCCGTGATTAATTTACATACCCTGGAAAAAATACAATGGCAATAATTCTTGTGCCCGGCGGATGGTGGTCGCAGGTGCTGGAAATACCAAATGGGATGAGGCCAAGCTAATGGTGCCTGGAAGGGAAACTATCTGTCAGGGATAATCCCTAATACTGTAACACCCCGGCATAGATAATGTGCTTTCCCTGCCTCTCTCAGTAAGCGAGTGATATTGAGATAGCTGTGGCGAAATTATTAAATGAGGAATGGATATTGACACGGATAAATGTATGCATCCGTAGTGAAGTATTGCCTGGTTTTAATGTTTAGTGATGATTAGCTTCCCCCCCAGCCTGGAATAGCCAAATGAGGCTAAGGAAGGGGAAAAAAGGGTGGTGGTGGTGGTGGTGGTGGGGGGGGGGGGGGACTCTGGTGAGCTATGTTCCACTTCATTACACTCTGAGTAATTGGTTAAACACGTGACTACAGAAATTAACTTCAGTAGCCTTGTGAGAGGTAATTAATGTGTTTTCCCCTGTCTTTTTTTTTTCATAGCATGATAAGCCTGACATTTAGCATTGCACAGGGCCCCATAAAGACATCAGCCTGATGCTACATTATCATGGTTCAGAGCACACACAGCATCAAAGCATATAGCTTTGTTCAATGTACAGTAGTAATTGTCCATTAAGCTATTGCTCATATTAGGCTTTACGTCTCACATTTGCCATGTGTAGTGGACAGTGTGTGTGGGTATGTGTGTGTGTGTGTGTGTGTGTGTGTGTGTGTGTGTGTACCTTTGTATTATGTGTCTTATGTGTTTTTTGCTTTGTACTGTTTGTTATTGTGCTTTTAGAGGTCTTAATTGTTACCAAAGGGACTGCAAATTAAAATTAGTTTACGAGTTTACTCTAGTACAGTACATGTTTAACACTGTACATAGTTCCTTATAAGTAAAATAAATAAAATAAAATAATACATAATACATATATGGGTCAGTGACAAATAGGGGTTGGTAAGATGAGCAATTCAAAAATATCTTTAAAAATAGTTTTAAAAGCAGCATCAGGTTTGTTAAAATGTACATTTTGTATTTTTGTTGGTTTTATGTCATTTGAAATGACATTTGCACCATTTTTTAACCAAAAGTAAGACTGAATGCTACTGAAAATGTCAAATGGTGTAACCACAAAAGAATGATAAATAATAAATATTGTATCCACCTCGAGTGTATTTAAGTCGACTTCTACAAATAATTACTTCATTTAAAAAAAATGAATTGAAAAGGTTCCTGATTTACATAATTCCCCAGATTAAATTTAATATTTAGAACAATTGTATTCCATTCCATTATTTAATATAAAAAAGTTATAATGTAACATCATGACAAACTAGTTGATATGGTGTTTTATTGAGAATTTAGTGTTTTTAAGCAAGTTTAATTATTTGGTACAAAGTTTTTATGGTTACACCACTTAGACATCTTTGCCAGAATCCTCTAATACATTCTCTCAAAATTGATTAAAAACTGAAATTTTAAGCTGGCTCCACAAAAAAAGAAAGTCTGCAAGTTTTTTATATGTTTATTTTCAAATTTGAACTCCTTTAAACTTGACTAAACACACAAAAAAGTAATTGAACCATGTATATTGTAAGCATAGGCTTCTGTTTCATCAGAAAAGGTGCCAGGATGTTAATATCCACAGAAGCCTCCTGATCTCACATTACAGTCCATCTTAAATCCAGTCAACCATAAAGGAGCGTGAGCAGTACCGCAACTCAGTTGGCAAACTGTCACTCATTGCGCGAGTGCATATTACACATTGACTAAGAGAAAGAGAAGAATATTGAAAGCTAACATCCTGTCAGTTCAATAGAGGCTCAGCAAACAGAACTGCACATGAAGTTTGGGCATTGCAAGACCTCAGATGTGAGATGAATAATTATAAATGCCTGAAGAAAGAAGATACAAAGAACCTGAGTGGTCTTTTGTTTTCTTGTGCTTTTAATTTGACAGAGTTAGGTCAGAAGTCATGATTAGCTGCAGTGATGCATCATTTGCATACTGGTAATTGGCACTACAGATTGTCCATTTCTTTCTTTTTTTGCTGTTTTCAGAAGCAGAAGGGGATGTTTTCAGTTCTCTCCAAGCTGGGCAGTTTGTGACTTACAGCACTCCTTACTGACTTACTGGTTCATTTCTTATGCTTATATAAGATATGTCATTAGATGTGACAGTTGATAATTAACAAGAAACAGTCGAATAGAAATGCCAAAGATATGTTTGTGGTTATTCCCAAAGAGTGTCTCCATTGCATGACTTCTCCGATAAAGACCCTTTATAAAACATACTGGACTTATTGACATATTATGGTCATGGAACCAATAAAAACATTCAAGAGACCCTTCAATGTAGTCAGTTATGTGTTTATATGGACCATGAAATAATAATTAAAATAATAATGATAGTTGAATTTGCATAGCATCCTCTTAAACAACAAGCATAATGTGCTTTCTAGAGCAGGGTGATAGAAATGTCACAATCAGACTGACAATCAAGCAGCTGTGAGAGGCTGTACAACTACAAGTTTGACCTGATAATGATGCTAGAGGAGTTATTACAACTCATCCTGAGGGATATATGAATGCATGTACCAAATGTCAATCCAATCCAATAGTTCTTTGTGATGGAACTCTAACAAATGTCAATCTCTTGGTGGTGCTAGAGGAGAAGTCAGAGAGTCAATAGAATAAGTAAGGTTCATCCTCTTGGTGCCATGCATGTCTGTTAAAAATTCCTTGGAAATACATCCAATAGAAGATATTTGAGTCAGGACCAAAGTGTGGACCTATATTGTCATTGGCAGCCAAAATTAATATCATATGATCAAATATTGATATATATTGATATTCAAATCCATTATCAGTCAGACTAGACCAGTGGTCTCCAACCCTGCTCCTGGAGAGCTACTGCCCTGCATGTTTTAGGTATCTCCTCACTCTAACTCGTTATCAAGCAGCTGAGGCTCGTCAAAGGGCTTGATAACGAGTTGATTATTAGAATCAGGTGTGTTAGAGTGAGGAGATACCTAAAACATGCAGGGCAGTAGCTCTCCAGGAGCAGGGTTGGAGACCACTGGACTAGACTATACTTGCAACTTTCATTATGCACTTCAAGGTATTTCATTATATTTTAGGCTACATTTTGATCATTTTCAATTTTATATTCTTAAAAAAAGACAAGAAAAAAGTCATATGTTTGGTGTGTGCATAAGTCTATATTTGTCCTAATTAATCGATTATTAACTATCTACGCATCTATCTATCCACATTTATTGGCTAATTAATGGAAGATAACTATACTGAACACAAACCTGTAGTCTTTGTCCAATTATATCTCAAATTATGACTAATCATTTATTAACTCTGTATGTTTAACATACTGGTTCCTTCAGCCTACTTGCGACCAGACCTAATGTACAGCATGCATCACACATAATGATCAGAGAAGTTTGTCACAACATGATCACCAACCTCGATAGCCACCAATCAACTGTGAATTAATAGAAGACACACACACACACATTTCAAAGAAGAGGAGATTATTGTATGCTACCACAGCTCCTCTACCTGGAAAAACAGCTATACTCACAGTCATTTATAGCATGTAATAAATCACGAAGCCCAACAGACAAGCATGTTTCCCACTGATTGAGTACTCACAGAGTAAGTGGAGTCTCCCTGTCCTTTCCGCTGCAGCCACAACACAATCACCCCCTTGGTCAGCTGAGAGAGAGAGAGAGAGAGAGAGAGGAGAGAGAGAGAGAGAGAGAGAGAGAGAGAGAGAGAGAGAGAGAGAGAGAGAGAGAGAGAGAGAGAGATGAGAGAGAGGAGAGAGAGAGAGAGAGAGAGAGAGAGAGAGAGAGAGAGAGAGAGAGAGAGAGAGAGAGAGAGAGAGAGAGAGAGAGAGAGAGACCTTGTAACAATAACACTTTTCAGCATTGAAATATCAAACAGAGTCTGCTGCTGAGTTTCAACAAATACATCACTGTGAAGAAATATATAAAATTATTCATTTTTAACATGTATGTAATGATTACTGTGTACATTACATTCCTACAATATTTTTAGTGTGCTGTGTAAAGCTTATAACTGGACACTATATAGGCAGAGTTTTTTGTATATTTGATCTTTTGTCTTAATTCAAGTTTAATATATATATGTATGTTTTTGTTCTGTTTTTTTATTTAGTTATTTATAATTATTAAATTCTTATTGAAGTTCACTGTTTTAGTGGCCTTGTCATTTTATATAACAACATTTCAATAGATCACTGCAAGAAATTGTACTAATGTATATACAGGGTTGGGAAGGTTACTTTAGAACTGTAATAGGTCATACATTACTAGTTACCTTATTTAAAATGTACTAAGTAATGTAACTATTTACATTTGATTACTTTTTGATTACTTTTCTAATTTTCTAATGAATGTTTTCAGCTGTTAGGGTAAGTGTACCCATAAAGCACCAAAATCTATGTTCAGGTGTTTTTCATGGATACTGACATGATTTATAAGGGAGATCATTTCTAATAAAGCAAGATTTATCTCTCATTTGAAAATGTATTCATTAGTTCACGTAGAATAAAATAAAGATATTCTATGAAAAAGTCAAAAGTCTGGCATGGGCTTAATTGGTACTGTGACACTATTTAAGCCCATGTGTGCTCCAAATAAGCCCACGTCATGATTTATTTACTAAATATAAAAAATATTGATTTCAAAGAATTAAAAACAGCAATATGTATTCAGTAACATTTTAATTATTAAAAGATGAAGAAAAAACCTTCTCTTGAGCAAAATCTTCAGATGTAACCCCCTTTATAATCATCAACTTTTTTTCAGTAACTGTAACAGCGTTACATGTAACTAGTTACTCCCCAATACTGTGTATATAAAGGATTATCACTCAGTATATAAATATCAGATTTTAACTTCATAATAACACATAACATATATACAGCAGTGTTTCTATTACTTACTTGTGAATTATTTCAAGGATACAAAAACATGATACTGAGATATAACAGACAGAGTGAATAGAAAAGAAAACATTCCTCAAGCACTCTTAGTTATAGGAAGGAGATGAGTCATATTAAAAGTCTTGATTTAATCAGGCACATTGGTTAAAAATGCCGACTTCACAGTGTCGGCAAAGCAGATTGTTTACACCTGGTATTCTAAATAGACGACACATCGGGAATAAATGATGTTGAATCATTTAATAATGTAACCAACAGATACAGAGAACACAACTATGACAATGATGTCATTACAATAAAAAAGAGAACAGAAATCATGACTATAATAATCATATCACTCATAATGCAGTCCCATCAATTGCTGCAATTTAAAAAGTTGTTTATGAAAAGAAACAGGTTTTTTTAACAGTCTTCACCGCTGATAGACATATGTTCAACATATTCTCTTCCCTCTGCCTTCAAAAAGCTATCATGGCACACATGATATTCAAGCTTGTGTCTGATAGGAGAGGCATGTCTGTACAATATTTCATTAGGATCATACACCTAAGCATGGGGACACTTCTGAGAGTGTGATTACTATAATGTATCACTATATGTGCCAGACCTCTTTGTGGTATGTTTTTTTTAGTGTTTTGGAGCAGCTCACTGTGCTCTGTGAACTCGGCTTTTGAAATGAAATACTGCATATTTTTTGTTACTCATTATAAGATACTGAATCAAACGGCTTCCCTTGGACTACTGCCAGTGTTGGCATAATTTGTTTTGTCTGGAGGCTCATGGATCTCTTAGTTGAAGTGAAGCTTTACAGATCTAAAATGAAGTGATGTTAATCTGCGATAAATTAGTAGTTTATACGGCTGATGCTCATTGTCTTTAAATACTCCCGTATCATCTGTTTTTTGTTGGATGTTTTATTCATTTTGTCCAATCCATTTTCATCTGCAAATAATATTGAATGGCATTGCTGTCCAATCACTGTACAGTACTGTTATGGTTGTAGGAACAGACAACATGCAGCAGTGCTGAGGAAACTGCTTTAAAACTAAAGCAAGTGAAGCTAGAAG
The DNA here is from genome assembly GCF_963691925.1 of Scomber scombrus. Lineage (NCBI taxonomy): Eukaryota > Metazoa > Chordata > Actinopteri > Scombriformes > Scombridae > Scomber > Scomber scombrus. The sequence continues at coordinate 6,728,627 of NC_084972.1, forward strand.
CTAAACTGAAATAAGAACTAGTTAAGCTACAGCAACATTACACTTTTATGTAGAAAGCTAAGTGAGTTGATGGGCAAACAGCTGTTGTAGGACAGACGTGTAGGGATAGGAGCTTAGTCTTCCTCTGACTCCAGAGACTAGCTAGGGGAATTAACTAATTCTAGGAAGGGGTTCCATGTATCTTGGTATGTTTTGGTAGAGCCACTGATGGAAAACATAACTTTCTCAAGTTTTAGATTGTTAAGAACGTCTTTGACCCAGCAGTTATGCGATGGGGGATAGGTGAGTTTCCATGCTATATGGCTTTTAATTTGAAATAAGAGCTACAGGAAGTGGTGACCAAGCCTCCACAACTACCTGACTATACTGTGACAACATAATCTCAACTCATAGCTCCACTAACACTTGATAAAGAGATGCAGTAAATAGTTTTACTCAGTCTATAATGTGGCTTTCATAAAAATCCAAACTATTACGTAGCTTAATGAAATTACATTTAATTTAATACAGAATGATCTATTCATTTTTAATACATTTATATATGTAAAGCTGGTGATATCTGTACATTTAGAGCCTCAGAGGCAGCACTGTTGTTCTGTCCAGTAAAAACATTAAGTTTCACTTTACATTCAAACTAATGTTGCAGCTACAATTGTGAAATTTCATCTGTGAGACCAACATTCATCTTCCAAAAGGAATTATAACATATATCAGAATGCTGCAGAGACATTAGAGCCAGCGGTAAATCACCAAAGAGCTGTACAGATCAGATCATCGGATCATGTTCTCCTGGGATGACGACGGATGTTGACCAACCGATCATCTCAGGAGTTGGACTGCTAACAGCTGAGATGACCAGCTGGTCTCGTCCGGCCAGCAGTTCTTCAAATGTCCAAAAACATCAGAGCAAATTTATGAATAGGAGTCATTTGGATAAACTGACCACATATTGGGAATCTACATCGTTACTTTCTCACCTGAACAAAATATTAAAACTTAATAAAGTGACATATTAGCAGTCATACAGGGAAAATCACAGCAGATTAATGTCCACTGTTGCTGCCATTTGGAACAAAATGCATTGTAGGTACTTTCAGCACTCACTCAGTCAGTCATAGACAGTTTTGTTTATAGGGCTGGCCCAAAAAGTAAGCTAAAAGAGTCAAAAAGTAGCTAAAAGACAGTGAAACATACAAAAATTGTTGATTGCTCATATCTCTTGTTGTATGCCATGTCAAAAAAACAACAAAAACAACGCATTTTGAGTATTTTTACGTCACATTCCCTGCCTCATCCCCTCTTAAAATACAGTTTGATGACTCATCTTGAGTTTAGAGGTGTAAACAAAAATGTATCCAATCAAATGTGACTTTGGGCAACTAGCCAACCACATCCATAATGAAAAAACCCATGGATGTATAAAGAGAATTGGATACAGCGTCACCGACATTGTATAAGAGGCACCTGTAAAACTGTTGACAGAACACTTCGAACTGCCTGCAAATAAAGACCATTATGACCCTTTTTTTAATCCAGTAAGGTTGTATATTTGTTAAACTTTCTCAGTGTATATAAAAGCGATTTTTAAATCCATGAGGTCATCCTGATGTAAAGTGTGAGTGGGAACTTGCAGAGTGGGAGAAATACGACTGCGCATATTCGGCAACATGGAAGCAAACCCTGAGGCTAGAATCTTTTTTGGCTCATGTGCCAGGCGAGCAATTCTCATTTGATGGAATAGGGTAAAACCACACTTGACCGCTTGAAGGTTAAAGCACAGCAGCGCCATAGAGAGAAGTGTGTGTTATATCAGTGAGCAAAAACTTTGTTTTCAATTCGTAAAAGAAGATGGTTAAAGTATAATTTGTTCATGTCTCCCCTGTCCTCCTCCTGATCTAACCACATGGGTGAGGGAAGTGTGTGTGAGAAGCCAACCGTTTTTTCTCCCTGCAGCTCTGAATCGCCCTGTATTCAATAAACCACACCCACTCTTTTTTAGCAGTCCGATCAAATGTGTAGGATTGATTTCAAAGATTTCAATCCCTCTAGTAACATATTCCAATCCATTGCAAAATACAGTACATATCACTACAAAATCTAAAGGAGCTAGGGCTCTGTATTGTTTCACAAATTACGATACCAGTACCAATCCAAATACCCTTAAAGTTACACCAATACTAATTGAGTACTTCATTCGATACCCATTACACATGTCATGCACTTGCTTTTATCAGGTGTAACAGGCGTATAGTGTAGCCACACTTTAGAGTGTTTAGGTGGCATCTTGGCTGCTGAACTGCTAAGCGTGCTAACTCAAATCACCACCACAGACGGGTTGTAACTGCTGTGGCAGTGGGCCAATCACATGTTGCATTAAATCAAAGAACGGTTGCATTGATTGGCTGTGAGCAAGTCCATACAAATAGTCATATTTTCTAGCTCTGGGTGGAAAAAGGTACTGCTTGACGGGAGATGTTTCGATATTACTTGGTATCAAATTATTTCGGTCGATATCTTAAAGGTTTTGAGTATTGATACAAAGCCTTAAACGACGCTCTAACTTGACTTTAACACACTAACACTTTTTCACATAAATAAAACATAAGTAACATTCATTCATTCTTTCATTCATTCATTCATTTTCCATACTGTGTTATTCAGATAGTGATAAAAATACTGGAGACATAATTAATTAGCAATAGGCTACCCCAGTGCTACTAGGAAATGCGATTAACAATGCTACTTCCAAGCAAAGGTTAACAGTGGTGCTAACTAGCCCCACAATGGAGAAAAAACAGTTATAATATAAAATACTAATTAGAACTGGAAACTGGAAAATAGCAACGTAAGCTGAATGATACTGAAAAGAACTAATTGGAAAACTAATTTAACTATGCTACTCCTCAATAGACGTAAACAGTGGCTTCCTACTCATTGATGCACTGGGAAGATGAGCTCTCATAAGCAAAGGCAACATAGCTTCATAATGCCATCTAGCTCCTCATGTAGCACGTTTTCACTGGGTCGTATTGTGTCAGCATGTGTGTCCCATTTCAGCACACGAGTCCTTTGAAGAATAAGGACTACAAAGGTGTTGTGCTGAAAAACTGCGCCTTTTCTCTAAATGAGACAGTCCATACAGTGCAAATAATTAACCATAACATTATATAGGACATGTACTGTGGGAACAAACATTGGTCCCACTTTCCTCAATATGAAAGTATGCTTTTGTAAGAGATGACATTTATTAGCGGAAACAAGTCAGATATCACAAACAGGAACTTCCACCCAAACTAATCATAATGACCTGAATGTCTGCACTGGCACCACAGAGGCCATTTACTCAGTGTAATTTGGTTTCCAGCAAGACAGTCACCAGCAGAGCCATCACAAAAAGAGTGATTGATTCTGCGAGGTGGATAGAGCTCTGCTTGCACTGGATATAATAAAAACAAACTGCATTCAGTAATTTGTACTGGCAACATTGGAGGGAAAAAAGGGCTTCTTTTCTTTGAGAGAAGCACATGGAAAAGTAAACATATTTACACCAAGGAAGGAATTTTTGTTTGTTTGTTTGTTGTTGTTTTTTGGTAAATAGGTAACAGGTCTTGGGTATTATGCAAGAGCAATGCTTGAAAAGGGGACTGGAAACTTTTCAAGAAGTGAAATGTATTGAGATTTGAGATTAAGGTCATTCATAAATGAAACAAGCTTGCCAAAGTTCTGAAATGCTACAATACAATAGCAACTTTTCATATGTCAATGCTTGCATTAATAAACCGAATTATTCCAGCAGACCAGACCCTGTTTTTCACGTGTAGAAGCATCTGCATCGTTTAGGTCTTTAAAAATTACTTACATTTAATTTAATCCATTCAATAATATACATAATTCATGTTTTTTTCTTTAATAGAAGGTAATTAAATCTCCAGTGATCAATATTAAGCACTAGCACCGCCAAGGTGATATGAGAGACAGTTTTTATAAGGCACATAACTAAACTATAAAAACTACACACCTTTCAGCCCAAGACTAGTCCTAAATGTGTTTTTGATGTTTTCTGAAACCAGAAGTTACTAAAATAAAACATTTATAACTCTGACCACCATTGTGGTCAAATAGACAGCAGTTGCCATATAATACATTCTAATCATATAAGATACATTTTTCCATTTCGCAGGTTTTTCATGCTTGTATGTTTTTTTTTCTTTTTCAATGGACATTTTTATTTAATATTCAATATTTTGTATGCATGGAATAATTAATTAAATGTGTTTAAATGAATTAATTAAATTGTATTTCTTATTATTATCCTGTGTTCATTAAAATACATAATATAGCCTACAGAGTATATACTGTAGTGTACGCTACAAGTTCTATGTTGGTGTAGTTATATTATAGCATTGTAAAGCAAGTTGGTCCATTTGGATGGGAGACATGCAGCAACAGTAAAAAAGTAATTGCGCATTATCAAAAATATATAACTGACAAGTGGGAAAAAACAAATTGTGTATATTGGCACATTGAACAGGTTGCAGATCCTGCTCTATGCTCGGTGATATTTTATTTATTTCACAAGATGTCCAATAATTTAATTAAACAAATGCATTATTTATGTGCTTGTGAACACAAAAAATTAAATCACATATGACGGTCCGGCACACCTGAAGGGATTGGTTTGACTCATTTCATTAAAACAGTTTGAACATTCTCAAAGCTCCAGGTGCATTTGTCAGAACAGCTTATATGGTGCAGCACAACACCATAGTTCACCTGCAAAAAGGTCATAACTCACCCAAAACATCAGAACGAAGTTATTTTGTCAGTAAATAAGCTAATGCCTACGGGATGTGAAGGTTCCTTTGGCATTGTGTAAGAAGTGGTGGTGCAAATGTTTAGATGTTTTGTCAGTATGGCAGTGCACCCCTGGAAGTGTTCATAACATCCAAATGTCAGTCCACTTATTCATTGACACTGAATGTTTACTGTATTGAATGCTATTGTGTATCAAACTGAACACTATTCAGAATTTCAACGCTACAAGGTTTTACATTGCTCTTTGTACAGCAAAAGGGTGCTCACATATCCATGTAGCTTATTTTTTATTTTTTGTAACTGGAAAGGTCTTTACAGTCTGTACAACACAGTAAACAGAAACCTTACACAGGGTTAGAGTTAGGGTTAGGTCAAGTACACAGTCAAGTACAAAAATGCATTAACAAAGTAAAGCTATAGTTCCACCATAAAGACTGCATCCACCTTATTGAACGTCATGTCGCTCCTGTTTGTCTGGTCTGAGATTTTCCTCGGCATCACATTTGGCATTTTTTGTCATGCAACAGGGGAAAATCTTCTGCAATCTTCTACTGTGAAGTCATCACAAGTGGCATCCATTTCAACAAGCAGATACATTTGATCTTGGGGCCAATGATTATTTATTTTCCACCTCCATGCAGAGAGAGATTCCTCAACCGGATTCAGAAATAGAGAATATGGTGGAATAAACTCCATCAGAATCCATTGGTGCAAACCATTACACCATTTTCACAGTGGAAGCTCACATTTTCACACACAATTACAAAATTTGGCAAGTCATGTCTCATTAAACCTCTCTCATTCTCAGAGATAAGTTCTGTAGAGGGGGTCCACAGATGTCAGGAGATGGTGGGTGTTGTATGGGCCAATAATAGAAATACACCATTCTCAGATATTGCAGCCTACATTGTTATATTGACCCTGCGTTGGTCTGGCACACCCACCGTGGCTTGGTGATCTATAAAGTTTCGGACACGTCTCCTGCCTTTTACCAGATTGAAACCAGCCTCATCCACAAACACATGGGTGTAATAACTGTGTTTTTCTCTGCATCTTCAATAAGTACACACTACTCTACATACCATAAGGCCTACATATTTTATAGAAGTGTACACACCTGCTTTATTTGTGCATACTGGTACTACTTTTCCATAGTTTCTAGAGTTGTTTTGTGGTCATCTGATGTCTCTTCAACACTCTGTCTACTGCAGAGATGCTGACAGGTGATACTTTTGAAAGACGCTATTGTCTTCTAAAATTGCATTTTGGATCTCTTTAAATCTAATAGCATTATTTGCTGTCACCATGCTGCAGATCTCTTACTCTTGCTGAGGTGTAAAAACTGCTCTTCTGCCAGCAGCACAAGTACACAAAGTCTGACACACTGAAATTCATTAATAGTACTGTACTGTAATGCACTATGCTGTGTGTCTCATGTATTTCTTACATGAGTCTCAGACATGCACTGGCTTTTAGTTATTCTGCTGCTGTAACTAGAACACTTTAACATGAATAATTACAGTATTGAGTAAGTACATACCTGTTTTCCCTGCAGAATGTTTGGATAATTGAAGACGGTAAACGGGTTTACATTAAGCTGCACTTGGCAACGAGCCTGTGCCATTGTAAAGCCAGGTTAATTACGTGGTGGACAGTTGTGGTTCCAGTACTTCATCTGGAAAAGCTATATGTCTTTGTACTCTTTTGTCTCATTCTCTGTTTTGCTGTCTTCCCAACCCACCACACATCCTTACTTCTTTTCCCTAAGCAGGGAGTTGCCTTTGTTTATTGTCTACCTGGTCATGTTCCTCCATGTTCAGAAACTGTAGTGATACTGTTACGGTCAAGCTCTACAAATGTTTGAGAATATCCATACTCTCCCATACGTCCTCTAACTTGAACATCAACAACTCTCATTGGTGACGTTTAAGTTTCACCTGACAGGCAATTTACCAATTTAGCAGATGTTACAAAACTTCCATATCATTGCTAGTAATGGAAAATATGCTATATTCCAATGCTATTCCAAACTATTCCAACTATTCCAATGATATGCAACATAATCAATTTTGATCAGTTGGTAAAATTGCAAATCGTCGGCAGTTGTATTCATTTGTCTTAAAGAACGAGAAATTTAAATCTCTCATGAACAAGTGACCGGCAGTGTAGAGGTTTTCACATATTGCTTTGAAAATATTTATCATTATTTGAGAATTGGACCAAAGCAAATGAGAGAAACTATAATAAAATGATGGCATTCAAAGTAGCAAATACTTGCTTAGTCATAGCAAGTTGGATCATTACCAAATCTGAAGGGTATAATGTTTTTCTTAAACTGAAACTTTTGACCCATACGTTCCTGTCACTAAATGGTACACTGGAGCCTCATTTTACATGTTTGAGAAGATGATTTACTTCCTCCACTCTGAAAGGTACTGATAGAGCAATTTCAGGGTGTTGGGACATTTCCTGCACACTCAAACTAGAGGTGTGAGATACTGTAAATGTTGCTTGGAATATGAACTGGAGGGCTCTGAATCTGACCTTTTTCTAACCAGAAGAGAGTATATCATGTGATCTCATACAATGAAACAAGGCCGACAATAACCATCTGCAGCTTCTATGATGAATCCAGTTCAGTTCATTTATTTCTTTGATGTACAGGAAATGCTGGTTATTCGATAAAACGTGGAAAAAGTGAATAGGCCACCCACATCTTTCATCACCTTTCATCTCTGCTTTTACAATTTTCTTGTGTCACTTCCTCCTCTCTGACCCTCTCCTGGTGAAAATTATTGAAAACCATGTCAGCTGTGGCTATCTCCAACATCTTTCAGCCCTACATCCCATGGTCACTTGTGTCTCTTAGACCAAGCATACAGTATAGAACAAGAAAACATATGTAGCACCTTACAGCCTTTACAGAAACTGAGATACCAAGTAAACACTGGTATTCTGTGTATGAGTATTATCCTGTTTTGATCATATTTGGCATATGGTTCTAAAATAATCCAAGTTTCTTAAACTGCCAGTATGCCTCACTGTCAAATAATTTCAGGGACCACTTCCCACCATGTTTCTGACATTATGTTAGGGGGACTGCATCTGACAATTTCGGTAACTTTCCGAAACCAACGATCCGACATTACTTTACCCACTTTACACTGTGATTAGCCAGCTGTGCATATTTAGATGATTGTCAAGCTTCCCTTCACTTTGCCTTTGAGTGGTCATTTAGAACAATTATAAATACTTTAGACTTCAGACATGGTATGACAACACTCCATACAGACTAGCTCTGATCAAGAATAAATTGATCATTAGGCCCCATTTAGATTTGTATTTTATCTAATGTCCAACCCTCAGATAAAATTCAGATGTGATTTTATCACTTAGCCATTTTTATGCGTCTCCTTAAGATCCTGATTTACTGGGCTTCATAAGATCAAAGTAGACCCTACTCCAGTCCGGTAGGCAGTAATGTATCCAGAGTTGTTTGGTTACAGCTACAGAAAAATTATACACTTTAGCAGTTTTCACTTAGCTGGATAGCTAATAACTAGCCTATCCATCAACTAGTAACAGCAAGCTATCTTTAATGTTTGTTGATTGTGTTTGTCCATGGCTTTTTAAAGTAACAGACAGCTGTTTGTTTAGCCCAAAACACATGAAATGGCTACCACTATTGCCACTTTACTTCATACATGGTTTCAGTAGCCACCCATTCACAGATGGCAGACAGTGATCCAACACCTGGATATAATGCTTCCCTGCTCCATTATTGTAGTTTCTTTCAGAATGAACCAGCAAGCACACACTCATTTTTCAAGACCAGTATAACAGTTTATCCAGGTTTGAGAAAGCAAATGCTTTCATGTGCAAACCTACAAAACATACTCTAAACACCTGATAATAGCCAGGACACCCTCACATCCAGTTTGTTGCAAATAATAAGAATTGTTTTTATGCAATGCTACTAAACTGCTAAACTACTACTACAACAACCTAAACTCAGTTTAAGACGTGGTAGGTTTCTCTTTTCTCCCCAAATCATTGTGTTATATAGATTAAGGAAGTTATGACTTGTGATTATGAGAGCTGATGTTGTTCAGGGTGGAGTGAAAGGACGGAATTAACATTTTCATCTGACTAAATTAGTTTGGACAAAGCTGACTTTAAAGCTGTTACATGCTGTTCATTTAAAAGGGATCAATCAAGTTAATTGGCTTTTCATCTGATTAGGCACCCATCTGGGGCTGGGTGGCTATCATGGGGACAACAGTGAAAAGAAATCACAGGACTAAATCACAACCCACAACTTTCTGAGTAACATTAGCAAAGACATGTTTTGTATTAATTTGTAGCTGGAACTGAAAAATACCATAAAGGTGTAATGAAGGGGATGATTTTAAATGCCTGTTTTTGTTTGTTTTTTTAAACTCTGCCAGCTTGCTGAGAGGACAAATTAGTTTATATATTAGACTTATGACTTGACACAGAAGGTCTTAAGCTCAGGAAAAGCACTGACATTATTCTATATTTGCCACCCACGCCAGACTACAAGCTATTACTGTAAAAAACACAATGCTTGCCTATGACTGAAACACAACTAAAAACATGAAATACAGATATTGCAAAATGGATCAAAACAAACAGAACTGAGTCTCAGATGGACTTTGGAAACATAGTGTTGTAATTCTGTTTACATTTGCACATCAACAGTCAAAATACAATTAAAATAATCAAAGAAATTGCGCATGCAGTTATGGTTACAAAAACAATCATCATTTCCCTGCCCTTGAACACAACATTATTCATGATTCAACTTATAGTTGAAAAAGACTTGTAAACACTGTGCGTCTGGGAGGTCTGCAAGGGGGGGAAAAAGTGGGAAGTAATGCATTTTATGATTCTGGAAGCAGCAGCAGCAGCAGGGGTTTGTTTTGAATAAGTAGAAGACCTGAGTAGTTAACATGTACAACAAGCCACCATAGCTGCCCAAGACAAGAAATACAGAGAGTCTGACTTCATCAACAGTAAACCCAAGAAACAAGCAGCACTGCATACATACATTAATAAATAAGGAAGTAATAAGTCAAGGACAACTCAGATTACTTTTCCAATGTCTCAAGCAGTGGCCTAGGCAGAAATTGTATTTTGGGTGAGCCAATGCAAAAGTGGGTGAGACAGCTTTTTACCCAGAAAAGCAGGCTTATGTAAAGTTAAAGGAAAAAAGAGCAAACATAGAAAAACTTAAACAAATGTTTAAAAAAGCAACCAGTTTACATTGCATTGTCCTGCATCACAAAGGCAATAACAGCAAAACACTGCCTGTCCAACATGCTCAACCAACAGAGCATCTATAAAGGCTGTACACAACAGTACAGGCAAAAAAGTGTCTTATATAGCTTTTTTCAGTCTGAAATACAAAAGGCTACATTTGCACTGGCAACACCTGCTGTGCAACGGCTCTGATAATTAACTATTTGTTTGCAGAGGTGCACACATGTAACAGAGGCTACCCCTCATGCATTCATTACAGCATGCACCAATTGTTGCTTCAGTACTGGTCAGCTCATGAAAAACCAAATCTACACTATTAACAGAAAACCTTGTGCTCACACTCTATTCTATCAATAGAAGTGCCCATACCGCTGTGATGAGAAGCACCTAGATTTTCCATTCTTGACTGTACAGGGAATAACATACACATTTAGATGTGAATATGTGAATGTGGTCCCTAAAAGGCACATAAATCAGTAAGTGAACCCATAGCTGTGTGAACATGATTTCAGTTGGAGGTGCAGGGATGCTAACTATTAAAGGACCAGTGTGTAAGATTTAGTGGCATCTAGGGATGAGATTGTAGATTGCAACCAACTGAATATCCCCAACCCACCCCCCTTTCAGGCATACAGAAGAACCATTGGTGAATATGAAACCCTCTCCAGAGCCAGTGTTTTATTTGTCCATTCTGGGCTACTGTAGAAACATGGCAATGCAACATGGCAGCGTCTGTGGACCTGCTCCCTCTGTAGATATAAAGAGCTCATTCTAAGCTAACAAAAATGTAATGATTCGCATTTGCATTAGATTATACACTGATTACAACAAACTTATTATTTATTACTTATTATATTCCATTTCTGCCAAGTCTGTTTCACTAAATGTCACTAAATTCTACACACTGCACCTTTAAACATCCTCTCCAAAAAAAATGCTTAGATTTATTGAATACTTGCAGTGATCCAACTGTAGCAGAAATGAAAACTGCGTCTCCCCATTGAGAGAGATGCTGTGCGCATTTACGCATAAGCCTAACTTTATTGGCTATTTAAATCTTCATACACGTCAAAAGTATTAGGATCTACTGTTAGTTGATGTTCTGTGTTCTTCAACGCAACCTAAACACCACATACACAGTCCAGGTTCATAAAGTGAAATTGTTTAGAGTAAAGGAGACGTCTTCCTGATAAATACTGAACTCCATCAGAGCTGTCTGAAAAATTTATTTCGGAAGCTAAAAATGTAATCCTTTTCCCTCTGGAGAGTTTCCTCTGTCCTGTCAACTTGATAACTACGGTTTTTAGTAGTCGGAGCTGCCGGAGACAATTCTAACCAGCATGCGTCAACCAGGTCCGTGAGCCATGCGTTCTTTTTTTCCCCCACTCCCCTATCTTTACACCCAAGGTCTATTTTTGCCAAGCACACGGCAGAAAAACATAATTATTGCAACAACACAAATGGACCTACAGGCTGCCAGCCACCTGGAGGCTACAGCTCCCCCAGCACCCCTGCTTCCAACGACTGTGGATGAACCCATATCAGGCTGACCGGGAGAAAGAGATAAACCGCCATGGATTAAGTGGCAAGGCTGACCTCGTCGTGGGCTGATGAGTCTGGTGGACTCAGTGGATGGAGCATGTCATATACTTTTTTTTAAAATAACACATTAAAAACTTTGTTGAGGAATCGTAGCATTAATGGTACATCGCCTAAAAAGACAGGTATTGGCTGAAGGTAGCGCAGGAAGAGCTCTGTCAGAACCAGATCAACCAAATTAGACACTTCATACAACTCATTTCAACAGCTATGTTTTAATCAAAAGACATATTTATTTATTATATATTGATATTTATTTACCTAACTGAGTGCTGGCTAGGCCCATTTTATATATGAAATATTATGGGTAGGTGTTCAGGGTCTGAAATCATACCTTCCTTTATTGGTTTATTATATTACAGTTTGGCACAGATTCTGGAAATGTATCATGATGCATTACTCTGTCATCATTCATTGATGTCCTTCCTTGTGTCCAGCAGGTGATTTATACTGTATGTGAAGCTGCATATTACCTTCAAACAATTATATATAAAAGATTCCCTGTTCCTAAGCTCCCAGACAATGTGCTAGAGATTGTTTCTCTCAGGGCCACTGATGTATTACTCATATTTTGGAGAGTAAGATGAAAATCTCAATAACGCGATGATTCTTTTGTCCTCCGTGTAATTTTTGGAAAATGATCCTGAGATAGTATCAGGTATGTTGCACATTTTTCCAGGTTTGCCTCTATCTGTGCATTCGCTGGACATTTATTTCAGCCCCTTTTTTCTATATGTGTACAGGTACCACATGATCTGTTGGAAACCTCACTAAGTGCCCAGGGCAACAGAGTCATGTGGAGATTATGAATGATAGGGAAACTCTTTTCACATTCATTTAGTGCCACAAATGAATAATGCAGGGTTTCAAATTTCAGGCTTCCAAATATTCAGCTGTATTGCATCAGGAGTTTCCTCTCTAAGTGATTGCAAGTGATGTATGGTATATGCTGGTTAGGGCTCAGCAGCCTCTTTTAAAAGACAAGCTGTATCTATCTCTGAAAACCATGACAACCGAAACAAATAAGCAGAAGATATGATTTGTCTAAGCTGTATTTTACTCACTGTACGTATTGCTTTAAGCAGTAAACCACTCACAAGAAACCATGCCAGTTAGTTTCTACCTGGAGCTGCTCATAAGAGACACTTGTTATCTTCATAACTTGCCCCCTGGTCTGTAGAAATGTGACATATGAACCTCATTTGCATTACTGCATGAACACCAAACTTCCCTCAGGGGCCTGTTTATTCATAATCCGATTCTTTATTTATGGTATAAATGAATGCTCTAGTTTGGATGGTAATGCAGAGGTGGTAAATGTATGCACTAATCTTGTCATTTTCTCAGTTATGTGAAGTGTTAAGAATTGGAATTACTTTTTTGTGTATAACACTCAGGCATTATCAGAGTGTCATCTGATAAACAGTGTGATCTTGTTGCATTTTGGGTGCATTATTCTAAAAGTAAGAACAATATGTGGGTTAGTTTTTAGCCTTTGGTTCAGCAGTACGGCTCTACAAATGGCATATAAAGACTGAAATATCTCAACAACTATTGGATGGATTACCATGAAATTTGGGGCACACATTTGTGGTCCCAAGAGGATGAATCCTAAATTTCTAACAGACCCTTTTGGTTTCATTTCAAATGTCTTGAGAACTATTCATTATCATTCATTTCAGTATAGATGCCCATGCATGATGCCCAAGTTCACAAGCATGTCAAACCCAGCCAGCATGTCCATGTGGGCCCCACATGGACTGGGCTAATTTTGCAGGTCCCACATGTATCACTTTTGATCATGCTCTGACTTTTCATCTAGCGTCAGTATCAGATGAAAATTTGTCCAATACTTTGATTTATGACTAAATACCTGCACTGAACTAGAGACAGTTGTGTCAAGAAATTGATTTATAGAAAATGGTTATAATTAGAACATAATTACATAACCAGCATAGTATGGATGATAAGTGACAGGTGATGTCTGTGCTATACAACTGAATGAATATGATTGGGTATTACTAGTCGATGATTATAAAGGGTGCCAATTACTGCTCTGCCTGATGAAACATTAAGGTTAACTGTTATGTAAAAGCATCACTGTGTTCACAAATATTAATTCAGTTGAGATGAAAGGACTGTTATTGTAATAATAATACTGAGATTTCCATGGTGTCAGTGAACATATTGTCAGCTTAGACATTCTGAAGCCTGTCAATCACTCCAGTTTCCTATGACAGTGATTTGTGTGGCCTAACAGATCTGTGATTGGCCAACAGTTAGAGAGAAAGTGGTTCTTCTTGGTAGTTTGGGGAATATGAGTTTGTTTGTATGTGGCAGACTAATTGAGAGGCTGGTTTAAAGAGCTTACAGAGAGCACAGCTAACAGGCTTTTGTCTTTTTTGGCTATGGCCCTGTGTATTGTTTCCTAATACAATAGCCAGGTAACCAGGAAACATGTCATTGTCTTCTTACTAAGGGAAACTACAATACTAATACCAGTTTATACTAACAGGTAGTGATGCATTAGATACGCATCACTACCTTAGTTAGCAAATTGTAATTTTAGAATGAGACTGCCAATTAAATTACCTTTTTTTTTAACTGTTTTTACTTTTATTTTTAATTTATAAACATAAACATGAAAAAAAAAATCAATCACACAGTTGTTGAGCAAAACCTTACATGGTGCGTCTGACTAGCTTAGGTGGAAATTATAAATCCAAAGTTGTATGTGTGTGTTAGTGTTTTTATTGCTTTGGGGATAACTTTTTTTTTTAAAGGTTGAATCGCAGCACTCTCAAGTTTGTTTTTTGTTTTTTTAATTGAATGACTGCCAATTAAATTAAACTATATACTGTATACTTTTAATTTTCATGAACAAACTACATTCTCAAAACCTGCTTGGAATTTGTACGTATGAATTTCTGATAGCAACACATAATAATCAATTCTTATATTTCTTCTTAATATTTTGACTTAAATTTGAAATGTTTTCATGTTAATAATAAGGTTTGATTTATATTTCCAAGGGGATGTGAGAGGTTGCAGAAAGAAAGAAAGAAATATTTCTGATTTTATTTGTTTTTAATTTATGCTTCCAACATAAAAATCAATCACACAGTTGTTGACCAAAACCTCACATGGTGCGTCTGACTAACTGAAGTGGAAATTATGAACCCAGAGTGTGTGTGTGTGTGTGTGTGTGTGTGTGTGTGTGTGTGTGTGTGTGTGTGTGTGTGTGTGTGTGTGTGTGTGTGTGTGTGTGTGTGTGTGTGTGTGTGTGTGTGGTAGTATTTTTAAGGTTGAATTTCAGGACTTCCATTGATTTATTGAAAGACTGCCAATTAGACTATATTATACTTTTTCATTATCAATTTTCATGAACATACTAGATTCTCAAAACCTGCTTTGGATTTGTATGTATGTAATTTCTGATGGTAACATATACTAATCAATTCTTTATATTTTGACTTCAATTTTAATGTTTTCAGGTTAATTATAAGGTTTAATCTATATTTCCAAAGGAAAATGAGAGGTTGCACTTTGACATTTGAAAGAAAGAAAGAAATTTGTTTTTCTATTTTTTTTTTTAATTTAAGCTTCCAACACAAAAAATCAATCACACAGTTGTTGACCAAAACCTCACATGGTGAGTTTGACTAACTGAAGTGGAAATTATGAGTCGTGTGTGTGCGTTTGTGTGTGTGTGTGTGTGTGTGTGTGTGTGTGTGTGTGTGTGTGTGTGTGTGTGTGTGTGTGTGTGTGTGTGTGTGTGTGTCTGTGCTATAATTTCTTTTACTTTGAGGAAAAATTATTTTTTAAAGGTTGAATTGCAGCAGTTTCACTGAAAAGTTGTTTTTTGTTTTATATTGAAAATTACGGTGGAGCCGTAATAAAAAGTGTCACCAAAACAAATCAAGCCATCTTTGTTTCCCCATGCAGTTAAGCACACTAACATCAAATTGAAAAGAGTGCTTTTGGTGAGTGCCTTTCATATTTTATCCATGAAGAGAATTTAAAAAAAAAAAAATTAAAAAGCCAAGGTGTCCTCCGGAAGACAAATCAACCACGAGAAATTACAGTTTTCAGCATAAAGCGATGACAGCTCAGTGTGCAATAAAAAAAAATACCGAAATAAATTTTTGCAGAGGAAAAAAACTGCTCAATCATAAATTGCTGATACTGTAACACCTGCATCATCACACCATACAGTATCATCACAGCTACTCCGTTTCTGTCGACACAGCCTGGCTGTCTTGCTGGCTGGGCAATTATAGCCGTCAGTCACCTGAATAATGTGGGAGACAGCGGTGGTATTTCAGACGAGGGAGAGGGATTTTATCATCTTTTCTAGTAGGTCACACAGCAAAAATGACTCATTTTAGTAAAGCTGAGGTATAAACTGAGACTGCTTTTCTTGACAAGGCTTTGACTGAGCGTTGCTTTTACAGAAATCAGGTTCATGGCTGTCTGATTATCCCCCTCCTGATGTCCTGAGTGTGAGAGGGAGAGTTTGCTAAGGCTGGAAAGCTCCCAGCAAAATACTTCAATGGAAAAGAACATAAGAAGAAACCCCCACAATACAGTTACCACATAAAAAATTCATGCCATTTTGTTGCTTCCACGCTTGAATATGTTCAGAGGTTCCGGTGGCGGCTTCTTGGAAGAAGCTTGATGAAGAGTCTGCTCTCAGTTCTCAGGAGATTTTAAATGTGAGTGTCAGTGAGAGCATGCAGGGATCTGTACACAGCAGCTTTGAGCTTATATATATATATATATATATATATAGATTATTATTCATGTCTGTTGTGGTAGTCTTTATCAATGATTCTTTCATGTGCATCTTATGTTTTCTGTGCCCGTGCCTCGATTAAATAGCAGCACATCTATTAACTTGTTAAAAGAGAGAAAGAGATATACGCAAAGAAAGATTACAGCTCTCAACCTGTGCAAAACCCGCAGGTCTAAATATAATTTGTATGGATGGAGAGGGCTTCAAAGCTTCTTAACACAACAAAGACCAATGGATTTGGGGGGCTAAGAGACGGTCAACATCAATTGATAGCAATCCTACTGCTTAACTCTCCTGCCACCCACACACACACACACACACACACACACACATATACAAACACACACATTGGCATTAAACATTAGTCTATAACAGAGACATTCTAAAACCCTTATATAAACATATTAAAATGAATAATGGTACAGATTACAGACATTAAACCATTAAAGGAAGGTCTAGAATGAGTGTGCTTCAGCCAAATTGATGTGTCAAGATTTGAAGTGATTTATTTAATAATATATTAAAACTGGCAACACATGCAAGAAACATGAAACATATTTGCATTTGCCAGGAAACAGGCAAATAGTTTTAAAATATTTAAATGTCAAATATCGAAGCATCAGTGTTAGGAAAGTTACTTTAGAAATGTAATAGGTCACAGATTAATAGTTACCCTATTTAAAATGTAATAAGTAAACCAACCAACCATTTCAATTACTTAATCAAAGTAATGTAACTTATTACATTTGACTACTTTTCTTATTGTCTAATGTATGTTTTCAGCTGTTAGGGTAAGTGTACCCATTAAGCACCAAAATCTAAGTTCAGGTGTTTTTCACGGATACTGACATGATTTATAAGGGAGATCATTTCTTATAAAGCAAGATGTATCTCTCATTTGAAAATGTATTCATTAGTTCATGTAGATTTTGGAATATAAAATAAAGATATTCTATGAAAAAGACAAAAGTCTGACATGGGCTTAATTGGTACTGTGACACCATTTAAGCCCATGTGTGGTCCAAATAAGCCCACATTATGATTTATTTACAAAATATAAAAAAAATATTGATTTCAAAGAATTAAAAACAGCAATATATGTATTCAGTAACATGTTAAATATAAAAAGTCAAGAAAAAACCCTCCTGAGCAAAATCATAAAGGTGTGACTTCAGATGTAACCTCCTTTGTAATCATCAACATTTTCTGTAATTTCTTCTCAGTAACTGTAACAGAGTACAGTTGCATTTATTTTGTAATTAAATTACATAACGCTGTTACATGTAACTAGTTACTCCCCATCACTGCTCAGCATGCACAGTGAAATTAACTGACTATTGTATTTACAGCACATGTGTGCCAAGAACAATGACAGTATTGGGTGCCGCCTCTCACATGTACAACACAGAAACTCTCAACTGGCAAAACTTTTGAAAAGTTTGGGCATTCACTGAGCGACTGGCACCGTTATTAGCTCACCACTATAATTTAGTACTAAAAACAGTTGAATGAGAATGTTCTAATACAGCGGTTATTAAGCAGACAGTTGTCTCCCACTGACTGGATTATAAAAGGTTGTACTATGACCACTGAAAGTTCTTGATTCTGACTGGTCGGAAGTTGTGGATCAACTTTTAGTAACTTGACAATGTATAATTGGACAACTATGCTGCAGGTTTGAAGTTCTAAATCAATGCTCGGTGATAAACGGCAGGTTGGCACAGCAACAGTGAGGCCTCGCTAATCAGCTTGGAGCCAGGGTTTATTTGTGTAACCACCAGCAACAACAAAAACATAAATAGCAGCACATTGAGATTGCGATTTCAAACGTGCTGTACATTCATGTGAATCTGGGCATTAGGAATAGGGAAAGAGAGGACTTCTAAAGTTAGCTGCAGTAAAGCTGCAGCCTTGCACCAGGTCGGAGGGACAGCCGCAAGTGAAAGGAGATGAAATGTGATGAAAACCACACAAAACTCATGACGATAAAGCAGAGACAGAGAGGGACCAATAATGGACCTGTCTCTGAGTATGTGACATACGGAAGGGAAAGGACAGACAGTTTTAATAATATTGTGTAGCAGGATGCAACACTTAACTGTTAAATTTCTCTTATGTCTCTTGATTTCATCTGTATTTTAGTTCTCCTGGCTCCTTTTCCTGTTAAGCTAGATATTGCCTAGCAACACCAACAGTAGGAGATCTGAACTACACTTTATCTAAAACAGAAACACGATATAAGAGTTAGTCATATGAATAAATTACATGAGCAAATTATAGTTTAAATTGATTGCATATTACATTTCATTGGCATGTGATTGCGGTATAAGCAGGATAATACCTCTTTTCTAATACAATGAAACTTTGTGAATGAGGTGGTTTATACAAGATATTTGCATGAGTTTTCTTTTCAGATTTGTCTCTGATTGTGATGATTTGTGTCCACTTAACTGATTTCAAACAGCTTTCTTTCTGAACTATATTTTGCATGGCTTGAAGGGGGATTTAGCATTGACTGAAGATGCAACTAGACAGCATCATTCGTTAGGCCCTTCCAGAAGGCCAAAGGCTTATGTCTTAACACCACACAGCTAGTTTATGATGCAGGCTTTGTAGTGTCTGAACTGAGATAACCCTCATGACGTTATCAGGGTTAATTTCCCCTACATTGGAAAGCTTCTCCAGAGCTCCAGACGACCACTTTTTTTCACAGGTTAAATTCGATTCCTCATGACAAATAAACTAAACTTGATGTGCAAGATCTTCAGAGTGCCCTATGTAAGCAACATCCCATATATTTAAACTGTATATGAAATGCGGTGTGGCCAAAACAATTATTTAAATTACTTCCTCTGATCTATGATGGGGCGTTAAGATATATTAGACCAAACTCTGATATTGATCTCTGTGGGAAATTAGGTAATGGAGTACATTATTCTCTGTTTTCATTACTGTGGTGCTGAGTCGTGGAGCAGACTTCTGTTTGAGCACAGTGGGGAGCAATTGTCTCTGTTTCTTTTTCATCACTCCCGATACAAAAGGATTCATTTATATTAATATCGGAAAGCTTGTTGGCACAGTGATGGCTTGTTTCCAAAGCTCATCAAAAGTTTTGATTATTGAGGCTGTTCACACAATAGTCATGACAACATGAGCACATAAAGTAGTCAGTTATAGAAACATCACATAAAAGAAAGTCAGAATAAGTTTGGTGTATGTGTTAAAATGAGTGAGATACAAGGTGTTTTTCAGTCCTATCAACAAACTGTCAAATCACACCTGACAGCTACTTTGGCCAAAAAGGGGTTGATAGAAGCTATCTTGATTGAAAATCTAACAACACTTTTCTGTACACAAAGTGGGTGTAACCATTGAGGACACCGCTGTACCCCTTTTTGAAAGCTGAGACATTTCAATTTCAGGATGTAAATGGTCTAGGACTTCTTCTGCTTTAGGGTCATGCACTGCAAAACCTTCAAGACTCCCCTCTGAGCGATCAAAAACAATCCCTACACGGCACACATTTGCCCTTTCAAATAGGCTCTGTATCACGATCTCAGCTGAGCATTTACTCCAAACCAAAGTGACAGGAATGTCAAACGTCAGGAAGGTACTGACTGAAGTCTGTGTTCAAAGGAAAGCAAAAGACGAAAGATGTTATTTACATGTCATACTTGAGATATTCTCACAAAAGATAACTGTGGTTGGTTACAATTTGAAATTTGTTTTGTATAGTGTTGGCCCTTATTTCTATCAGCAATTATTTTGCACTCAACAAGATAACTGTTACGCATTGGGAACACAGCAATATCACAAAGCACGAGATCAACCAAAAAAAAGAAACACGAGCAAACAGATAATCATGCGAGGTTCAGAAGTCTTTGTTCAATAAGTAGAAAAGGGGGAACTACTGCTCTCTGTACGAGATTCATTTATCATTATTTATTTATTTAGTAATATATATTAATCAATTTAATTAACATAATGTCTTTAATTCACTGAATTGCGATACTGCTTTTGATGAAGGTCACTGTCTGACTGAAGAAATGTAGCAGCTTGTGGGAGTATGTTGCTTTTCTATTTAAAAAATGTAACTGCAATTATTTGGAAAAAGGAAAAAAAACCCAAAGGGTGTGCTGTGCTGTTGCTAACTTTAAGTCACCAACAGTGGAAGAATGCCTTCTCTGCTGCAAAGCCATTATCAGGCAACTCCATCATTATCCACAAACTTGTTAAAGGAGATCTTTCCAGTTTTGATCGAGTTATTTTTTCGTCGCCCAATGAGGGATGGCTGGAAGTTCAGTTGAGGGTGGTGTAGTGTGCACTGTTTGGCTCTGGCTGTTTATTAAGGCTGGAGTTTGGTGTGTCAGTTTGCAAATGTTAGTATCTGATTGGTGGCATCCATAGTATTTATGAAAAACTCCATCTTTGTCTGGAAAAACTGATTATTCAGTTATTAAATCCAAAATGCAACCAAAAGATGCTTTCATTGAAAAAAAGACCATCTATGAAGTTTGGGTGTTGTGTACTGTTCATTCTATCATCATAATATGATTAACAATGTACAAGAGTAGATTTTTTTTGAATGTTTTGCCCCACCCCGAACCACAGATAGGAACATTTTCTAATCTGGCATCTTTATTGGCAGGAATCGGCAAGAAGACATTGAAACAAATCACTGATAAACCATTTAATATAAATTTTTATGATATGACAAAATTATGGTGAAGGTCTGGTTGAAGTTACTATTCTATAAAGGCATTGCCAATGGACAAGTCCATTTGCCGTCATGGCTACAATAATAACCACAGGGTAAAGGTCAGATGACAGTCATAGTTAAAACATTGTTTAAACTGACATGGCTCACTGTTGGAAAGTCTACAATAAAGTTATAGCATATTGCAGTCCCATCACCTCCAAATGAGGAACATTTTTGATATACGTCATCTGCATTTTGTCAGTGCTCCATAATTATGATAGATGGCATCTGCCACCCTCCAAGTACAATGCTTTAGATGCTGTAATTTGGCTGAATTGTTGTCTTATTTACAGCCTGTCTGATGTTCTAACTGCTCTCATTTCTTGTCTTGATTTTAGCATTTAGTATGGTGAGTACAACATAATGTTTTAGAAACCATGGGCAAAACTGCAAGACCTGTGTTATGATAAACCATAACATCGCATAACATGTAAGATGCCAGAATTCCACTTCTGTATCTTCACATCTATATCTGCTCAATCCCATAATCAGTACCTTCCTGTATATGAACAACAATTTCAAAATATTCATACAAGCTTGAGTTGTTCCATATCAAAATACTGGTCCAAACATCAATTTTCCCTATGGTCTATTTTACCCTTAACCTCCCATGCACCCCAGACTCACATCTGCCAGCCTCTGTGGTTTTAAGTAATTTGGCTATCATAGAGTCTCAGCCTGAGTATATAAACCCAGGAGACAAGACACCTATTACTGCCAGGTCTCCGGCTCCATTTCGACTGTACGGGTGCAGAAGGAATGCCTTGATACTCTGGGGATAATCAAAGTAGTCTCTGCATCTGGAATGAGAGACAGGTGTGTTCATTATTGAAGATGCACAATGACATTTGTCATTTGTTGAAAATTGCACAGCTGCATGTGTACACCATGAGCACGGGGGTGTGCTGAAGGTTGTGTGAGGGCGTCCTTGCACTTCTGGATGATTGGTATATATTTAGTTGGTGAGCCACCTGGATCCTTTGTCAGACTCTAACAAGCTAACTGCCTGTCATTTCAATAAGGGACACACATGTCAAGAGAGAATACAGGTGAAAGTAGGTTCTACAAGGAAAGGCGATATATGCCAACAATGACATCACAAAGGCCAAGAGTTGAGTTGGAAAAAGTTTCATGAAAATCATGCCACTAGTTTCTTCCACAAATTATGGGTGAGAAATTCTCAGCCATTCCTCAAGAAATCTTTGAAACTTTAAATTATTTGTTGTGGTATAAAAAGCAAAAGAAAACCTCTACTCCTCACCTGCATTTTATGCTTATTTAAGCAAACAGTGACACATTTTGTTTTACAGGAATACAGATGTGCCTACAGAGGAAGAGAATCTAGCAAACCTCTGTCTTGTGCATTTAAAGTTAGGATACACATCCAACAGGCACACCTGACAAGCAGGATTTATTCAATACCCAAGCTCTAGGTGAAAACAAGTTGTCAATCTAGAACATAGAACCGAGAAAAACAAGAAAATTGTGCAGTTTTTTTCCATTTGCACTTATGTCAAGCACAACATGCAGTAGGCAAGGTCTAACTAGCTGTCATTTGTCATCAAACTACAGGATATCAGAGCACAACATCTCATGAATATTGTGGGTGAAAAATATCCACGTTTCTTTCTTGAACTTTAAGGAACTTTGAATTGTCTGGTAGTCAGCTTGAATTAACGTTTCAGGAATCTCAGGGTGAACAGCATTGGCCAAAGTGCAGAAGGTTTAGTTTATGAGTTCTTGAAAAATGCTGAGGAGCCACAAGGCCAACAAGCATTTTAAAATTGTGTACAAAAACATTCTTTTTAAGACTTTTTCAGGCACCTCTTCAAGTTCAACAGCTTAAATTTTACATGAATAAAAGTAAAACTCTACAGCCATGCTAGTTGCTTTGTGAGCCTGTACTTAAGCACAGCAGTGAAATAATGCTAATGATGGCGTGTTGGCAATATTGACAGGCTATATTCACCATGTTCTTTGGTAGGTTATTAGTTTCGCTGATACTTTTATAAACCAAATTATTTGGCAAATTAAAAAAATGACCTGATGATAGTATTACATTAATATTTAAAGGACAGCATGTAACATTTAGTGGCATCTAGTGTGGAGGTTGTGGATTGAACCTAACTGAATACCACTTTCCCTCACCTTCCAAGCATGTAAGAGAACCTACTGTGATAAGAAAGGCTGTTTCTAGAGTGATTGGTTTGTCTATTCTAGTCTATTGTAGAAACAAGGCAGGCTCCAAGGAAAAGGACCCACTCCCTATGTAGATATAAAGGACTCATTAATGAAAACTACTCTTATTTTCAGGTGATAATACACTGATTAAAACATAATTATGAAAATTACATTCCATTTCTACCAAGTCCATTACGCTAGATGCCACTAAATTCTACACACTGCCCCTGTAAGGAATCACCTGAGTTATTTCAATTATTCCTGAGGGGGATATGAATGTGTGTACCAAATTCCATGGTAATCCATCCAGTAGTTGTGGAGTCTAAACCATGGTGGTGTCAAGAGGAAAGGTCAAGAGATAAGTGATTAGAATTCAACCTCTTGGAAATCATGAATGCCTGTGAAACAATTTTGCGTCAATCCACCCAGTAGATGTCGAGACGTCTAAAATTTTTAACCTGCTGGTGACACTAGACGAAAACTCATGGGACCACAAAAGTCATTAGGATTCATCCTCTGGGCATCATGGATATCTGTACCAGATTTCATGAAAATCTAGGCTAAAAAGCCAGAACTTTCAACCTCACTGGTTGCACAAAAGGGAAAGTCCTGGGATGTAAATAAGATTCATTCTCTGGGGACCATGAATGTCTGTACAAAATCTAATAGCAACCCAACAGTTGTTGAGATATTTGAGTCTGGACCAATGTGGAGGGTCAACCTACATTTCTATCCATAGAGCCACACTGCTAGCTTAACTAAAATAATCGGAATAAAAAAGGAATGTTCTTTCTGGTGCTGAGCCAGGCACTCATTACAGGGTCAAAAACAGTGAAGTCAAATATATTTATGTCTATATCAATACATACAATGTCCCACTGAGGATTGCAGACAACAGCAGTTTCTGACCCAGCACAAGCTCTTTAAGAAAACAAGAACTCCTCAAAAATGGAAAAAAAAGACAGGAGCAGGAAGAACTGTTCCCTGGCCCACACAATAGCAGCTGGGTAACACACTCTGTGATTGTCATGCAGTAATCATAAGAGCAAAGGTCGCTGAAGTCATGCAACACATTTCATCATCCATTATACATGAGAACAGTGCAGTTTCTGGGCGTCTGCTTCTGCTGTTGTGCATTGAGATTACGAGTTGGTGTAAAAATGGATGTTTCTCTGTCTAAGAGCCACATTCCCTGAAAGCCTGGTATTACTCCCCTGAACTCCCCCCAATAGATGTGCTCTTTATCCTTGCTAAAGTCCTGTGACTTTGATCTGCTAGTCATCATTTAAGACGAGGTTTACACTACATCTATTTGAAGCTCAGAGCCGTCACAGCTCAGACCGTCAAACCTTTCACATTGGTGGTCTCCACACATTCTTCTTGTTGCTGCCCCATTAGACAAGCTTGGCTCTTAATTGTGTGGCGCTATCTGGACCATACAGGGTAAATCCGATTCTGTAGTCAGCAGTCCACACAGCTCATTTTCATTTCCCTGTCAGTGCTTTAATACTGTTGGAGAGAGACTTCCTGCGGAGACACCTTTAACATCCTCTTGTCACTTTAATTGATGGCAAAATTGCCACTGGTGATCATTAACAACTTAGAGCATTTCTGACTGCAGGTAGCTCTATGTTGAGGGGTTCCAACTCGTTTATCATCCTCCAGGGACGGAATGGGACAAAAATACGGACCTGGGTTGGTGGATGGAGGGTGGAGGGGGCTTCTGGATCTACAATACATTTTTTTCGCAGCAAGCTGCACACTCACTGTTGTTTTTGTTCAGTAATGATCAAGCGGCCCACTTAGCGACCTGCTCCCAATGGCCTGACCGACTCAAGCGGCCCTTCTGGCATTTGCCTAATTTCCAGATGGCCAATCCGTCACTGTCATCCACTGAGCCTCTCTGTTTGGGTTAATCTTCTTACCTTAATTAATGGTAATGAAGGCAGGATTTCCTCCAAATGTGTCATTAATTGTGATATAAGTTGATTGTGAAAAGATAATGTGGTTATACAATTAGTAATAACAGGAAGAGGAGGAGGAGGAGGAGAAAAAGCACGTTATTTTTCATTATGTCATGTTTTTCAACAACCATACTTTTCAAAATAGGCCAGACATTGGCAATGCAGTGCATTAATAATTTTAAAACATTTAAAAGACTACATTAATTGTGGATATAACTGAGGTATCCAACCATATTACAAGACAAGAATGTAGTTGGAAGAATCAGCAAAACCCTGGAATTTGTTCAGTGACAAAATTCAATGCCAACTTGTAAAAATATTTCCTTTCAAGGCTATTTGTTCCCAGCAGTATGGCTAAAGTTAGGGAAAGCTTGTGGTCATGGCTAATAAACTTATATGTGTCTGATCACCAGGTGATTAGAACTGCCACACAGAACCAATCAACAACAAGGGTCTGCATGTAGCCAACACAATATGCTATGATGGTTAGGGATTGTATGCACACTGAGAAAAAGAGAGTTACAACTGCAGGGAGCAACAACAGGGCCTCTAGCTTCATTGTTCCTTTGATGAATTCATTGAGGATATTATCTAGGGAAGCGGAAGATCGCCTCATCTTGTATGTAATACATCATCCATGAGCGGTAAAATGGTTACAAAACGGCTGAAGAGATTCAGACCGGGGCAGGTCATTTTACGGAAAGAAATACTAGACACAATCATGGATCTGACACAAGAAAAGAGAAAACCTTCTCACACAGCAGGAAAAAGAAAGGGAACCATAGGGAGGGTCTGTTTCATAATGCATTTTTTCAAAGGGATGATTTCAGCTTGTATCTCCTTTATCTATCTGTAAGCAACAAATAGTGAAATCTTTAGAGCATACCAGAATCTAAACCTGATAATAAAATGTGTAAAGTTTAAACTTAAATTAATCCAGTTAATCAGTTAAGGATTAAAACAATGCCCTGTGGGGTATGGAATTTGCCCCAAAGCTAAACCAGAAACTAGCTGTGCGTTAGACTAGAAAAGCAGATCTACCAACACAGGTCAGAATGAGGGATACTTATTCATAATCTTTGTAGTCTGTGACTGATGGCAAGAATGAGTATGAGTCAATGCTTTTACTGACTGCGCCACCCACGAGATATCCGTGTCTGTCGATAAAAGTGAATATACTCACTTATGTAAACTATGCGTAGCTCCTGTGTACAATGAATCTATTTCAAATTTTGAGCACTCCTCCCTTCCATTACAGTCCCTCTAGACACGGATCAGAGCTGGACTCGGGGTGTTGGTTCAGACTTTTTTTTGGCAGGCACGATGATAGGTAGTTCCAGGACTTCAGTGCTGTTGTCTGCTTGTACAGCCAGGTCGACACGCAGACTGATGTCAGGTCACACAGGCTGCATCTCCTCTCCAAGGCTTATAGTGGCTTCAAAGCAACACTGAATGAGCCAGCTACACATCAGCCAGACAAGTCCTCCTCTTTTACACAGCAAAGAGTAAGTGGTAACAAGTACAGCTGTTTAGTTAAAGGGAAAAAAAAAATTGAAGTCTGGCAAAATATGCTGTTTAGTTCCATTGCAACAGGAGTGTTCATTCTATATTTTATATACTGAAGGTAATGCAGCATGACTCATGTAGGTGTATTGGCTCTCTTTGCAGAACGGTATCTGTAATGTTGGTTGAAATACTCATTAGTTTTGCTAAATTCTTGATAAATCCCACTTAATGATTGAAAAAAGGTTTAAATAATCTACGGTGACAGTGAGCTGCAAACAGGATCTGTGATTCTCTTCTGGTCTGGTCTGCACATGTGATGCATGACTTAGTATCTGTTAGTAATAGTTCATAGATAAATAATTGCAAGAATGGATTTTACTGATACCTGCAGAGAATCCAAATATGTACCTCAAAGTATCTTGGTGCAATCAAGTGTTGACCCAAGTACTCCAGTGTATTTCAAAGCGTGTACCAGTGGCCTATACATACAAGGACCCTAACACTTTACAACATTGGACATAATTAGGGTTTTCTGACAATGATGAATAGAACAACGTCAAAGGGAAATTGCTTACAATCTATGTAAGCTGATCTAAATTAAGAACAAACTAACAATATTACTAATTGCCCATTAGTACTGCAACTAACAGGTATTCACTCGCTTTATGGTGACACACCTACTGTACAACCTCACTGCTGTGGCCAGTAGTTTTACACATAACGACTTAACTCAACAAAAGAACCTTGATTGTACAAAACCGGATAACATTCAATTACTTTTTTTTTAAACAATCATTGCCATTATTTGTCTGGGGTTCTGGTAGAGCGGTCGTCCACCGATCAGAAGATTGGCCCCCTGCCATCAGTCTAGGAATGTGTGTGAATGGGTGAATGTGACATGTAGAGTAAGAGCGCTTTGATTGGTCAAAAAGACGAGCAAAGTGCAATGTAAGTATAGTCCATGTACTATTTTACCATTTATGATCAACGACCCAAACCCCAACCCTAGCCCTAACCCAAAGTAATTCAAAGTCAACACAAAGTATCACAAAAATACCCCAAAAAAGTCTTTAAAAACCTCCTAAAAAGGTAAATCAAAGGGCACCGCAAACTTCTTCAAAATACCACTAAAGCTATTTTGCATTTCAGAGACAAATGTTCAGAGAGGCAAAGGGTGCTGAGCTCACACACTAAAGCTTGATCGCATGCAGGGTTTCCAGCAACACAGCAGGAACTCCAGCTGTGGGAACTAAAAAAAAATGCAACTCGCGAGCAGACAGACAGACTAGAGCAAGCATAACATGAACTGTAGCAAAGTCGATTCTAGAAAAGCAGTTCAATCTATTTGGAGCGGATATGTTTTAGTAGATTTTACTATAAACCATTCTGCCTTAAAAGTATTACTTCTCTCTGCTCAGTCACGGGCCAATGCTATAAGTGCTTAGCTGCTTGGGTGCCATCCTGCTTGCAAAATGGTAAAGTTTGCTTTGTTGCAGTTTTATACTCGGTTTGTTTATTTTCCAGCAATTCATAACAGAAGCAGGGATTGCAAACACAAGTTGCACGGGCTGAGCTTGTTTATTGGACGACATCCAACATTTTTATTTATTTTTTGTAATCTATAAAGTAAGATATTTTAGCAGTAGGGGGTTCCACTGCAATTTAATGTAACTCTCTACTTGCTGGCAGAGTATATGCACAAATAACATCTTGATTATTATTCCAACCTCCCTGCAGCCAGATGTTTTTCTTTTTTGTCATTTGCTGTCGACCTGATTATGTCTTTATTCTAAATGAGCCTCACAGTGGATCACCTGCAGGACAACGTTTGAGATTTAGTGCCATGTAAAGTCAAATGGCAGCGTTCTCGCATGGGCAAATAAATCAAATTGAATCAGCAAATACTCGAGTGTTGTTGCTTCCAACATGTGTACACAGCCTAAGCCCACAGCTGTCATTTGTCATCTGTTGTTCAAGATCATATATCTTTTGCCCAATGGGATGTCTTTGACATTAATAACAAGAAGAAAGATACCTTCACGGAAAACATATGCTTGAAAAGTTTCTTTCAAGTTGCATTGGATCCCTTTAATACATAATGTTATAGATTATTATATTCATGTCATAAAGATTGCGTCACTAACCATCAATCAATGGGTCAACAGAAAGTTTCTTCTTTTTTTGGTTTCATACAAAGTCAGTCTTATTTTCATAGTTTTGGACATCAGTCTTATTCGTAATAATAACACTGTACTCAAAAAGTTAAGTTCAAAGCAATGACAGACATGAGTCAGGGAAATAGATTTAAGGAAACCCCTAAAACCCTTTGAACTTATTCATTATTTATTCATTATTTCACCTTTGACTTATTGTACAGTTGCAGTTCTTGCATTTTAAGGTGTTTTCACCTTCAGTTTTACCTCCAACTTGTCTCAAAGTAGTTTAGATAATCATGCTTTAATCTTTTCTTGTGCACAACCTGTCTGATTGTTTGACTATGTCCTGTCTTGCTTTATTAGCAATATTTTAAATCACACAGACAAGGACATAGTTATTGGATAATACTGTAAAAACCTTAAATTGAGTCCAATGCCAATGTTTTTAAAACTACGATGCTTGGCTAAGGTTATATTAGGAAAAGATCATGGTTATGGTTAGATGGATGGATGGGAGTGAAACATGTTTTATATTCACTAGCCCAACTTCCACATTCTTACTTTCACCTCGCTACATAAAGGACACACCACTTCCTGCATGTCTACTGTAAGTTGGCACTAGAGCTGCAACGATTCGTCAATCGGTTGTCAATAGGGCTGCCCCCTAAAAGTTGCTGAGTCAATGCATCAGTCGATGAACCTCCAAGTCAACTAGCATTTTGTCAGTCAAATTGCTGCCTTTCTCTTTTAGCTGCATCATTATACACAGGGTGTTTGAAGTGTGACAGCATGACAGACTGACTTTTACAGATTCTTGTCTCTAAATGACCGCTGAGTGCCTGTTCCTGCTCCAAGCTCTTAGCTCAGGTACTAAAAGTGAAATTGGCTAAAATACTTTTTTAACAGATGCATACCAGCATCGCTATCATAAATTGACACACAGACCACCTCCGGCGACGACACATCTGGACACACAGGACCACTAAATGCTTTGGCTGGTGGGTGGCGTACTGCAAGATGGGTGGTGCTTGATTTTCGCTCATCCATTTTCAAGCAGGAAAAAATGGCGGCCTGGTCAAAAACGTTCTCGAATGACAGCTAAACAAAAACATTTGAGGCAGTAACAGATTCTAGATTCATATTTAATCACCATTGCCCTGTTTGACAGTTTTATCTTAATTTTGTGAACCTGCTGCGTTGTGCTGGATGGAGTAGTTTGCATAAAGTTGAGGTCGATTTGTGCTTTTACAAAGACAGATACAGCGAATGGCCCATCAATTCGCTGTGCCATATCCATCATGCAATGCATGTCCGAATCTCCTGCTCTCCATAGAAAATTACTAGAATCTATTGCGCACACCGTAACAGTACTGTCAGCAACCGTCAGGTGAAACGATCCATGCGGAGCTTGTATCTCAAAACTAATACCAGGATATACACTTTTTATTTCTCTGGCTGTGAGGAAATCTGATGTTTGCACAACACAGGTCCTACAGGTAAAATATGAGACTCATGTAGGCTGTTACATCAGTTTACTGTGGGGTGGCAGATCTGCAAGTGCACTTGACTTTACTGTACTGTGGTAACTGGGCAGAGGAAATAATAATATTTCTAGTTATATTCTCTAATGTAATGTTTAGTATGTAGAATGAAATGTATGAAACAAGATGAATATACACAAAAATATAGCAGTTGAGAATTCACATTGAGGCAGTTCATAGGTACGAAGTGAATACTCTGAGTCAACTACAGAAATTGAGTTGGGAACAATACTAGTTGCCAACTATTATATTAATTGCCAACTATTTTGATAATTCCTTAATTGTTTTTGTTTAATTTTTAAGAAAGAAATGTCCAAATTATCTGGTTCCAGCTTCTCAAATGTGAATATTTTCGGGTTTCTTTAGTTTAATTGCCACCCTTAATCTCTAATAGGTGTTAGGTTAATGTGTGGATCTCATTTTTACACATAAATACCTCTTTGGTTCTTTGATTTGATCATGATAGGAGCAGATCACAAATTCTGTGTAACCTCCAGCTCCATTGCTTTAATACAAGCTGTCCTGGTGGATCACAGCAGCCTATTAAATGCTGTGCCTCATCTTCACATGCGCACAAACATTTAGCATTCACTAATGGGAAGCAGCAGCAAGTGGAGGAGTGACTCGGGGATAGTAAAGTAAAAACACTCTCCAGGACATGACCACACCTGGATCCCGCCGCTTGGGAATATATAGTGAGGCTGAAATCAGTATGCAAAGCTTTTGTCCACTGAACATGGCGTTTGCAGCCTGTGACAAACCGTAATGAACCAAGCCGGGCCTTATCAACCGCACAGAAACTGGGAATGATCACAGCTCGCACAACAGTCTGCTGTGACGGAAAGTGGAGTGAAATTACTGCAAAGTGGAAAGAGGCTTAGAGTGCAGTGAGTGCATTGTTTGGCTTTTTTGTTTGTTTGTTTGTTTGTTTGTTTGTTGGTGTAATCTGAACAGTCACATATGTGCATTCAGTGTCCTCCTGTCAATCTTCTCTCAATTTATTCAACACAGTTTAAGCAGTTTCTACAAAAGATACTAATTCAACTCTGCTAGGTTTACACAGAACTACCCTTTTCTTTTATTAAATCTATTGTGTTCATGGGTTGTCACTGCAATTGGGATGTAAAATATTGACCAAACACAAACAGTAATCACCAGCTTCCTGCCTTTGTGCTGCAGGCGCCTCGAAACAATCAGTCACCCTTTGATATTCTGTTGAATTCGGTGGCTTGTTTTAGGGAGAGGCTGTAATACTAGGGAGCATGACACATAGGATGCACACCTCTGATGCATACCTTCAATAAAAGACAATTGAAATGACAATAAGATTTACTTCATTCTTTCTAATAGGTACGAGATTGATGCTAGCTTCAAAGGGAGAAGCAATCTTTTGCAATCCAATTATGTAAAGCTGGCAGGTTTCCTCTTCACAGTCGAAGATCAATTGCGCAGCGGAGAAAACAAGATATGATCCACAATATGAAGGTCTTCGGTGCTAAGACACAGGGAAGAAGCTGGAGGGGGTTGCGGTGGCTTTGGGTGGCTTGCTGTATGAACCCAAGTGGAGCAATGCCAGGGAGGGAAGAGATCAAACAGATATCATAACAAATATGTGCAACAGAACTGTGTATAATCATCCTAATATATATTTTTGAATATAAGTGGTTGGCACATTTTCATTGCCCGATGTGACCCTGGAAAGATTTAATATTAAATATTTTTGTTTGTTGTTGCTGCTGCTTGTTTGGTAACTGCACAATGGAGTCAGTGACCTTGTTGATGTTTATCAATGAAAATAATTTGTTTTTTTCCAAATACTGTATTAAATTTGCATTGGATATCTTTAAAAAAAAAACCTGCAACTTGCCATTTTGTACTTGTCAAAAACAGAACAGTGCAAGATTTTTTTCTTCTTTTTCCAGTATCTCTGTCACTCTCTGGTGCTAAACTCCACACATTTTTATTAAGGCACATGCAACTGTACCAATCACTGTTTTCTCTTGCCTGTCAGAGCCTGTTGAACAATTCAGGTTTCACACCAAGCCCAATTAGTTCAGTAGCAGGACTTATTGGAATGGAACAGTCGTGATGCAGAACAAGAACCAAAGCATTTTCTGGTAAAAGGGAGTGTCAATCAAACACAGATGTCGCACGGTGTCAAGGAAGAAATGAAACAAGGTTGATTCACACCGCTGCCTCAACATGGTATTACTCACTGTTCTTTATTGCTAAATGCTCTCCCTTCTTTGCAGTCTGCTTGTGATGTAAAGTAAAACTGGTAATTAGAATATGCTGGGTATTTAATGTGGAGGAATCCATGCTAAACCATTGATCACCAACACTGCCACTGTTTAAACCTGTATCATATAACAGCGAAATATTACTGACCGTCTATACGGTTAGAGAGCTCAAATAAAAGGATATTGTCACACTGTAACACTATCCTTTTTACCATCTATACTGTACATTCTCTATTTAAGTCTATTCATGCCACAGCCTCTAAGTTGCTATTCAGAAACAATGCTATTAATGGTCCTGCTAGCATCTAATTGGAATAAAACTGGCTACTGAGGTAGCTAATTTCACATAAGAAAATATAATCAAAGAAAGGTTCCACTGTCCCAGACACAATTAGAAAAACAGCAGCAACAGAAGAACTAAATTTAGTTAAACTCCATATACTCATCATGGTGGGGTTGAAAGCAAGTATAAAAAGGGACCATTGTGGTGATTAAACACAGTTAACTGGAAAATTCTTTGGAGCGATAGCATTTGTTAGCCCCTTAACAATCCTCCAAATTCATGTACAATTGGCCTGAAACGCCTATCTAAGGCATACCCATTGTAAACTGAATGCTGTTCTGAACCATTTGAGCTACATGTATGATTTTGGTCTTTTGAAAGGTTGGTGAAGTGTTTTCCCCTGTCTGGGAATAACTGTAAGTGCTACTGGCATTGAGTAACAGAAGTTTGAACACACTGAAGTAGAAGGTTTTTATTTCCTACTGAATATTTTTCTGCAAACAGATGCCTGCAGTTGACCTATACATGAGATTTATTAGCTGGAAAACACAATGGGACCACAGAATAAATCCTTACCTAGTCCAAGTTCAGGTTATAAAACAATACCACTGAAAATTCACATTTTACATGTTTTTCAAAGGGTATTTCTGGGAGTCTTCAAAAAGGGACATTTAGAGACACCAATTGACCCCTGTTTTAGAGTAACTGAAGCATAAACACATTACAGTACTTTGTTCCCTTCTTGAAGTTAAACTTCATGCATATAAAATACTCAAAATACATGCTATGATGGAAAAGCCAACTAGTTACACACATGAAAGTATTTAAATGTACATAATGTCCTTGTCCTAGTCCACTAAAGCTTCATATGGTCATTTTTGGAATTTCATTGGGTCAGAGCTGCCTTTTTGATACCAAGATAAGTAATATGTACATGCTAACTTGAGTTTATGATGGAATAATGGATTTGAAGAAGTAATGCAGGTAATGTTGGGTTTGCATCAGTGGTAACTTTAAACAACTCTGATATGTAAAGCTGGCCAATCAGAACAGACTGGGCTCATCAAGAGGGGAACCTTAAAGAGACAGGAGGTAAAATGACTTGTAAAGAGACAGTGTAAGGGTCTGTATACAGGGTTAGTATAAGATAAATAAAGGGACAATAGGTCCTCTTTAAAAATGGAGTTGTGTTCGTAGAATAGTAGCATAGCTGTGCACTGACCCATGGGTAGGCCATCGGGACATTAGAGTTACCACAATAAGTCAGGGAAAGTTATGTTAAGTTGAGCTAAAGTCGCACTTTCCATATCTGCGAGTACACAAGGGTCTGCTAGAGTCCATGTGATGTAAATTTCATCACAAGAGGGTGTATGTGTAGGCTATGTGCATACAAACCATGTATCTCCAATTTGTTGTGACTATACTGCACGACCACTATGCTACAAGGGCACCAACTGTGCATGCACTGGAAGATCAAAATGGACACTGAATTTGAAGTGAGGCTATGTTTAATAAATCTTTTTTTATGTGATAGTCCAACAGACAAAGGACCTCTTCTTCTTCATGCATGCATGTCACCATGTTGATTTGATTTGTACTGCTCATGCAGAATACATCAGATGCTGTTCTACTGTGTATATGTGGAATGCAGCCTCCATGCGGACAGCAGAAAGTAATATAAACACAACTACTACACATTTGTGGTATCTGCAGCTGTCCATGTATGCTTCCACTTGGAAGTATAAATGAATTGTATTTCACATTCTGACAAATCAAGTGTGAGTATGTTGAACAGCTTGTTTTGTCTATGATATGTTCATTTGAAGCCTACAGCAGGATGCCATATTTTCCATAATGTTAGTTACACTACCTAATTAAGAAACCAAGGGGCTCATCACTCATTATCTGCAGTGTACTTCAGGGGGAATTGTTCAGATTGCCAGATCTAGCTGTTGCCAAGTTGAGCTAAGGTTGCAGGCAAAACAATGCTACTATTTTTAGACATGAAAACACATTAACAGGGACAGTATAGATATTTACTTGTGTACTTTACTGCCTTTATACCATGTACTACCTAATTTTACCACCACACATCTGTAGACCTTAAGAGATAAGGTGACACAGATGGTCATAGAGTGGAAATCAACCCCATTTAATAGCTGATTTCCAAAAAAACAAAACAAAAGAATCCCAGCAACAATGAATTTGCAATAAGATCAAGAGCTTTGGTCAAAATCACTCCCTCATTCACTAGTCCCTATTTACAATTTACTCAACAGTTTACTGTATAGTGAGCAGTAAATTGAGATTTCAGACACTTTTGAAACATCATCAGGCAAAGACTGTCAGTCCAAAACCACTGTTTACTATATGGTGCATTACATTTTTCTATATTGTTTCCCATCAGTTGAGGTTTTACCGTCCCATCTTTAATTGGATCATTACATTGCAGCCTCTTCTTCTGCAATGTTTAATGGCACCCAACCATGAATGAGAACCGAATACAGTGCCAACACTCAGGCTTACAGACAATTTTTCATTGTGGCCACTTGTGGTGTTGCAGAGAAAAAAATCCCCTGTGGCCCAAAAGCATTTCCCTGTTGACAGGACACCTCCAACTGCAAATAAACTCAGTTATTACTCTTTCTGTCATGAATGTTTAATCATTGAATGTTCCATCCAAAATGTACAATCTATGGACTGAGCAGGAACTTGCGGGCGGGGCCAGTGGCAGAAGCCCTACTGCTTACATTAATTTGACTGAATAGGTACTATCTTTGAGTCCAGTAACTGGGTCTTACAACACAATCCAGGCGACCTACTAGGGAGTTAGCACCAGCAGCTGTTTATCTTGGTGCACCCACTATTAATATTTGCATGGCAGTAGTGGATGGAAACGTAAATGCATTTTCTTTTGTAGATTTTCTGGAAATTGCCTTGTATTGAAAGGCAACCTGACTATATAGCTACATGTGCATGTTACATGATATACACTGTATAGGATTATACAGATTATGTAGAAATAGACAGGATGTAATTCAGTGGGGGAAAATTCTCCATTTAATGTTCAAAGCATTAAGAAACATACAACCTCCCATGGCGATTATCTTTTTCTTTATTGGCAATTTTGTTTGCTTGCAAGAACTGATTTTGAAAGCAGGTGAAAGGTTGTTTTAAATTCCATTGCTAGGCCAATCTTGTAATTGGATTTGGTAGCACCGAAGTGTCTGTGACCTTTGCTGTGAGCTGGCTTGTTTAAACTGGAGATCTTGTAACCCTTGACACCTTTAAACCTCAGACAGTAAGATGACAGGTACATTGACAACTCACCTGAGGGGTTAGATCGGTAATTTGTAAACCAAAGAGTCGTCCCAGTTTGAATGACAGCTGACAAAATGACGACAGGAACTTAAAACTAACAATTTCGAGCAAAAAATGCCACAAATTGTGACATTCTAATAAATAATAGGCTCAAGATATTTTGTGTTTACGTCTCTGTGTACAAAAGAAAGTATTTTTTCATTTAGAAAAATCGGAAATTTAAGTAATCTATCAGATTTAGCCTCTGTGGCTTTGTTTGTATCATTGTTAGGTTTTTTTGAGAGTCTAAATACGTATTCAGGGATTTCAAGGGCTATTCTGAAAATTAATGAATAAAGCCTGTCCTCTGGCTGCAAACACTAGCAGAAAACCTCTCACAGCTCAAGAGGATTTAACATGCATCACAGTTAATGGCCACCACATGAATGTTTAAATGTTTCTAAAGGTTATGTACCCTGTAGCCTTTTCAAAAGGTTATCCACCCTGCAGTGTTAGAGCCATCACCTAGTACAGGTCCTGAGGTAACGCTGCTGCTCTCCAATGTGTGACTAGGAGCTAGCTTCAGTATTTACCTCCTCAAATTTCCTCAGGACAGGATTTAAGTACAAAAGCATCCATAATTTCTTTGAATTATTAGTGGAATCAGAGTTAGCAATTCAATATAGTCTCTTAGGAGTGTCAGCCACTGTACTCTGTGACTCTGTGGCTATTTGGGGAGGCAGTAGGTCACTTTTTAATTATCCAGCTGAATAATTGATAGATAAGACTACTACTCAATCCTCAATAATCCCTGACACTCAAAGACATGTCCTAAAGATAGACTAGGCAAGTTTTTTTAGCCTTGATACCAGTGTAACTCTAGGGGTAGCAATATCAGACCATCACTTTAGTGTACCCTGAAATATCTCAACAAGAACTGGATGTATACCTATGAAAATTTTAACAGACATCATTGGTTCCCAGAGGATGTACCCTGATGACTTTGGTGATGCGTTGACTTTTCCTTTAGAAAAAAGCCAGCAGGTCAAAATGTTTATGTTGTCCAACTAAAATTACTTTTTTGGTGTGTGTTTTTTGTCTACTACAGCATACATACAGTATCTGCCCTGTAAATAACTGATGGTGCCCCATAGTTTTACATATAGTGGAAATATTGTTCTGTTTAATGTAGATATGCTAGTTCGTGAAATGGTCACAAAATGTTATCTATAGATTTGTGTACACAGAAACCTATTTTTTCATGACACTCAGCACAGCTTTCAAACTTAAGTAATTGAATTTTTAATTTCATGTCTGAACCGTGTTTGATTACAATGTTGTTATATGGTACAAATTTCTATTTTTGGATGTGGCGGGATAGGTAGATGGCTAGGTACATAGAACGCAAAAAGTGGACTTTGGAAATGGCTGTTCATATCTCGTTTCCAACCATAAGTGTCATGCTTAAACCAGAATTTGGGACATTTTTTGCAGTGATGTTGATGTTGCCATGACAATGAAGGTTGCCTAAGGCTATGTTTACACAGAAACGATCTGAACAGAAAATGCAAAAGTGGCGTTGCGTTCTCACTTTTTATTCTGCGTTTAGACGAGCGTTTTTGGGGGGAAATCTGCGTGCATAAGGTGACGCAAAAGTTTGTGGAATTCAATGTAGTATGCAGGCCAGGAGCCAACAACACCACAAAGTCCGCGCGCGCCTGTGTTCCTTCTACTTCTCTCCCTAGTAGCGCGAAATGGAAAACCAAAACCAAAACATGGCTAAGAAGAGAACAAAAAATGACCATTTTGTCTCAGGCTCCACTTCTCTCCCCCCTCCTCTGTCATTGTCGGCCCCGCTGCAGCAGACAGGTATCAGCAGAAGGAAAGGTACGTGACGTCAAATGGAAGAGCGTCTGTCACCTAGGTTACAGCTTCAGACCGCAGCAAAAACTCTGCTGCATTTAAGGCAGACTTTTGCGTTTCTACCCTTTAGACGGGAACGCGACGGTGGAGCGTTTTTAAGATTTCCACTCTGGAGGGTGGGTTCATTTTTTTTGCATTTTTAAGCCCCCAAAACGCCGCCGCCGTCTAAACGAAAGGCACATCTGATAAAATATTTTGTCGGTTTCACCCGGGAGAGTTGTCGTGTAAAGTGGGCCTAACTTTAAGGAAGTAACATTAGTTACTTTGCCATGTAGGCACGATACAAAGAGTAGTTTGAAAGTTGTGCTGAGTGTCATGGAAAATATGGAAAAAGTATATCCATGTCCATGAATCTATAGATTATACTACTATAGATCTAGATTTCATAACTATTCTGAAGAACTGCCGTGAGACTGTTGTGGAGACAGACGGTCACACTGAGCCTGATAGTATCCTGCTACACAAGAGTCACAGACTTTGAACAACAACCCAGATTAGCTTTCCTGCTTAAGTCTCCTTATCTAACCTACAAACATGAACATGTCCTATCCTGCATCTTTGCTTGTTGAGCGAGCTACCAAACAAACATTCGCTGGGGTGCAGCAAATGTTTTAAGTTAGCAGGCTAGGTAGATAATTAGTTGCGCAGCTGCAGCACATTAAACAGCATGTTAAGGTGCCAGCACTGCTAACAACAAACTGTCTGCCCTTGACTTGTAGCTCCGTTCTGCACTGTGTAACGCTGGTAGTCTGCCAGCTAATGTCAATCAAAGAAGACTTCCACACCCCAAATGTCTGTTTGATGGATTACCATTTAATTTGGCAAAGATATTCACGGTCTTGGAGAACTTTATGGTCCCCTGTCTAACACCATCATGTTGTAACAACTTAAATGTGTTTAGTGTACAATAACGTTTACAGCGTCAAAGAGGGTAACTGTAGACTTGGTAAGTAAAAATCTCACCTAATCTAAATCAAATCTGGTGTCAGTTGTATTCAGCTCTCCAACCCTATGTACGATATATCAAAACTGAAAAAGTGAAATCGCAAACTAGCAGCAGCAGTAAACAAGTACAGTGAACACTGTCCAGAGAAAGCTGGGCTCATTAACATCTTTTGCTTCTCTTTGCTGAACAGCATCACAAAGCAGCCAGAGAAAATAAGCATGCTGTGTGCAGTCTTCCGACAACACCTTAAAGGCTTCCAGCTTCCTAAAATTTACATTTGGTTCCCTTTTGCTACCATTTGGAGCTACTAACTGGGGAAGTTCCCTGGTGCAGCTTAGCAGTAACACTCAGTGTAACAGTTGTGAAATAGTCCTGTTAGTTGGACATGTGTGGAATATAATCCAAAGATTTGCACATTAAAATTGATCACATAGGCCCAGTGGACATTTAACATGATATTTGTGGATGGATAATTGTTTACAACCATTATATTAAGACTTGTAACATTAACAATTGTGGCAAAAATAAGAGAACAAAGCGGCAGCAGAGAATTGACAGACGTCTCTTTAGTTGAGGTGACAACAAAATGTATCTGTTAGGTCAATAATTAGAGCGTGAAGAATTGCATGAAAATGGGAATATTAAAGCAATTAACTTTTTTCGACAAATGGAAACAGTTTAATCAAATGATTTTCATACCTGGAGCGAAAACAGTAATTATATTATTGTTTGCATATAAACATAATTAATGTAATTTTAAGATGAGTGTCAAGCCACATGATTTATCAGTGTGCCTGTATTCATATTCATGCAGCATAAAAACTTCATTCACACAAGAAGATGTATCAGCAAATAGCACTGGATTATAGCTGCAATCAAATTGAAATTTCATATTACACTGTTAAGCCTATACATTACATATGCCCAAACAAAGTTGCCTTTACCATGCAAAGGTAGCAAAGGATATATTCTGCACAGTCCTGAAGGTCAGACCTCATCTGAATGAAGTCCGCATTGGTGTTTTGAATATCATTTTTCATTCTGAACAGTTGTTCAAATAGGTACAAGAGGCAAAAGCTTTGTGTTGTACTGAATATCATTGAGATGCAGACAGAGACAAACCGTCGGAGACAAATTCCCATTCGACATTTATAGTCCTTGAGAGCATAATGAAATTCTTATCTTTCTAAACATGCATAGATCTCAGTAAGCTCTCAGTAGAATTAAGATTTCTTTGACCAGCTGTACATTTGAGATAGATCTATCAAAACGGCTTGTCATTTTTAACTACTGCTGAGCTGAGTGAAGTTGAGACGGCACTGCATCCAGGATGGCGTGACAACAAAGAGTTTACTTCGAGTTGTAAGCAAACTATAACCTCACATTTGTTTTTTTGTACATTTCGATAATTGACAACATTCATAACAAAACAACTATTATAACAGCTCATTTAAAAATCATATATTATGCAAATCTAGAGTTGATGAGTGCTAGTTAAACTTGATGAACAGTTTGTAAACAGACTGCATATTTTTGAGTCATCAACAAGTCTGACATCATCAATAATGAGCGATAGGCGTATGATTACAATTACTATAGAAATGACAAACACGACCGTGGCTTCATCTGTCCATATTAAGATAAGCGCGAGTGAGAAGCGAGGAGCTTAGGGGGGAGGCATTCGGTGGGATGCTGATTTGAATATGATTAATGGAGGGCCAGGTCTTCGAAATCCCATCCAGCTCCCAACAGCCAGTCTGCCTCTGATAGGCTACCGCTCAAAGTTGCTTCTGCTATCACGGCTCACACTCACCGTCTGTTTCTGCCCAGAGCTCAGGAGGGGAGACATCTGGGTGCTGTCTAAGCCCAGATCACAACGCAAAAGGGTCAGACACGCTCTATTCTGCTGGACAGGAGTTCAGCATCCTGACATCTCTGCCAATAAGAGCAAAGGGGCATTCAAGTTACAATTGGAGGGATTCTGTTGTTTTGTTGCCCTCTATTCAGCCTACAGCTTCAGCTTTTTACATGTGTTGCTCAAAACACCCAAAATCTTGTAGATGTTTCATAGGAAAAATCTGTTGGGGACATGAAATGATGTCTTTATCATGCCTGTTTTGTTCAGAATGAATCAAAGAATAAGACAGTCAGCATGAGAAGGATTCAGTGCAACACACACCAGCTGAGTCTCGCACCATCGAGTCAAATAGCATCAAGACACATTCCCTCATGTCATGTAGAATCATGTCATTGGATGCTCATCAATTGATACCCAAAACGCACTACATCACATGTGACATGATGCCAATGTTTACATAGAAAATAGCTGCTGCAAATTTTTGGACACTTCAACACAATTCATAGATTGTGAATTTGTCATAATTTTCCTGTTTAAGAATAGCATAAAATACACTTGTCTTGGTTGAGTCAATTATAACTAATTGTTCTGAAACACAGATTATTATTCATGCAGAGAGATGACAACCGAATGTCATTAACAGATGCTCTGGATTTCTTCTATCGAGCCACACATGCTCAGTGATGCAGTGCTACAGAAACTAGATGAAATGAAGACGTTAACGGCATCATTTCACTCTAGACGACATTGTTGTTTTCCAGA
The DNA here is from genome assembly GCF_963691925.1 of Scomber scombrus. Classification (NCBI taxonomy): domain Eukaryota; kingdom Metazoa; phylum Chordata; class Actinopteri; order Scombriformes; family Scombridae; genus Scomber; species Scomber scombrus. Next base: position 6,770,538 of record NC_084972.1, read on the forward strand.
TAGAAACAGAAATGCACATCTGCAGGAATCATTATATGACAGAAGAGATGATTTGTGTATCTGTAAATTAGGGATCAGTTTTAAAGCTATGGACCAATTGAGGTTTGTAGGTATGTCTGATCAGGAGTGGTTCTAAATGCACATTCTTAAGTATAACAAATTAAATCAGATTATTTGCATAGAGATGAACACACACAATGGTTCAAGCATTGCGTATAACCAATTGATAAATGGTCCCTGATGTGTATAATTACACTTCAGGTTGTGGCGGTTACACAGCATACACACTGCTACACCTGTGTTAACATCTGCATTGATTAAAATAGTTATGTCACAGGCACATGAAACACAAAATTCACGGGTGTAGCTGAGACCTGAGACGCCTCTTGTGTAGACAAGCCTTGTAGGGCTTGGTTACACCAGCTGGATCTGGATCAATTTCAAAGGAAACACTGCGATCAGATGATTTGCATGCAGAAGTCATTTTGCACAATGTTTTTTGCTTGTTTGTTTGTTTGGTTTTTGAGGGCATTTTGTCTTTATTTGACGATGAGAGCAGAAACTCAGAGAGGAAGTTCAGGGAGAGACGGAGGGACATGACATGCAACAAAGATCCCCAGCCAGGATCCAACCTGCATGTTGTCACCATGCCTCCAGCACTATCTACAGCAAGGAAATGTGAATCCATTCTGCTGTCACTTTCGGGTGTGACCAGGCACTTAGTCAGCATGATTGGGCTGACAAAAGAAGACTGTCATCAATTAAAACTGAAAGTAAAACTTCATCACCATTATCGCAGATGCTCTACAGGATGTGCTGTCTATCTGACAGGATGATCTCTGGGATGTGCAGTGAAAGAAAATAACACTGCGATGGGCATGCAGCAGCTAAAAATTCACAAAAAGAGGCTAGTTGAGTGGATAGTTCAACAAATACTGTGAAAGAAATTCAGATTGCTTGGAATATAACTCATCATATTATCTCAATTAGCAATGAAGAATAAGGATCAACATCTAAACAGCAGGAGATGTGATGTGGCTCATTGAGAGGACTGGAAACATGGGGGGAAATTAAAGAGAAGATTAACACACTTTGGACATTATAGGATGCTATGTGTACACCTATTTTTGTCTTTCCAGATTGCATTTCATTTGCATTGAAGGTGAGGCTCTTTCCAAACATTGTAGGATTCTCAAATTTATTGGTTTGCCTTCCCCACACATGCGGTAGATTTATTTTAATCTTGGTGTGCTGAACTGACAGCAGCTCAAACAGCAGAAATGCAGCAACATTGTGGGGACAGCTAAGCCAATTCACCACTTTCTCATCTGATGTTATCCCACCTCATCCCATCTGGCTCATGAAGTCCAATATGTGCATATTCAAATATATGAGCTGGCCTTTGTACATCACATTGCGGTCGCATCTGTCGCTTCTTTGCATTAAGATTTTATTTGCTTAGCACCTTTGAAGTGAGGCATGAGGGTGTATTTTGCAAAAATAACATAGTCAAAGCTGGTTTGAATGCAATCTGAAAACAGAATGACCTGAAATCAAAGTGAATCATACGCAAAAAGCTTTGCAGTTGAACATTGTAAAATGATGAATATATGTCCACAGTGGACTGATTATACTGGATAAACTCTAGATTTTGTGCAGAACAGACAAACAAAACAACAGCTAACTTGAAACATTACAATCTCTGTCAATTCTGACATGTGGATAGAAAGGACCGCACCAGAATAAAGTAGGAGATGCAGTCAACTGAAATCAGATTGTCATCGGCATGCAAAAACAGTTTAAAACATATAGCTGAGCAGGCACATGATTGTCAGTGTAATATGCAGTTTTCACTGTCTGTCTAGATTGATAAAAACAGGGCAGTGTCAATCAGGAACTTTTTTTATGATAATGAACTACTTCAGACACTTGTTCTTTAACTTTCTTTTTTAAATACTTAATTGCAATCTTTCCTTCATCGTCTTCCAGACTATTGTATACTTGAGTCCATTGCCCTTTTTTTATTACATTTTTTTATACTTACTTTTTATAGTAGCTAATTAAGTGAAATTAATAAATAACAGAAAATAGAGCCACAAACTCAACCAAACCACATTGAAATAGTTCAAATAGATTGAAATAATATGTTATTTTATGGAGTCTATCTTTGGGGTAAATCTTGTTCCATTTTTCATGTGGTTTCTGATTATAAAAGTTAATTTTTCCATGTCAACAATTTGTTCTGTTGTTTATAGCCATTAATTTAGTTTTGGTGACTGTTTCCATGTCCTGAAGCATCTGCTTCATGGCCATCACACACACTATGTTAAAGAGATGCATGTCAGCCAATTTTGTCTTTCCTAGTAAATTAATTCCCAAAATATTTTCTGGTTTCAGAGGTTCTTTTGAGTCAAAAAATACACTTAAGGGTTTCCAAACCTATGGTTGTGATGTCTATAAGTTTCCACTTGGAGAGTATTTCCAATCTTCTGCTAATATATTAATTTCTAATAGTTTTTCCCTATTTGTCTTTTATGTTATTGTCTACAGTGGTGATCTTTAGCAATATTTTTTAAACATGTTAAATGTTTTCTTTAGCTTTATTTCTATTTTGAATCATGTACTAAATCATACTTTAAATGTTTCTAATGTTTCACTAACTTCTCACCTGTAAATATTTAATGAGATATTTTAGGTCTAACTCATGAGTGGAGGCTATCATATCATATGAATTTAATGTGTATTTGGTAAGTAATTAAGAGCATGTCACTAACTGCTTTCTGGCATGACATTGTTAATGTGACTCTGACCAGGTCTGAAACGTAATGTTGCTACCAGTGTTCTGTTTGTTGTCCACAGCTGGCTGTGTGTCACAGCTGGCTGTAGCATCAAACAGCAGCTGAAACGATAAACGTATCTCCAAACTGAGAAAGATGCTGTGCGCTTTTACACAAATGGCACAGCAGCGGTAACTTCATTAACATTGGATCTAACGCGAATGTATGTTCTGTGTTCTGCTACACAGGTCAGCTGTTATACAGAGATTCAGTTTTCTCTTTTTGTTCAGTATGCTAATGATACACAGTCATTTTACAAAAGATATTTGTGTTGTGATATTTAAACAAATCATCCTTCAACACAGTTTTAGGCGTCGATATATGAAACATGGAAATATTTTGTCACAGTGCTGCACATAACAAGACACATACAGGCCACAGATGTATTATAAGATCAGTAAAGTTCTTTTTACAGTGAGTGGAGTGGTTTTTACAGCTGTCTCCAGTGTTTATAATAATAAGTGTGTCTTTAAATTGAGAGTTATGTGTGCATTTAGGAACGTGGCACAGCAGTGGCAACTTCATTAACTTCAGATCTGGCAGGATCTGATTGTAATTAATGTTTTGTGTTCTGCTACACATCTGCACAGCTGTTACACACATATTCCAGTTTTATACAGTGGAATTGTTTGTAATTAAAAACAGCCCTTATGGATTAATTCTGAGCTCCATCAGAGCTGTAAGAACTTTTTTTTTAATTTTTTTTTTTTTAAGTACCAGTGTGTAGAATTTAGTGGCATCTAGTGGTGAGGCTGTAGATTGCAATCAATTGAATACCCCACCTCCCCCCTCAGTGTATAAGAGAACTCACGGTGGACTCGAAACTCGTGAAAAAATGTGAAAGGTCTTCTCTAGAACTAGTGTTTGATTTGGGTTTAGGATTCTGGGCTACTGTAGAAATGTTTCTAGATTTTGCCCTTGACTGTGAGTTTTTACTAATGTTTCACCGTATTACAAAAATTGCCACCATTTACTTTAACTAACCTATGTATTATGTTACATTTTGTTCTTAACAAAACAGAATAAATAAGCAAAAACTATTTAATATGCAGCTGACATGACAACTCAAGAGCGTGGATTATCATGGTACCACAAACTGCTTTCAGGCTAATTTTGCAGAAGCTCAGCAGTCAGAAAAAAAGTCAGAGCAGCGATGGAAAAATGAGATTGTAAACAGCTCAAATAAATGCTGAGACATCAAACGTCTCTCAACACAGAAACGGCTGAATATGAGACGACCAACAAAACTACTCAGCCGACGGCTTAACGGACAGATTTCGGCTGCTTGTGAAAGATGGATATCATCTCTCTCCTCTCTCAGCTTCTCAGGAGCTGCAGCTGACAGAGGGCTGATCTGTGGACAGAGACGCTGAACGCAGGCCGACTAAGAAGTAGGGAGGCCAAAGAGTGTGGATGGACTGTTGTGCTCACATGAGACACATTTTTTCCCCCACTTGCGATAAAAGTGTGAGAGGAACAGAAGTGACTCCACAGTTGACGCAGCGCTCTGGACTCTGCCATATTTCTCTTTTGGTCATTATCTTGGCAATACGCACTTCTGAAGGAGCAGTTCAAATATCAACTATCTTTCTCCAGAATAACGGACTGTACCTGTAAGTGATATTTTACACATCTACATCTAAAAAATGTTTCTTTTTTTATGTTGAATAGTCTTTAGTGCTGCTAAAACATTGAATTAACAACCAAACTGCAGCTTTAGCCAGTTTTAGATCATTTACGCAAAACAGTAAAGTAGTAAACAAGTCGCTGGTAAGCTATCTAGCTGTGGAGAGCGACTATTAAACTTACATGAACAGAAACACAACTCCATTGGCATGATGATTATGCTCTTTTTCCTTGATGTGAAGCAGAATTCATTTTGAGATAATATTTGCCTAAAAACACATAAAAACCCTTCCACGGCTATCTTTTTATCAGCTGTTGTTTCAAAAAGATCATAGCTGGTAACGTTAGCTAGTTAGCAGTAAACGTACATTATTGATGCCTTTTCTCCATTTTAAATATCCTAGAAAGCCATGCCATCGTTTAATGTACACCTGCGCTAATCCTATAGTATGTCAGTAGAGTGCAGGGGTCTCAAACCTACGGCCCGTGGGCCAGAACCGGGCCACCAAGGGGTCTAATTCGGCCCACTGGACATTTTTGCAAAGTATAGAAAATTGCAGAAAATTGAGATAACTGACTTGCAATGTGAGTCAGATTTGAAGGATTTATCTCTCAGGCTGTTAATCTTGTGAATAGATGGTTTATTATAGTAAAGTTATATTATATATTACTTATTAATGGTTTTACTTGTCTTGCCCACATAACATCAAATTAATCTTTGTGTGGCCCTTGAACTAAAATGAGTTTTGACACCCCTGGTATAGCGTATATCCACCATCTAGCCTAAACTGACTGAATAAGCAACACTGATATAGAGATAAGGTTGGAAATTGGTGAGGTGTTCCTTTAAGAGAGAGCAGCCTTACCTAAACAGAATGAGTATAGTGGCTGCTGAGTCTTACCTTCTAGTTCATGTCACTTTACAGACATCAAAAGCAATGTCAGCAGAGAGCATGTCATCCCTATCAAGCCATACATGCATTAAGGTCAACCTTGACAAAGTCAACAGCCTTCAGCTACTGAACTGATCCAACCTACAAACAAGAGCTGACTGACACTTTTCAACTGCGCTCATATTACTATAATGAGAACTACACATTGCACACTACAAACAAATTAAAGTTAATAACTATTCTAACTAGTTTATAACTCTGCACAGTAATCACTGGTTTCCAATGTCAGTGATTGTCTATGGCTGCCTTTTCACGGAGGCTTGACACTTACCTAGGTTTTCATTTCAGAGCAGCGGATGTACAAGACAAAACACCATTTAAAAAGTGTTATTCCCAATACCTCAGTAATTGCAGTCCATGTTTTTGTTGTGATTAAAAAACACTGTCTTTTCACACATCAGTCCCGTGCTGGGGCGCAGCACCATGTGGTCGAGGTCAAAAACTGCTCTGACCCTCTGTGTTTATTTCACGTAACCATCTGGCTGCTCCAAACTGCAAGGTCATTTTTCATCCTCATTCTCTTTTTGCCTCCCCTCTAATTGTAATAATCGCTAAATTTTGTCATCTAATGCAACAAATTCATAATGTGTCAAAAAGGAACATTTTCGTAGAGTGTACATTTTCACAAGCTAAGCTCTGGTGATTCTTTACTCAGCATTCAAAGCCTTTTTCTACTTTTGCAAAATAAGGTCAAGAGCATGTCCAGCGTTGCACAAATGCCACAATGATGCATGTCAAAAAGAAGAAATAATACTTGTTTGCTAAATGCATTGAAACAAAACAAATGTACACACAGCTAAAACAATGTACTATATGTTGCATGAGTGCATTATTAATAGATCACTTAAGTCTACACACAGAGGTTTCTTCAGGCATCTGCACAGAGCCACCAACACACACAAAAATGTACAACTAGCACATTAAAATTTAGACACCATTAAACCTTAACAATATGTCCACCGACCAGTACAAAACAAAGTAAGACTCTGTACTAACACAGGTCACATACAAACATAGACTAAGCAAAGGTTTGTTATTTCTTGACCTGAAATGAAACAAACTGCTCTGGTCATGGAGCTGTTTGCGAGGTTCATCACTTGGCAGACTGGCGTCAATACTTTCTGTGTATAATTCTGTGTAAAACCAAAACTAATGAGGAAATTCGATCTTGTTAGTATTCACTTCAGTTTTGACATTGTTATTTGTAAAATGAACTCAACTGAAAATATAAGAAATAAACAGGCTTACTTAATTCAAGTTGAATGTGTTTTCATATGTGACCAGTAAATGTTTCAGTTGAATGAATTTTTAGCCAAATGACATTACTTGAGGGCCCCTGGCTCCAAAAAGTAGACATTAAGTAAAGCTGAAGACTGTTCCTGGTGTAGTAGTGTTGAATTGTGCTAAGTGAGCTGAAATAATCATTAAAGACCTCAAATTTGTAGTTTTTGAAATTTTTTATAACGTGTACATAATGAAATCTGTGTGCTCCCTGTAACTAACACCAAAGAAAATTCAGATAAATCTTATTTGTAACTGTTGTAACTGTGTATGGTGAGCACTCACCCAAACTATATGGCAGTACTGTAACTTATAAAAGGGTACAACATGGAAATTTTAGCATGCATGTTCTTTAGCAGTACTCCATTTTATGCTGCTTGTCCTTTTACTTTACTGCATTTCAGTGGGAAATATTGTATTCTTTACTCACCTGCATTACTTGACAGCTATAGTTACTACTTACCTTGCAGGTAAAGATTTTGCATGTTGAATATATGACCACCTCATAAAATATGACGCATTATTGTTAGAGTTGGGTATCAGTACTCGATACCTTTTAAGGTATCAGTACTCGATACCTTTTAAGGTATCAGTACTCGATACCTTTTAAGGTATCGACCGACATAAATCAATACCAAGTATTATCAAAACACCTCCCGTCAAACAATACCTGCAATTGATCTTTTTTGCACCCAGAGCTAAAACAATATGACTATTTGGATGGACTTGCTTACAGCCAATCAACACAAGCGTTCTTCATTTTAATGCAACATGTGATTGGCCCACTGCCACAGCAGCTACAACCCATCTGTGGTGGTGATTTGAGTTAGCACGCTTAGCAGTTCAGCACTTCTTCCACCACTGGTCCACCATAATTCAGACACTACACTGACCAACCAACACCCTAATTAAACATATAAGGACATTCAACTTTTATAGTAATTTCATACAGGCTACAGTATAGGTATGGATCATTAAAATGCTCCATAACATCTGTGTTTAATCTTGCTGTTTTCATTTAACAAGGCATAGTGAGAATCTGTTCCCTCAGCCCGCTGCACACTGTTAAAACACAACGTGCTCTACTGTGTGACTCAGATATGAAGTTGTGCCTCATTTTAATTAGCACACACAGAGGTATGATAAGCTACGTTCGAGGTGTTCAAAGCCTCGAGAACTGACAGACGCCTTCAGATTTTATGATTATTATTTAATCTTGTATTTCTTCCCATAATTAGAACATTCGTTATCGTATTGGAATAATTATGAATCACAAAAATTAAAAGATGATGAGACAAGGTCAAACAGATGATCACCGGTCTCTTACTCTGTCTGGCTATGTGTCTTTTTATTGAGGCAACGTGTAGATTATATGCAATATATGCAGGTAAATAGAAGAAGTAATAAATAATAAGGCCACTGAATATGAACAGTGACTGTCTGCATTATAATTGAGATCCCTGAACACGCACGTGTGTCAAGGGCTGAATGTTTTAGTGTGTAGGTGATGCATCTCAAGCAGATTGTAAATAACAGCCACTCTAAATTTATGATTTTGAGTTATTAACTATCTCACCGACAACACAAATAGACTTTAAACGCGGCGGATAAAATGAAAAATGTATTAAATATTTTGAATCAAGGATAGGAAAATATTATTTTCACTTCTCAGTCGTACAGCCTTCGACACACCTGAATAAAATCATCACCATGAATACATTAGTGCTCCTCCTATCTTTCTGTTATATTCTATAATCAATACACAAACAGCAGAGGAGCGTGTAATGTCTCATACGACACGCCTCTCTCTGGGTGGAGGCTCTGCGGATGGGCGGACTTCTCATCGCTGGGACTGTCCACTCGCACAAAGTAATGAGATCATCCTGGGTGAAGTGATGCCGAAAATGAATCATCTCCTCCCTATCCCCTAACGGCACGGTGGGCACATTTCTCCTGGACCTTGTACTCCGAGGCCATCCATCCTCTAACAGCACGCAGGGCAGTGGCTTCACTCATCACAGGCATAGCCCAGCCCAGCCCAGCCCCCCCCCCTCCCTCCACTCCCACCAACAAAAGCACCTGACAGGAAGCCCCGCATCTAATCTAATCATAGCTGTGCAGGTCAAATCCAGCAACGGCGTTTCTATAAGAAATATTACGACTTTTCCATTTTCGGCTGCTCGTTCACTCGAGGCTTAAATTCAACCGCAAATTGTTGCAGGCGAGGTCCGGTTGTCGCTCGTCCAGGTAACGATCTCTATTTGTTGATAAGAGTATGTCAGCACAGTAGATACAGAGCAGTGCCCTTTTATCTTCAGAGCGTGTTTTCTATTAAGAGGAAATGGCAATTTCAGTTAAACACAATTTTGCTCTGAGACAAAAAAGTAAAAGTACATTCCTGTCGGTAATGAAATCACAACGCACCATCAGTGGTGGGGTTGAAGGATGGCCGTAGTCTTAATCCATTAGACCGTGCAGCCTGTTTTTATGCTGCCCCTGATATTAGGACAAAGCGTATTGATGATTTCCTGCTAGGAGAGGCTTTTTTTTTCTTTCTTCCAGGACAGACACAAACATAAACAATCCACTGCAAAGAAATAGGAGGTGCAATGTGGCCGTGAAGATAAAGCTTAATCTATCACAACTCGGTAAGTGTATTAAGAAAAGACAGTTTAAAGGTTTAGAATAATCACAGATGTCAGGAGCTATTTTTCACTGTGCAAGGATATGAGTGGTCTTGGAAATATGATGTCTTGAGGAGCGGTGCTGAGCGATGGGGCTGCGGACGGGACTATCGCCTGGATGAGTCGGTTGGGGAGAAATGGCGGAGGGTCACAGGGCCAGATAACTGACAGTGCCACAGGAGACAAAATCAACAGAGTCAGGCTTCGGGGACAGACACCCAGCAGAGGACAAACAAGCCTTTGACCAGCTTGACCCGCTCCAGAGAGTGAGGAGCACACCGCCACACGCTCTGCAAATGGCCATGAGAAAGCAAAGGCCTGTATTTGTGATGGATGACTCACTCTGGTCACACACATATTCACATGAATGAGCCTGCCGTGGCTATTTGCCATGCAAATTCACACATAAAAGAGCAGGAAGAGCCACACTACTGTCAGGGTACCAGTTTATTGCAAGTGTAAGCAGCTCATCACACGATTGGTTCATTGCAAATCCATTTAGTGTGCAGTGCATTAATCATGCTGCAGGCTGCCAAGGTTCACCGTTTATGCTACTCTGTAGATTACAAGAGAGGAGTGTTGGAAATTCTGCTTAATAGCAAGGAAGCTCTCATTATGCTCACTGCATTCGTTCAATTTTTTTTCCGCTTCCAATGCTGCGTGTAGTGTTACATACATGCTCAAAGGGTTTGATAGAGAAGCAGCTGACTGATACAGTATGAGCACAGAACCCGCAGAGAATCTGCCTTGTATATGAGTTTCAGCCTTCTCTGCAAGCTAAGCATTGCGTTGACAATGTTTAAAAGGTATATTACCAGTACATTTGTGGAAATAGCTTACTGCACAGTAGCGAAAGATATCATTATAAGATCTCAATCTCTCCTTCAAACTCCCATGGGTTCTCTCTCAATTACATTCTTCAGGCAGAGCAACGCTGAGTGGGGTGTTCAAGCACTAATGTGATGTCACCACATCACAGAATAAGACTACATTACAAAAAGGTTATATGAATTAACCCAGATGTGAAAATAGCATGCGGATGCACGCACACAGCGCCCGTCCCAAGTATCCCACACATGCATACACCTACCTCAGTGTATGCTTACTTATTAGATTAATAGTTCTCTATTATGAGCCGTGCACAGAGAGAGGCAAGGATTGTCAAAAGCTATCATGATCATTTAGTGGGTGTCAAACTTGATCAGAGGCAACCGTATCCATCAAGGGGGCTGAGTGCTGAATACATGTATATTGAAAATAGTAAATCGGTCAAGAAGCGCATGGATTCATAAGACATCACATACACTCGCATTGTTTGTCAACATCAGATAGGACTTGAGACAGGATTTGATGGATGGAGGTGCCAGAGGGAAAGTAATTTCCACTAACTTATTCTAGCTGCTGTGAATAAGAAGAGGCACAGCTGAACCTGGTGGCATTATCAGCACTGTAGTATACATTTGATATATAGTGTACTGTTCCTTAAACTTGTCCCCGAAATAGAAATGACCAAATGTATTTAGCAAGGCATGCCAGTTACAGTTTGGATTTCTACACATTCCAAAGTTTTGTACATGAAACTGTAGTAAGGTTGAGTTTGGAAGGTGGTGTCTAGTAGTAACCCAACCCAGCATTACTTCCAAGGCCAAGGAGCATTTCATAAGATAACTACAATAGTTTTGCAGGCTTACAAGTTATACTTAAAATAAAGCCCCATTTACAATAGCACATCTACTGTGTGGAGCCAGTCCTGGTTGCTACTCTGACAGACTCATTTTAGCTATTTAGATTTAGCTCTGCTACTGTATGCTCTTTAGTAGTTTAGGGCGACTTTATGCTAGGCAACCCCTGCCAACTGTGTTATTCGAGATATGTTCCACTTGTTGAACACATTACTTAGTCTTTGTTGTCAAGGCCTTTTTCTTGTACCATCATAACCTTTTGTAATCTATTAGCTCAACACTGCAATAATAGGACAATATTGTTTCTTTATTTCCAAATCTTTTAACATGGATTATCAACTGGTGAGGATGCTGACTTTTTGAACTGAGGCATATAGCTATAGCCAGTCTTTTAGCATGATATCTGGAGCCAAAATGTGCTAGAGACACCTTCCAGTGGATTGTCATTTTTAAAACAAGTCAACTTGTAAAAAGTCAGGCTGAGACAGAGTTGTTATCCAATTAATGGAGGTACTGTTACCTCAATTAGCAAGCTAGTTGCACAGATAAAATCTGCCAGCACCAGCAAAATGTGCCAGTGAAGGTCACCGGCTACAAATAAGAAACCTGCTTTTTTGTCTACCTCTGTCTGAAATCAAGGACCCATTGTTTCAGAATCACCAAGAATTCTGATGGTAGATCTGCCTCCGTTATCACTGTAAACTGTGTTTCTGCTTTGACAGGCGTAGACGTGGCAACTCATATCTGTGTGGTTTGACATCAAAGATGTAGAGCAGCAATGAAGCAACTCAACTGCTGCCTAGAGCCAAACACATACTGTCATTTCGGAAGACCTCTCAATCACAGCACACTCCTGGTTGACAGTGTTCTTATGTTCAGTTTTAAAATTGCAATAGCATGATCCACAAAGAATAGGAATCACTGTAAAGTCATATCTGTGAATCAGTGAGACAATATGACCAGATATATCACTGCCAAAGACTACAACAGTCAGTTTGTATAACAGGTATACAAATTATTTCCAACAGTAGCTCGCTGTTGTCATAAAGTCAAGTGGTTTCTATAAATATAGTTTCCCATACATTATATACTACCACTGCATATATTGTCTAGAAAATGATATAAAATATACATTCCAATCACAGACAGAGGTTTCCTATCCCAGATAGTAAAATACATAAATTGCTTTAAGGCACAAAGCTGCTCAAAAAGGCAATTTTGCACCAAACAGTTTTGGGGAGTCTCTGAGAGGAACTACCCACAGGGGAGCTCCCCTAAGAACTACAGGCTTTTTGTCTGTTTGGGTTTTTTGCTGCATTTGCATCGCCAATAGGAACGCTTGATATAAGCCAGTCAGCCGCAAGACACTATGTTCGGAGATGTGTTTTTGTTGTGGGTTTCAGTTTCAAAAATGGCAGTTACTGGTGCTACGTTGGCTCATGTGTTTATTCAATCATTGTACACTTATGTCACTCAAGGTTCCTCTTGTGTTTAGAGAGTATCTACACTGAAGTAGTAGATAAAGAAACTGCTGGGGTTAGTTCCTCCAGCAGTTCTTACAACTATGAAAAAGTTCCTCCCATCCAAAAGCGATCAAAAACTGAACGCCATTCTACAGTAAGTCAAATATATGCACAGCTGAAATAAGGTTTTATCTGACTAACCAACTGCCAATCTTTTTAAGTCTGGTACCTTCCAAAAATCGACACATCACTCAACTTATAGAATGTGCTTTTGGACACTTAGGACATGAATTATTCCCCCAAAAACACATTTTTTGATTTCCATTATAATAATGAGCTGATATTCCACATGTTACAAATAGCATCTATTAAAAAGATTGCAAAGTGTCTGTATGATAGGTTCATATTACAGGCTTTTCTATCAGTGTTGTGCAGGTGTTCCTCAACTTGAATTTGTTTTTTTGAAAAACATGCACCGCCGCTAATGTGCTAGTGAAGCCGATGCAACTGAGGATTTCTTGGATGAAACTAAGCTTGGCTCCCGTCATCTTTCTGAGGTATTATCCTCAGTCATCTGTCCCTCACACCCCAGTCTGACTGGAAAGCCTGTTTGTAAATTTCCAAACTTAACTTTGGCACACTGGTGGTTTGTGCAGACACAGAACATCTGTTACTTTATTTAGGCTGTGAAAACGGATAGAACTTTCCCTAAATTTATTCTGTAAGCAGGCACTTACTTTCAATATTGCTTTGGTAATCCTGTGCTGGACTGCAGCTATATAACTTGATATTACTATGGAGATCTAAATCTGGAATATTGGCACTAGTACAGAAGTGTAAAAATATCTACATAAACAAGCACAACTGTTACAGTTACAATCTGCTTCCCGACAAATATTAATCAAAAAAATCACCCTCCTGACAGATGATAAATTTCTTGGGAAATATCTGACAGAAAAATAATCTGCTGCTTTCCAAAGACAAATACGATGCCTGGCTTGGAAGATTAGGGTGACCGACCACTGAGTGAAGGTGGCTGTCTTACATAAGAGATAAGCAATTAAAGTCTATTTGTGCAAAATCCTGATACCATAACTGATGAGTTCACAGCCAGGCTCATATGAATAATTGATTGTAAAAACTATTGTTGTGGAAAACAATAACATCAGCAGGAATTATTCATGAAATTGTGTGTAAATTTACCGATGAAATTTATAGACAGCACTTTGCTGCAGTTGGACTATTTTCTAGAAGGAGAGGGCCAAAAAAAAAAAAAAAAAAAGATGAAAGTAGCTCCCAGTTCGGTATGGTACAGTACATGGTAATTCCATTTACTATCCTTCAAAGCAGTGAAAGTGAGGGCTCTGATTTATTCATAAGCTGGGCTTCTTCTGCCAGGGAGCATTAGACAAAGGCAGATCACACAAAGGTAACAACTCTGCTGAGATAAGCAAATTACAAATCAAAACAAATCAAACCAGCATGCCAACAGTTTACGAGTTGCATTGCACAAGTTGACTTAGCAATATACTCTGCTGGACTCAACAACCGGCAAGAAGAGTTTTGGTATCAATTAAGTGAGTAAATGATTTGTTTCTATACAAAATTCAAGATGGCTGTTGGTCAGGTTCCTTCATTAACTCCAATACTCTGGTGCAAACTGCCCTTCCCCTGCCTTTAAGGTTTCTTGCATCATCGCGTCAGAAATAATTCAACATGATTCCGGCTGCACAGCCTCCATCAAGCTTCTGTCAGTCTCTATCAGAGAGTGAAGGTCACCACTCTTGTCCTGCTTACCTGGCCTCCTGCAGCCCCGACCACATGCACCTTTCAGCCTCTCTGTGAATCTCTCCTGACTACTGTGGCCTGGATTTATTGGGCTTAGAGAGTTTGTTTTTTTTTGAAAGCCAATACTGACACCAATACCTGAGATTTTGGGAGATTATGTCATATTTTTATACCTTGCAGCTGCAAAATTATTGACTGTTTTCACACGTTTAAATACTTGTCAGGCTAAAAGCTTCTGAGGGGTAATTTATATAATCAAGTCAAAGAAACTCTTCACTGAATTACAGACGAATGAATATGTTTAAGTAAATAAATATATGTTTAAAGAAATGCATATAATTATTAGCTGAACAGGCTGTTTAGAGGAGGCATGGGAGTAAAAATAGTTCGACCTAAAATAATTCATACATTAGTTGAGTGACAGAAAAGTAAAGTGCAAACGTTTTGCTGATCAGTTAAGTGTTTATGCCACTAATTCCAGCTTCTTCTATATACAGATTTGCTATTTTTCTTTGTTTTATATCATTGTCTGTGTGTTTTGTTCATCAGACAAAGCTATTTGGTTTGTTTTGACTTAGTCTTTCTCATTATTTCCTGACAATTTATAGACACAACAACGAATGGATTAACTGAGTATTCTTCATTACGGTAAAGGTGAACAAGTGTGTAGAAGCTGTAATGGCGGTTAAGAATCACATTTTACAGATTGTTCCAAGAGTAAAGTGCATTGTAATAGAAAGACATTTTTTCCTATTCCAGTTCTGACTAATGGAGTGTAGAGCGACAAACTATTCTGTGAGCGACTACCAATATCATGTGAATTCAGGGTTAAAAGAGATTAAATATAGAGCGGCAATACTTGTGGTAAAGCTTTATATATGAATAAAAACCAATGCTGATCTCACCTCACTGCCAGGGATGGCCAGTCAACTTTTTGGTAAATATTACAGTGGTGGGTAATGTAGGGATCATTGGCTATGAACCTTAAGGCTGAGTGGAACACAGCATCCATTGAATTCAATGTAGAAACAGCTGCTCTTCCATGAATAACATCCACATAATTCAAAACAGATAAAACTAGTGATTCTACAATTCTTTTTCTATGAAGACTAGGGAAGATATTTTTTCATTTCTATACAGAAAGAAATGAAGAAATTATCCTGTTAGACAGGGTTTAAAATAAAATACTAAAATATTGAAGAGAGAGAAATATTTTTTTGTAGGAAGCCTCTATGGCATCAAGTTAACATCAAATGAACGTATGTGAGCAACGAAGCTTAAATTGTTGTCTCTTCTACATTATTAGACTCAGCCACCCACTGTTTGGCTGGTGCTATTTTCATTCCCAACTATCACATATGAAAGTAGATTTCTTTAAAATGACTCAGTCATTGCTCAACACTTTCTAACAGATTGAACTGCCTGTGGATAGATGCCAACCGATCAATAATAATCACATGGCAATAATCACACATACTCTCTGGATTTATCTTAAGGTTGATAACAATCAAATTAAATGGCAACATCAAATATTTCTGTCTTCGGTGTGTTTTTTCTCATTAAGTGACCAGACCCTTATTGGCTAAAAGGTTATTTTTAATAAAGAATAATAACTTTTAATCAAGAGCCTACGGGGCCCCTCAGGTGTGATCCGGTCATATTTGATCAATATCTCTCTCTGACCGGTCCTTCCTTCATGCTACAGTGGGCCACAGACAAAATGGGATGTTGCTACAAAACAATAAGACATAATGAACATAGAGCTTCGGATTTCTCAAAAGATTAGAAATGAGCTCACTTACTAGCAATGCCAATAATCAATAGTGGATTACTATTGGGAGGAGATTGCCAATTCCACATTTAATTAAGTGTCAAGAAATAATTATATAGATTGACATATTTCAAAATCAGTGTGTAGTTGGGGAAGTGCAAGAATTGAGGTTATTGACATCCATCATGTCGTGATGACACTGTACTGTATGTGAATATTATATTATTGTTTCACACTGTTCTGTGGTCTTATTTTATAATTAAAGCTATAAACTAAATTGGTTGATAATGGCTTAGTGGTGCACAAGTTAAGAGTCAGGTGTGATGTAATGCATAATAATGGAACAGCTAACTGCAATGGATATCAAATGTATTATTTTACATCTGAATGTGCATAATTGATTTTTTTAGCCACTTGGGGACAGCAGAATCAGACACAGCAAGCATGTTACCAAACACTTCCTTTTTTTAAACATCCAGCGAACTTAAGCATCGTGGAGTTGTGCTGTGTCCACCTGATGAATGATGAGTGTGGCTCTGTAAGGTCATCAACTCTTGAGGAAAATATCTTGTTGCTAGGCAAGTAGCATGCAGTGTGTTTATTTGTAGAAATCTGCTTTGGAAAGAGCAGTAAAACTGAATCACTACAGAAAATAGTACCAAGCAAAACAAAAAAATAGCTAAGAGACACTGAAAAGCATTGTGGCTGATAGGAACTAGAGTTGGGTGATAATTCACTGTGGGTCAGTTATATTGTACACATACTTAGTTAATTTGATCCACTGTTAATATAGATACATTGGTTTGTGCAGCTTTACATCTATATAAAGCATTAATATAAAAAAAATCTATATCAGACTTTATTAACTACTATTGTTATTATTGCTTGTGTACTTACTTATTAATTGTTGTTATTTATTCTTTTTTTATTGATGCTCTTCCTATTTTTACTATCCACTTGCTGCTTTAACACTGTACATTTCCCCACTGTGGGACTAATAAAAGATTATCTTATCTTTATTTATGTTGAGATAGTCACTTTAATAATACTAAGCAAGCCCAGTATGTGGTGAATTTGAACATTCACACTGTGAAAATGCTTATAATACATATCCAAGATCATATATTCTATATTTACATGCTGGTTATGTAGAGTAATTACTTCACACCAATATAAAGGTGTGGTAGTACGACTAAGGGGGTTTTCACACCTGCAATTTTTTATTGAATTGAACTCTGGAGCAGTTTGTTTGTGGAGCGAACATGATTCAACCTGACTACTAAGTTTACTGCACAAGTTTGAGTTTGGTAAACTTTGAATAGCGGGATGTTCAAATTTGACAATTGCTAGCAACAAGCCAGAGATTGAATCAAGGTCTGATCTGGACTAGCTCAATGCAGTACGTTGTATTTGACTAGCGGACCTCCTTCAGGATCTTCTTCAGAATGATTGTTCTTGCCCCCATCTCAGACACATCTGACCAATGACTGAACAATCTCACCTGGCTTGTGGTGCTGCATTTTGGCTCGCTTGGATTTTTCCCTGTTCGAAAAAAAACCCAACATAGGGGAAACTTACCAAGCTCACCAACTCATCAACTGATTGGGACCAGAGCAAATGAGCTACAGGTGTGAAAGCTACCTAAGATCATTTCCAGGTAAAGCGTCTCCTTAAGGAATAACACAGCTATCACTTTTTCTGTGACTCTTCACAGTAAAACGCAACATAACCATGTCACAGTTTCCACTGGCTGCCTGTCTGGCTGGTGGCCAAGGAAGTATTTCATTTGGAGAGCAGAAGCGACTGACAGATGCCTGAGCAGCAACACAGCATTCATCAAGGCATCTGCTGCTGTGAATGCAGAGGCTGCCTCTGCTTGTATCCACCTGCAGCCATTAAGACTGCCAAATCCTGGGCATGAGAGGAGCTGGCTGAAGCAGTACTAAGTATCACAGACCTGACCCCGCAAGACAACAGTCAGCTCTGGGTGTTAAACCACCCCATCCGCTCCATACATCACTGTTATCTCGATCACCCCTGTGAAGATTAGCCTTCAGCCTCTGCTACCTACCTGCTCAGACTTCTGCTGTTGAGCAAAAACCCAGAGAACCCAGGCAACATGAGGTGATAACCCAGAAAACAAGGTTTGCGCTCTGAAATGTGAAGGAATGCACTTAACGTATACAGGATGCCTCTATCTTATCCTCCTTAACACATTATGCAACACACTGAACAGAGCTGAAGTTTAAGTGTAGCATCACCTTATTAAAATCTTTCAAATTTGCCATTTTTATACAGTGTATCGCCTCCAGTCTTAGGTTTCAACTGTTTTATGTCTTCTGTAGATTTTGGATCATTTTACATTGAAGGATAAAAGATGGATGGATGGTAGAGATGAGAAAGACTCCCCTGTTAAGGAGGGAAGAGCATTCACATTATCAAGACCTTGGTAGTTGGTTGTGTAAGGAATAAAACACTGCATTGATGATATTACATCATATATATTACATTTGGTTTGATATTAAACATTGGTCTTTGGCTGATGTGAGGCAAATGTATGAATTTGGTTTTCAGGCACATTTGTATTATTAAGTGCTGAGTCAAATATACTGGAGCTTTCAGAAAAATCTGACTTTCATTATTTACAACGTGGATGTTGAGCTAAACATTAATAGAAGCTATTAGAAGGCTTATATTAAAGTTGTAAACTCATAATTATAATATGACATAATGATATGACGTGAATGTGGAGCCTACTGAACTACACTGTTATTAGCAGTCTACTGGGATGAGAGGAATAACTGCTTTATTAGAATATGGGCTAATTTTTTGTTTGTGGAAATGATCCCAAAAAGTACCAAAAGTAGCACATATGATCACATTTCACCCAAAACTATTTTTACCCAGTTAAATAAAACAGTAGCCCAATGTGGCCACGCTGCCTGAAGCCCATCTGGAAGTTTCTGGCACCAGAATAGGGAGAGATTGCATATGTGATCATTTTGCAGGCACTGAGGATGTTTATGGGAACAGAGACCAAACTTAATGTTGGTGTATCAGCTGTATTTTATGCAGACTACATCGCAATCCGGGTGGAACAAGAGTAAATGTACTGTATACTGTTGTTTTATTCCTGCAGTGAATTCTTTATTAACCGAAATGTCTCTGTTTTTTGGAATTTCACAAAAAATCATTTCTGCCTGACTCTGCCATTACATGAATATGAGGATATGAAGGAGCCCATATGTATTATCTAGATGACCCTCCTGAGAGTAATCGACAGCGCTACATGAACGTGGCAGGCTTATTAAGTCAGTGCTTAGAAATTAAGCCACAAAGTGGCATATTAATCATCATTTCACTGGACTAAGTGACAGAGGAGTGTGATCATTGAATACAATTTGGGGAGGGGTGCATGTGAATGAAAACGGCTAATGGCATATTTATTATGCTGTAGTACCTACCTGGGTGGGAAAGGGGTGAGCAAGTGTGTGTGTGTGTGTGTGTGTGTGTGTGTGTGTGTGTGTGTGTGTGTGTGTGTGTGTGTGTGTGTGTGCGTGTGTGCGTGTGCGTGTGTGTGTGTGTGGGTGTGTGTGTGTGTGGGTGTGTGTGTGTGGAGGTGTTCGGGGTTGCATATATATTCATCTTAATGACCCTATGTTAGCACAAAAACATAATCAAAGTATCATGAATAGCTCAACACATCTGAAGACAGCTGTGTGGTAACTACTAGATGAAGCACTTCAAATATGAGATAAACATCATACTGCGAGCACATCCAGGACACACACACACACACACACACACACACACTCACACACTCACACACACACACACACACACACACACACACACAGTCTCTAGATGAAAAGGTGTGGGTGGGCACGATTCTGTCACCTTGTACTGAAAAAGCTTTGAAGGCACTTCTTATCAAGGTCTTCATCACAAACACATTTCCAATTAATAATTTGAGCATCTGGAGTTTATTTGTGTTATAAGCTATGTTGAATCGAGATGAATGCACTCGGAAAAAAACGTTTTTGTCCTATTGTGCGTTACACATCATAACGCATGAGAATAATATGAGATTTACACGGGAAAAGCACTTAGAGAAAGCCTCCGTTCACCTCTGTTCTCGCTGCAGGTGTCTCTTGCGCTTCAACCGTGCAGCGTCTAAATAGTGACGGAACGTGGAAAGACAGGGGAAGGCGCACTCCATCCACACAAATATGTGCACACATCGCTGCACTTTACGAACGTCCATCAAACTGATTATTCCTTTCATTTTAATTACAGTGACGGGTTATCTTTCTCTAACAGCGTGGGCTGCCCCAAAAAAAATGCAATATCCCCTCTGTAAATGCGCGCTGCAGCCCGGTGGAATGCGCAAAGGATCACGATGTCTTTCTCATGTGGTAACACTGTAGGCTGCTGAGTCTTAACTTTCTTGACAATGCAGAAAAACGGGATATATGGAAGTATAAAGCGCTTCAAAGGGGATCATGTCACCCTGTGCAAACGCACGGCTGTGAATTATCTGAGCGCTGTAACGTGCAGGCAGGCGGTCGCGCAGGATACACGCACACACACACACACACACTGAACTGTATAAAGAAAGCACACTATTGCGTGGCACAATAACTTTGACGGATGCCTTACCTGTTCAGGAGAGGAGAAACGACAGAAAGCAGTAGAGGAGAGAGGATGGAAGATGTCGAGCAGAGCGCAGAGCCACCACAGCCTTTGTACTGTGGATGAAAGGACAGCTAGACGTCCCGGCAGTGAACTCCAAAGTGCGTCTGTCTTTATCCACGCCAATGAAGGACAGCGAGATTCAGACCACTCCCCCCTTATATCAAACTATTTCCAACTGTTTCCCTCCTCATTGGCATCTAATTTAAGATTCATTCTCTATGCGTGTAAGCTGGAACATCTAGCCTGGGTGCTTTATGGAGGCAATGTTATACACTCATACATTTTGCTCAAAATATGTATCTGAAAGCCACAACAGCATTATTTCATGTTTGTAATATGTATGTGTTATTCTCATCATCAAATTATGACACTTGAAATTGTGATTTACTATAAGCAAGGGTAATTAGTCAAGGCAACACATTTACAACAATGCTAGAAAAGTCAGTGTTATCTGTAATGTCATTATTATGGCAGAAATTATTTCACAAAATTATAATCAAGGTGTAAATATGAGGCATCAATTTAGTGATATACATTTATTTTATAGGTAAAAAACAAACTATAAGCTGTGTGTATCAAATGTAAATGTGTATGTTATGTAAAATCAGGTGATGGGTAGTGAAGTCAGATGTTTTTCACTGTTAATTGTTAATATAACAGAAATAAAAGCCTAATAAAGAGGAAAGATCCTTCAATAGGATATGCACATGGGCAAGGCTGGATTAGAACCCCCAGGAGTCCCAGGAGCACTGAAGCTCATGCTCATTCTACTAGTTGATAATTTTCCCCACAGACTCACACACATACAAATTAACTACAATATATTGTGGTCTGCTAACCAGTTATCAATTTACCCAGCTATCAAACCGACAAATAAAACAGTCAATCATGAGACTTGAAAAACCTCCTGGAAAAAACTTTTATTTCATCCCCATTGGATAACAGTGCTGTCGGGTGGAAATCTTATAACTCCATAAATTGTTTTGGACATACTAGGTTTCCGCCAGCGACCATAATTATCAACACCAACAGAATGGGTCGAGCCTTTTGTCATATTTCTGTGGAGCCTGACAAAAAGAGCACACTTTTTTTCCTCTCATCATGGAGGGCCCCTTTCTGCTCAAGGACTCCGCGGCCCTTGCCCAGATTGCCCATAAAGTAGATACAGCCATGCACATGGGTCATTTTGATCAGCAATGCCAATAACAATTGGGTCATTTTTTGCTAAAGTATTGCAGAAAATCAAAAAGAGGTACATAAAAGGTTTGAATGGGATTTCAAATACTAGATCTCAGGTGTATTTTGGAAAATAGGCTAGTGTTCCCATTTATACATCTCAGAGTTAACATCAAAACTCAACCATGGGTTAACACACCTTAACCCTAACACATCTTTTTATCATACTGTGTCTGAAAACCCTTCCAGTCAGGACCCGAAACAAAATGAAGGTGGCTGCACCTCATCCACTGCTGTCAAATCTTTCACGGTTTCCTGCCCTTTTAATGAAATTGATTTGTACATCTCTATTTTTGCCAAGGTAATGACTTTGACTTTTACGTATTGTTTTAATTGAAATCTGGGAAAGAAAACATTTAATGATAGAAAAAACCCACCAAAAACAGGCCAACCACCATTGTAACAAAGATAAAAGAAAGTCAATTGAAAGCACTCAAGATAATTAAAAAAGCAACAGAAGTGAAAATAAAAAGATGCCCTTGAAGCCCTGTGTGAACATTAAAAATGTGAGTTTTGAATGGTAAACAACTTTTAAAATTAAGCTCTTTGTGTAACAGATTAAACAAATAAACGAAATTATTATTATTTCTTCATTTGTGTTGTATTTCCAGTTCGTAGTGATTAGCCACTTTTTGGTTTGGTAAGTTTCTTTGTCCAAAATATCTTTCTGTGCAAATAGAGGGTATTTTTGTTGAACATGTATCAGTCCTATCAAAATCTGCACTTCAAAATGCATTAGGCAGATTTTATTAGTGACAGCATGATTGGTTAAAAGAAGGAAATCATGATAATAAAAAAAAACACAGATGTAGGCTTTCTCTGTGTCCAGACAATAGAGAGCAGAAA
Organism: Scomber scombrus; assembly: GCF_963691925.1. NCBI lineage: Eukaryota > Metazoa > Chordata > Actinopteri > Scombriformes > Scombridae > Scomber > Scomber scombrus. The sequence goes on from NC_084972.1 coordinate 6,793,400, forward strand.
TTTGCTTTCTGGCCTCATTCTGGAGGACCTTGGCTAGTAAAGCAGCAGAAAGTGAGAGAAGTCATTATCGTTACAGATAATAACTCCAGGGGCCATTCATGTAAGGACAAATCCCAGAGGAAGGTACGCCTGGAGTATGCACATCATTATCAATATAGTCAACTCCCTTGTGAAATTCCACCCCCCTCCCCAAAATAGAAAGGAAGTGGCGAGGGTAGATTTCAGTTTCATGATCTGTGGAGAATGTGCTTAGGATCCAGGAATACAAACTACACCAAGGGCAAATATGCAGTTATCAGAAGCGTCTACATAATTAAAGTATTCATTTCATGTAATTACTGCCTAATCCAATGGGACACCAAGTGTTACATTATGAACTTCCTGATATTGAACAACCTGGGCAAGTGTTGCAGAGCTCGGTAATATTAGATGGTTTCAATCACTTGGGTGAGACTATGACTTTTAAACTCAGTGTTTGTCATTGCCTGTCAGTTATTGTTTCCAGTGAAGTAGGTTCAGTTTCTTGCCTTGTTGTAGGGGAAGCGTGAAAAGAAACATTAGGTTTTCTGAAATTGAGATGTTAGAATAAAACCCAGACGTGTAAAACCATTACAGAAGAACACTGTTTATTGGACAGAGTTTTGTTAAATTGCCAAACACCAGATTAGAGATTTGGGTGACAATGGGGTAAGAAAAGTTTGTATAACTTTTTCAGTCAATAGTCAGGGGGATGTGTTTGGTCTGATATGACCAATAATGTACGTTAGCTAATGTTGTATGGCATTGTTATAAGATTATTATATGTTATTGTTATTGTATGTTTTAATATTTTCCATTATCCTTTAAATGTTACTTTGGCCACTGTTTAGTGAAATTTCATATGCTTGCTTTAAGGGATCAATCAATCAATCAATATTTATTTGTATCGCGCCAAATCACAACAAAGTCATCTCAAGGCACTTTATACATAGAGCAGGTCTAAACCGTACTCTTAAGGTTTAATTTTAAAGAGACCCAACATTCCCACATGAGCAAGCACTTGGTGAATTTTGATCAACTAAAGCTTGATTAATAATTTTAGGGTCATGTTTAGGCAACTTGAAGCATTGTAAAGTTTAGGGAAATATCACTATGTATGGTAATGGTAAAACACTGAAAAAGTTCAAGCTGACAGCAGGTAGTATGAGCTTTCTTTTCAATATTTACCCAAACCACAATCTTTCCCTATGCTTAAAACTGTTTTTGTAGTCTAAACATTTCCTCTGTGTTTTGTAATTGGCAAAACCATTTAGTCATTTTTAGTTTTAGGAGACAGCCTTGTTTTATAGTTTGACTAATGGTGTTCTCACACAACAAATTACAACATATTTTCTTATTGGAGGACTGAGACCCATCTTTAAGCATCTCCATGCGATTATTGTCTACCACATTAGTTAAAGCATCACTGTTTCTGTCTGATTAAATTCATCAATTCGCTGAAGTAAAATTTAGAGAAATCACATGTTTGATGCCAACCAGCTATTAGATAGTCAAATATGGTTTTTGATTCTGGTACCGCTGAGCAAAAAACTGTCAACTGCTCCAGGGTCACCTGCTCTGCAGCTGCTGGTATAATGTCATCCAAATTACGGTTATAATGCTTTGGTGTGTAAAGACAGAAACATTCAAAGTCAGCTTTTCTTACAGCAGTGGCAGGGACCTATTATACTTGAAACAAAGACCTAGATGGCTGTTGAGTAGGCTGTTGTTTTTGATATGGAGGAGGGTTTGGTACTGAATTTAAACGAAATCTCATCGATTGACTGTAAAAAGAAAATGAGACAGATGCCTTTTGATGTCCTATTGTCATTTACATAATCACATTCATTCAACAGAGGTTAAACTGAAAACATGAAGGGCAAAGACCTGTGCTCTCAACCGCTTTAATGTTTGAAGCACAATTCAAGCTTGTGCCTTTTTATTTTTCTCACTGTTCCATTACAAAGAAGCATAGCACAATGCAACATGTAATTTATTCCATTATGTGTATGCTCCGCAGCAGATTCATAATCATAATTTATGGCATTTCAAACTGTGATACAGTGTACAAGTCCTGCTGCTTTGTTTCATGCTTGTGGCCCCTTGCTGAACATCTGTGATATGTTTTTCATTTATTGAACACTAAGAAAAATCTGTCAAGCAGGTATTGTCAATGATTTATTGCATCCATCTCTATCTGCTTTCAGTGTACCGTCACTGTGCTGCTATATTGAAAAACTCTTAAATAATCTATAACACTACACAAGCATTCAGTTTTGCCAACAAAATACAGTTTAAAAAAATAAACTATAAATAATGTCAGACTTGTTATCTTAATATTGATGATGTAATCTCAGTGTGTGTTCATGAAAATAACAATGCTTACTTTGATTAAAATTACAGTAACCTTGTTGCAGCCTATAACATAATAACATACTTTTCTGAATTTCTGAACCAATAACGTACTAACTTTTTGCAAATAATGTTATAAGTTATTACATTATTGGCTGGTCATTACATTATTGGCTAGGTAAAAAAAATAAAATAAATAAAAGATAATTTACTAATGTAATAACTGGAGCCGATATCTTAATAATATACTAATATCACTTTATTTATGTTTCATTTATTGTAATAAGTGTCACACTTCCATGGTAGAAATTTGATTACATTCATTTAAAACAGGCAAAATTGTTACGTTATTGGCAGTCATTACATTATTGATCGTTATTACGTTATTGGCTACAAATCTTATTCAGAGTATATTGTCAGTCAGAGGAGAATAGTGTTGGCCAGTAATACATAATAAGTGCACCTCGCAAGTGAAGTAGCTAAAAGGGAGTCAGCTATCATTCATTTTACTATTTACACCTGAGCTTTTCCTACTGTTAAAAAGGACCTGTAGTTTAGTGATTTAATTATGGTTAGCTGGAATTTCATTGCATATTTTTGGTTTTTTGGTGGTCAGGATTAAGCCTGCACATCACATGTTAGCTTGCCGCGGGTGATGGAGGTTTGTAAGATGGCTTGCCTCCACCAAAAAATAAAATATAACAGGTCGTAATTACATGGTTATAATATCATTTAGAAATGTAGAAAGTTACAAAGTGCTTTACAGGGAAAATATTAAAGAAAAAAAACAGGCATAGGCTACATGGTGTGTCTTCTTAGCTGCTAGCTAGTAGGCTAGTGGTTAGCCATAATGAATCCTGGTCAGGCAAGATTTTGAGAGTGCTGCAGTAAGCAGGGCTATGCTAGCTGTACACTGCTTCTTAAACCACTAAGTCTTGTTATCAATATACATTTGTTAGATAAAGAATATGTGACATGCGTGGCAACTTTAGAGTTAATTGAGGAACCTCTGATGGAGTGCTGCTGTGTAACAAAAAGTAATGGGTTTAATATTCTAACCACCTCTGCAGTAATTAGTAAAGTAATATCATTATTTTTTTCAATCAGTAATGAGTTATCAGTGATTCATTACACAAAGAGAAATGTTGTTGTGTATGACAAACTGATTGAACAGATTTATTTGTACTGTATTTTTATATACTGTATGACTAATTTTCAAGAGTAAATACATTTGAGAGATGTGATTCCTCCAGAGTTATGTGTTTATCATCAACATGAGAAAACACTTTAATCAACATATCTGCCAAGTCCCAATATGATCTGCAAAACATTCACTGACAGCAAATTAAATCTGTCTTCCTTAAATACCCACTTGCAGCTCAACATGATCAGAATTTACTTTGGTTATGTTTAAGCATTCAAATCACATGGTTAGGGTTCAGACTAGGTTAGGGAAACATTGTTGTCTTTGTTAAACATTGGAAAATTCAAAGGTCAAACACATGACTGGACGTGTTAACCATAATAACACTGAACTGAAACCAAAACCTTTTCTTCCCAATCTTAACCAAAGTGCTTTTGTTGCAATAACTAATGAAGCCCACTCTCCAGAATCCAGGTCCAGTGTTTTATACTCCCACCATCTACCCCACCTCTCTTCACTTCACACACCCCAACCCAAGGAAATCCCAAAAACTTGACATTTTTATTCAAATGCATCATTCTGGTGTACTCTGACAGCAACATTAAGAGGTTATATCTATATAAAAAATGTGTGCTCTAAACAATTTTGTGCTTTAGTAAACTACTAGTCGTATAGGTATGAATGGTGATGGCACAGCAGAAAGGTCACAGCCACAAAGGATGGGAAAGACAATTTACCATTTCATAAATGTTCCAAACAAACCATCAAAAAAGATGAATGCTCATATTTCAGCTCTGAAACAAAGAAAGCAGAAGTGATTATCCAAGTTCTACTAGTTCATTACTGAGGAATATATAAAATACTGTTAGATTTTGACATTTTTCAGAAAATATCTTTTTCTAAATTGTTTCAAGTTACAATTTGGAATTAAAATGAACACTGCAATTTCTTCCTTAATGTAGAGAAGACAACAATCACAATGTTAGCCTATCATCACGCAGGCATAGCCTACACATCAGCTTATCTGTATTTCCCTCATTTAAATTGCCTACAGCAAAGATTTAAGAGCGTATAGCACTCTAGAATGTTTGCTTTCGGGTGGATTCATACATTTTGATTCAAAATGAATTATGGTTGTTGGTGACAAGAGCAGTCACCAGGCTACGGCAAACAAAGAACAATGGTTGCTTAGTTCTTTATGTCTTTTTCTTCTATTGTTATTCTACTATGGCTTGCCTATCGCGTTCCACAGACAACAAACACTCACACAAGCAGGATATAGGGGAGCGGATGGGGGCAGAGTAACATCTCTGCTACAGGAGGAGATGCTTTGCAAGCAACTGGTCAAAACAACATAACATTTTGGCGAGTTTACAGACATGTCCGGCTCACTATGAAGCTGTGGCGGCACAAATTAGACTATGGTGGGCCGCCACATTCTATATAATTAATGGGAAACACTGCACTAAATATAATCCTGGGAGTAATAATGTTTTCTTCCAAGTGTATTAGGTGAAATAATGTAAAAATGCATAATTATATAACATAATTATGTATTGGGGAAGTAAGGTAATTATTGTAACATAATTGTTGTAATTTGTAATGTAATTTCTAGGAGAAATCTACCCATGTTATCTACCCATTAAGTAGATCATTCTGTGTGAGTATTCCTGATTTTGCAGATATATGTATATGTTTATGATTTTTTTGTAGGCCATACTACTATTGCTGGACTCTTCCATTCTGAAGTCATTGATGAGGTGCACAGAGTCCACAGAGTCCTCTATGGTGTGGCTGTTAATAGTGATTCATAGCATTTCCTCCCACTTAGTGTTGGTAACATTTCAGGGGAAACAGACAAATCAGAGCTGCTTTTTATATCCAGACCTTTCAATCAGGACCTGACCTGTCTGTAATAAGTGACACCCAAGCCTGGCTCTGTAATTTATGTGCTGCCTCAACAAATTGCTTCACAGGGGACCAGAAGAGAGCCTTTCCTTTTTTGGCAGATGAAACCTGTGGAGACTGAGCCTTCTCAAGCGTACTTTAACTTGAGGCATTTTCTCCACCTCCCCCAAACACAGAAGGTACCTTTAAAGTTGATCACCTGAATGCTTTTTCAATAAACATCTGTGCAAAAGGAACATAATGACTCTGATTCTATGAATCTCCAGCACCATTTGTCATACTGTTATGGCTGATGCAGCTTTAATCAGAAAACCACTTGGTAATGCGTCTGTGGTGGCTTCTGCTATTGCCTCCAGTCACACTTCTGTCTTATTACATCTCCGAAATTTTATTTGCTTGCTGAGGCAACACAGGTTTTTCCCTCTAATTGTCTCTTTAGGGAGAGGGGTCTCCATGTGTGAAGGAAGAGAGCAAATATGGGTTTTTGACCCGCTTTTATCTGACCAAAGAAGAGATATAGTGAGCAAGAGCAGCAATACTTTCTGCTAGAATGGCCAGCTATCCGCAACCAGGAATATGACATTTGAATGGACAATATTTAGAGCTAATTGGAGAAAACTTTTAAGATGGCTAATAGAAATAATACAACATACATAAATAATTCACCCTGTGTTTGGCCACAAAGAGCTTATGTTTTGATTAAATTAATATTGTATTAAAAACACTCAAGAGACTTAATTCTAGGACATATAGTTTTATGGAACTGGTAGAGTTGCAATTTAATGGGGAATTACAGACACTTTTAATTACTGCAAAAATATACTTGAAATACATTTCTTTGTATTCCAGTTTTCTTGTACTACTGAGTACATACAGTACATTTATATTCATGTCTTGTTTTATGTAAGCTGAACCAATGGAAGGGCAAAATATGCAGTCACCATCTTTGTAGGAATGTGCAGTATGTACTGTTCTAGATTCAAAGGTGATGGATAGTGCATCTTTTTTTTTTTTGTCATGAAAAGCTATCCTTGTGACAGTGTCTCTGCTATCTTGTCTGACTTGCCACCCCCGCAGTATCAGTGAGGCATCTATGGGCAAGAGAAAGAGCACACCAGGAAGAGATTTCCTCTAAGTGTTCCTTCTGAAGTACAGCAATAGGCCCTCAGACTGATCTACTTTTCCTGTGACTACATTCAAGACAACAGGTGCTGAGTGTCTGTGATCAGGCCTACAAACAGTCTGCCTGAGGGGAAAAAACAATTAGTATCATATTTTAACATGTTGTTGAATTGAGCTGACAGCAAGTTACTTCTCTAAGTGTGCAATTACAGCTATGTAGATTTTTATCATGATGCTACAGTTTCCTGAGTGGGCTGTTAGATGCCAGCAGCAGCAATTGCCCTTTTGATTTGCATCTCAACTCAACTCATCAACTTATCTCAAATGTACTTATATAACACCTTTCATACAAACATGCAGCCCAATGTGCTTCATGTAGCAAGATTCAAACAACACACCCAAAAAATCTAAACAAAAATAGACAAAAAAGACAATGAATATTTTTTTGCAAGACTAATAATAATAATAATAATAATAATAATAATAATAATAATAATAATAATAATAATAATAATAATAATAATAATAATAATAATAATAATAATAATAATAATAATAATAATAATAATAATAATAATGAAAAACTAATGACTAATAATAAAAAATAAAAGTCAATCAAATAAAATGATCATTTGGGATAAAAAGTGATATAATTAAAACTTAGAAAACTATGACTATTACATTACTGCAAATTAAAAGGCAGATGAAAAAGATGGGTATTTTACTTCCTTTTTAAAAAAAACAGAGACAGCCTGTCATTCTAATATCCAGAGGCAGTGTATTTCCCAGTTTAGGGGCACTAATCGTCCCCATAGTGGCACTAATAGAGGAATATCTTATCTTATCTTAACAAAAACGGAAGGCAGCCTCACCGGTACTTTTATGGGACACACAAGGAACATTTAAAACAGACACTGCCAAAAACATCTCAGTGATCTGTCCAGAACATAAAATGAAAAAAAGTAGCAAGAACTTTTAAGCTTTATAAACAAATAAAATATACATATATTAAACATATATAAACATATACCTTTATCTGAAATATACATTGAGATACATGCATTGAGTGCAGTATTTCTCTTGCTGCTTTAGGTCCTTTGAAAAGAATTTCAGTTCTTTCCACATTTAGTTGCAAAAAGTTTTGACCCATCCCTACATTAATGTCAGTAAGACAGGCAATGAGAGCATGGAGTGCATCGAGGTTATTTGGTGAGACAAGGATGTAAAATTGTGTATCAACAGCGTAACAAATGGTTACTGACATAGTGATGTTAATAATGCTTCCAAGTGGGAGCATACAATGAAAACAATATTGGGCCAAGAATGCTTCCTTGAGGAATACCACATTTAATACCATGAGCTTCAGATACTTAGGCTCCCATCCTGACACTCTACCAGTTAAATAAGACTGAAACCAAGCTAAAACACAGTCAGAGAGACCCACCTATTTCTCAAGTCTGTCAATTAAAATGTTGTGGTCAAATGTATTAAATGCTACACCGAGGTCTAAGAGAATAAGGATAGCCAAGGGCTGTCTCTGGGCTATGGTTTGCTCAATAACCAGATTGGAGGTTTTCTAAAATGCAGTTGTTGGTAAGATTAAGTAGTTGATTAGAAAAAAAATTCTCTAAAAGTGAACATGTAGTTTGCTTTTCCTCCATCCCCTCAGCTTTTCCACAAATTATTTTTGGATGAACTGTTTTTGTTTTGTTTTTTGTGCAGGAGCAACTCTGCCTGGAAAGAATCTAAGAATAGTAAGAATGGATCAAATGTCAGTATCAATTCCCCTAGTAATAACTAAACCCAGTGTATTTTTATGAATGTGGGTGGCTATCTGTACATGCTGAACAAGATCAACAATAAACAAGATCCAAGAAATCCAAAGCCTGCAAATCAATGTAGTCATTGACATGGAAATTAAAATCATCAAGTAAAATTATTTTATCTTTTACTGGTAAGAATAATGAGGGGGGGGGGGGGGGGGGGGGGGGGGGGGGGGTCTGATGGAAAAACACAATGAATACAGACTGAAGTATTGAAATATTAGAAAACTAACAAAAGAACATTGTTTGGCGGCAACTACTGGAGTATAAAAAAGGTGAAGTTAGGAGTAGAAGACTAAGATAGTAGCTGAAGTAAGCCAGGCTTCAGTTCAAATAGAAAGCCGTGTTCAGAAATGAAATCATTAATATAAAACATCTTGCTAGTCATGGGATCTAATATTCAAAAGTGCTATCTTTATCGGCTCAGGTCTGGGCCTGACTTAGACTGACTGTGTCCGACCATGTGTTTTTGCCATGATGAAGGATCGGTGCGGCATCACTGTGCGAGACTGAGCTGTAGTGAAGAGTACCTCGATATTTCTTTGTGTTATTGCAGCATCTAACTATGACAGGAAAATGTCAGTATTCACAACGGTTGAAGTGTGGTAAAAAAGGCAGGTATATTTATGGACTGATTGATAGATGGATGACTGATCTACCACTGATTCGTACATGACATGGATGTCAGTATGTCAGTATGCAGTGTGAGTTCTATATTGTAGGATAATCTTCATTTACTGAGGGTATCCTTAGCAATTACTCCTAAAGTGGACCTTTTAAGACGACAATAGCTTTTTTTCTATGCAAATGCTCTTTTTTAATAATAATAATGATAATAATAATAGTGCCATACTGGTCTAAGTAGGTGTTAATGGCAAACTCTAGAGAATATGGAAGTAAACAAACCTAATGCCAAAAATATGTCTAGGATATCCTGCAGAACTTGCAGAAGCAGACATATGTGCCTCTGCAAATCTCCAAGACCATGCTTTCTGGTCTGAGCTGTTACTGGCTTCTCCAACCGTAGCAGCCATCTCAATTAAATCCTATAATCTGTGTATACAGTTCCAAGCCACAGTAAAGACAAGCCAATAAGATGAGACAATTCCACTTTAAAATGTTCATATTTCTTCTCATTTTTTAATTGGTTTACTGATTTACTGTGCAGCACTTTCACATCTATCTTGTGGAAGGTCAGTCAAAAGTGTCAGTGTTGATTTAACAGTTCTTATTCGCCAAAAGTCAAAGTCATAAACAACGACAGACTAGGTTTTTAGGACTGAATCATTTTCACACCACCTACCTTCATTTGTCAGATGGCTGATTACAGACTATGATCAGTGCAAGCATATGTTCTATCACTGTCAGTGAAACTGTGTTCAGCTGGACCCTGCCAACTGATTTATGTGTGGGGCTCACTGGCAACACCAGCATTACTGCAGTGGCAGATAAGTCTATAGACCTAACCACTGTGTGCTACAGCACACATTTGCAAGTACATGCTCAGCCAATGAGGATGGCTCCCCTCAATATGGCTGCAGAACACCAGTTTGGGTCCACAAAGTCACAAATTTAAGGAGTGCCGGGGTCTGCATGCACAAAATCTGACACTGGCACCCTCTTACCAAGGCTCCAGCATGACACCAGGATAGATGGCCATTGAACCAGGCAATAATCCTTACACACACAAGGATGAAGGTGCCCACTTGATTCTCAGTAGGCCTATATATCACCAGCCTTGAGGGACACCTAACTCAGTAAGCCAGTATGGTCAGTAATCATACTGAGGGTGTTGACAGGCTCCTCTGCAGACCTTACTGTACCACACAGTGAGACCAGCACTTCTGCAAGTAATGCAGGCCTCTTCAAAGCCTTAAACCCAGGAAGAGGAAAAACTGCCTTCCACACTACATCCAACCCAACCTATTAATATAGCCACAGGCAGGATACAGCCTGTGGTGGAGAATCAGTTTGTGGCAGAGGCATCGTGCCCATTCAAATATTTGAGATTGGATGGCTTTAGAAACTGTTCAATTCTATTTCCATGATACATGTTTTAATTAGCCAATGTAGTATATTACAAAAGTTGCTTTTCTGTATTCGTATTTAACTCTGCCTGCTAGACACAGACCTTTCCTGTTCAGGCTACTTTGTTACTTCGAGCTAGAAAGCACTACATAGCAGCAGTTGAACTAGTAGAGCTGTAGAAGTCGTATAGACTTGTTGTTAACCACAATGTGAGGTATGAATAACCAATCAGCTCACGCAATAACACAGTATGTAATCAACAAATGTGTAATTGCGGTTTTAATGATAAACATAGAAGGCAAAGCAGATAATTACTGGTATCAGGTTCTGTAGTCAGAAAGAACATTTTATAATGGTGTTTACAATATTTACATGGGGTACTGATGCTGCTCTTAATGCATCTGTTTTGCTTTTTATGTTTACAGCATTGTGCACATTAAAGCAAATGAAATGGCTATGTGTAATGTGAAAGAGGTCACTCACATTGACAAACCCAGAATCATCACCTAAATCTAAAGGTTCCCCCTTGCTCTGAAAATCTCAGCATCTTTTGGCCCATTGCTTTGGTTTCATTGCTCTTTAGTGTTTTGGTTCACTCTCACCACACTCATAAATCTTGTTTCCAGCAGCAGAACACTGTTTTTCAGCAGAAAAAAAAAACTCTGATAAACCCAGTCTACTCTGCTTTGCCAGGACCATGTAACAAACAGATAAAGTTAGCAGCTATAGATGGTGAACATAGTGGAGCATTTAACAGTGAAAGAGCCAGATATTGTCCTTAGAAAAGGGTTGAGACTAAAAACGGGGCTTTAAAGGAAAGTGAGTAATGGACTATTCACTGTATAGCCAAAAACACGGCTCCAATTCTCTCGCTAGCCATATGAACTTTATAAGGTGATAATGTGTCAGTGTTGTGTTTACAGATGGTTCCACTGCCCCCAAGTTGCAAAGAACAAAATTAATACTGCTTTAAGAAAAATATTAAAAACATTTTTTAAGCATTTATGTGCAGGATAATATATATATTTATGTATATTTATTTTTACTTTGGCAATTCCTTGTGGTACTACTAGTAAAAGATAATGAACCACATATGCTATTTGAATAAAATGGAAGATAATTCTCCATAAGGGCTTTAATGATGTTATTATATTAACACTATATTAATAGTATTTATAAGAGGTGGTAGGAGGTGGAGTATCACCTTATTTAGAGTAAAACATAATCTCCTTTTAGAACTAATAAAAAGCAAGAAGAAGAAAGTTAACTTGTGCAATAGGTAGAAAATAAATTGTATTAATTTAATTAGGAGGGAATCAATCAACTATCTTTGTTAGCTGAAATATATATTTTAATAATATGAATATATAGAGTTTATTGCAGTATATATTCTAACAGTAAATTAACTATGAAGCATTCAAACTGCTGTGTAGAGGCAAAACTGGGTTAGCATGTCAGCCGTTGCTACGACGTGAATGGGACAGACTGATGCTGCTGGTTTTTTACGCCTGCCACCCTCCTACCCCGCCTCCGCCTATCACTACCTGGTCTGAACCCACGCAGAAACATGGGCAGATAAAACAGATGCAAGGTATACGCCGAGCCAGAAACCCCAGCATAACAGAGGAGGGAACACCGAGGCTCATTAACAGCAGACGCCTGGACTGATCCCAGTACTCAGTCTGGGGAGTAAGAGCCAACTCGCTCCATTACGGGGAAGAGAGAGACTTCTAAAGGGCATGACCATCTGGAGCGAGCCTCACTCATTTTTCTTTTCTTTTTTTTCTTTCTAAACTGCGAATGTGTGTGAGGCAGAGCCCAGACTCATCAAGCAGGTTGATAATCAGGTGTCACTGAAACTCATTCATGTTGCTCTGTATAGGGTCAATTGTGGCCGCTGGTGAAATGTTACCATTGGATAGAATGAAATGAAAGGGGGGAAAAAAAAGCTCTATAACATAATTGTTATGCAGGGTAGGTGTGCTCTGAAAAACCAAAGCATGGGTGAAATATTTTTGGTGAACTCAAAGCGGCCCCGATTGTTAAAAGCAACAAGACTGTGTCGTATAGAACTAGGACAAGTTTTTAAGTAAGGAGAAGTACAAGCAAGTCTTTTCCTTCATGTCGTCCAGTGTCCAGGAAATGTCAGCCCAGTGCCGTGGGGACAGGTGAAAACTCAGTATCCAGTGTTGAGATGACATTCGTCCCCTAAGGACAAATGGCTGCATATGAAAAATTGATACGGGGCAGAAAATAGACTTCCAGTTCGATATAGAGTAAGGGTGACCATGAGGCTAGTACAGTAAGAATCCAAATTATAGCTGCGCAATTTACCCAAATTAATTATTCACTGGGCAGGAGGCTGGTATCAGTAGATAGACACACAATTACAAAGACATGAGGTTGGGCTTGTTTAAGGTTACATCCAGAACAAAACTAATGGGGACTGACACACTGATTGATGGTAGAATCCCGAGGCTATTTGTCTGCTCTCTGCATGTAGTTCTTTGCTGAAAATCAGGCTGAATAAGGCTTTTCCAGTATTAGCCACTCAAGAGGAAAGAGGAAGGTATCCATAGATGGTTTTTTATATGTTAAATCAAAGAATGAGTGTTTGAGAGTCTCTAGAAACCATCTTACTCCCGTAACACATTTTAAAGCTAATGCAGTGTTTCTCGAGTAAGTCCTCGGTGTCCGAAAAAAAATAATTACCTCATCAGAACTACACTGAATTATGTATATACATGAAGCGCCCTCAACATGCTGGTATGGTAACCCCACTCCTTCTCAACTCAGGGGAACTGTTCAACATGCTCACCAGAGACAGCAAGCCTTAATAAGTCAGCCGGCAACCAGATTGCATGGAATGCCGGTTCCGTGCTCGGATCCGCGCTCAGGGCAGATACATAGATAATCAAAGCATGACAGTAGGTTTTACATTTCAAATAACCCACGGTGCAATACCAGCAGTTATTTACAGTGTAAGCACTCCTTATTAATTTTTAAACAGGCCCTTAAGGTCTGGTTGACAGACAAAGCTGGCAAGCAAAAACAGGAGAATGAACTGTTGTTGTTTTTCGACTCACAATATGAAACATAGTAATGGCACTGAGCAAAGTGCTGGAGAATGCATTATTAATGCATCGATGATGCAATGTGTAAAGGTCATGGCCATTGTCTCTGCACACACTCATTCATCATACAGTGTGTCTCTGTGTAAAATGATATATACAATGTTGGTGTCACATTTAAATTTTGGATATTTAACAGCAGCTCTTGTTCAGATTGACAATATCAATGCACATGTGACTAAGGATTCATACATTACACTGCATCAATAGCAATTATCTAACTTTATTATTTTTTCTGCCGACTATATTTGTCTTTTAAGTGAAACCCCACAGGGAATGAAGAGACAGCATGGCAAATGTCTTTTCTCGCTGTGAACCTGACGCCACTGGGAGTGGTGGCAGTCCCAGACACCGCAAATGAGATCGCACAGCTGCCAAGTCTCTATCCACGCCGGCACGCTGGTTGTGAACGTTAGCCAGGTTGCATGTACAGGTGCGTCCCTGTTCCCCCTCTGCGGAAGTGAGGCTGTGACAGTGTGTACCTGGTAATCCTCCTTTCCGGCTTTCCCTGCGACAGCTTTGTAATCTCATTACCCATGCATGTCTCATTAATTCCCGTCATGGCCGAATGGACCACTGCTCCTGCTGTCACCACCTTGTAAGATCCTCCAGCCACCGCGCGCCAACCCCAAGGCCTTCTACACAAAGCGGGAGGGGGCGAGGATTGAAAACGGTGGCCTGTGTAGCAGCCACAAATCATTGATGAGGGTCAGACTGTCTCAAACTGTGAGAATTCACCTTGGGCTCGGCTTCTCACAGCCCCATAAATGACGACTGCTGTGCTCTCTAATGGATGAATTGCAGCAAAATAGAAGGGAATTGCAGCATTGTTTAGCTATGATGAGTGTTTTAAATAGCTGCAGGCTCCCATATTGATTATATATTTGTTGGAATGAATGGCACATTCAGTTGACTATGCATGCATAGCCAATAGTGACATGACAAGGTTAATCATGCTAATTAAACTAGACAGAGCTGAGGCTTGGCTATGTTATATGTTATATGTTATGTGTTGTGTAATGAGGGCAGTAATGATGCTTTAAAAGTGTTTATCCAAATGCTCGCTACTTAGTGTTTTGTTCACTCTTTTATTACAAGGCTCCATGACTAACTTCAATATCTTTAAATGGCAATATTTGTCAAAGATAGAAGCCAAGCAACTGTAAGCTTTCTGCTGTGAAACACACAGGACTGTAGAGACAGTGAGATTGCTTTAAGGGTTTTTCAGAATATATCACAGGTGAGAGTGTAATCTAAAAATGCTTGTGCATGCGGAAAAGTGTCAAAATCAATGCCAAGTAGCATTTGGATTAGGATTAATCCTTTTATATGCAATACCATTTTAGAGATAATTGACTGTCAACATACAAAGATGGTAGGTTCAAGTAGTATTTTATAAAATCATGGTACACAAACTATTTTAAAACCATATAAATTATGTAAGTTGGCTATTTTATTATATTTCACATTTGTAGAAACAGTACAGCTTCTTTATAATTAAGTAAATCAGTTGATTGGATGTTAATATTGGATTCTATTTGGATGCAACTTCCAGTGATTGTGCCTTTTATTATCATCGAATGGTTAAAAGAGAGCTGTCAGAATTTCACAATATCTTGGAACTACAACTAGGAGGCGGTTTTTAGTTCCAACAATTCACCAACAGTTACAAACTTGGAGCTTTTAACAGAAAAAAGGAACATCAGTATCACTCTAAGCTACACCTCTGTTATTTTTTTAACATTGAATCACTACCTGGTCTTGTGTATTTATGAGGGTTCATGCTACCGAAATCTTTAGCTCAGAATTTCCTTATACACCCCCGCTAGTGCCTTTTTTCTGTATCAAAATGAGTTTTCCATACCATACGCAAAAGTTCAGTCGACATGATGTGATAGTAAGTGTTGTGTTTTGACAGGCTGTCCCTGTACACACTCCGAAAGCTACGAACAGTTTGTGAGCAATTTCAAATGCGTGTCCCCGGTGGCTCATGTCTTGCAACCTGTACAGGTGTGGATTTGACAGTTTCAATAACACACGTTTCTAAACCAAATGTGTCTTCTGTGTACTTGTAGAGACCCACATTGCATCTGTGAAACATATTTGAAGTTGTATTGTTAAGGTTGGATGATGTGATGATAACTTTATGCTGCACAATGAACAAGATAATAGAAGTCAAGTTTAATTTGTGCTTCATTTCTTGAGTCGTTCTTATAAACTTGTTAATTTAGCAGAGCTCTTAAGACTTATTATCTCTTATATCCATTTCTTATATCCTTAGCATGACACCTATATATCTGCCATCTCAGGATAATTGAGAAGACATAAAGAAAGCATAATACACTAATCATGGTAAGTGAGGTCTTAATTTAGGAATAATCACTAGAGTTAGAGGCTTGTCCAATCATCTCAAAAATTGTAATTGTTAATAGCAATTATATCAAAGAAATAAAGTGAGTTGATTGTAATTTGAGGCATTATAAAAAGTTATAAGCATGAAATAAGCCATCAAACAACTGAATGATGTCAGCAAATGGGCACACAAGTAATATTTGACTGATTACAGACACTCAGCCTATTTGAAATTAGAACTCTTCTGAGCCCTGAGTGTATTTCTAGCTCTACTACAATAGGAGCAGTAAAGGAAAAGAACAATTCACCTGCCAAATGCAGCTGATGTGCTGTAGATATGTCTATGATTATAATCTGTATGGTTAAATAAACACACATGGTGACTTCCTGTTATTCTTGAGTGCATGGACCAATTTTTTAAATTTTCGTAGGATGACATGTTGCACTGAATACGACATCTCTAATGTATAAAGTAACTTCTGCCACACAACTACAAAGCACAAATGATGCACTAGAGGGCCAGAGGAGCCTACATTATAAAGACATAAAACGCTTTTAATAAATGTTAACCATTAACTTTGTCCTCCTTTTTCCACCTGAAAAGGTTAAATTAATAATCTACCATCCAACTCTCCCACTATAACAAAATGAGATTTGCCTTGTGGTTGAACAAATTATTTTGCTCTTACATTTTATGAGCAAATTTCAACTCTGGCTGAGGACTTTATTTGCATGTAAAAATCCTTCCTATCCGCTCAAATATTTCCTGCCTGTATCTCTACTAAATCTACCTCATAAAAAGGCAAAAGCCCCAAAAAATAGTCTTTAAACCTGAATTAATTGATTTGTTCTGCCACTTGGGGGCAGTTGAACAAGCTGCAAAGACAACACTGGCAAATTTTCACCTTATAAAGTTGTAGCAGCAGCTGCATTAGCAATCAGTTGGTTCTCATTTAGAGACATGTTTTTGAACACCTGGTGAGTGTAAGTCCAATATTCACTCTCCTCTTAGCTCTGCCAACTCCTGGGGGAAATATCTGGCTCTTTAGCTGCTAAATGCTCCATTAGGTTCGCCAGTCGCTAACCTCGTCTGTGTGCTGTTTTGTGCAGTGAGTCTGTCGAGGCTTTTTTTTTTTTTTTGCTGAAAGCTGCTGTCTGCTGTGGATGTGAGTAAAGCTGATGAGAGTGAAGGGACTGAACTAAAACAGTAAAATTGTAAAACTTGGAACAATTAGCTTAAAGATGCCAAAAAGCTCCATTGAGCTGAGGGTATCCCCAGAGCTGGGTGGTAACTTTGTCTCAATGAGAGATATATATATGGGTCAGTGACAAATAAGGGTTGGCAAGATGAGGAGTTTCAAAAATAGCTTAAAAAATTGTCTTAAAAGCAGCATCAGGTTTGTTAAAATGTACATTTTGTATTTTTGTTGGTTTTATGTCATTTGAAATGACATTTACCAAAAGTAAGACTGAATGCTCGTGAAAATGTCAAATGGTGTAACCACAAAAGAATGATAAATATTAAATATTTTATCCACCTACAGTGTTTTTAAGTGTACTTATACAAGTAATACAAATAATAACTTTGTACAAAAATAAATACTTTTTAAATTTAAATGGTTCTTGATTTATATGATTCCCAAAATTAAATTATTTATTTAATATAAAAAGTTAAAATGTAAGATCATGCCAAACTAATTGATATGGTGTTTTATTGAGAATTTAGTGTTTTTAAGCAAGTTGAATTATTTGGTACAATGTTTTTATGGTTACACCACTTAGACATTTTTGCCATAATCCTCTAATATATTCTCTCAAAATAGATTAAAAGCAGAAATGTTATGCTGGGTCATTTAACCCCTTTTAATTTGACTTAACCGCATGAACCCAAAAAACATCGTTGATCCATACATAGTGATTTGATCCATGCAGATTGTATATAAATGACACACTGTCCAATAATAAGTGTTTAAAAAGTAAATGCATATTTAAAGCACTACTGATGCTACGAGGATTATAGGAATACATTCAGGATATTTGATAGGGGAGTGACACTGCATTAGTGGGCCTCACTGCCAGCAGTGACCCCTCAAACCACTGGAGGCTCCATCAAGTAACATTTGTGACTGACATCATGAGAGATGAGTAACATTTTGCTGAACGGGGCAAGGTCAGCAATGTTTGGGTTTCGTGCGAACAGAATGACACATCTGACGTGTGTGCCCAGGAGCCATGCAGTGCGTGGTTAATCTAGCTGTGGCTGTTTTTTTACTCCTCCTCGCTGCTGGATGGTGATTCAGCACTGAAGCTTTTACATTTGCGGTTCTAAACGCCTGGCATTGGTCCTGGGAAAATTTCCCGTGGTGCGCGCAGTGTCACGACCTGGCTCAAGGGTGAGGACAAAGAAGAGAGGATGATGAACAGATGACTTTTAACAAAAGATTTATTTCACAAAATACGATATAGAAGTGTAGGGAACAAAGAAAAGAAATACAAGGAAAAATCTAACCTAACAACAAACCACAGAGAGAGAGAGAGAGAGTGATTTTATCCACCAGCCTATAGAATAACACATTAGTCTTTATACCACATCTTCTATAACAACCCATATGACCGTTCCACCTTAAGGACGTGGGCTACACACTTGCCTTTTAAAGATAAGAGTTTATCAAAAAATCTGACCATGTGTTGCACTCTACATGACATGTACTTTACGTGTCCTTTCTCACAAGAGATAAGTTAAAAATACATTTCCTCTGCTCGCTGAAATAAAAGCGTCCACAAAGAATGAATGTGAGTTCAGGGTTAATGTCTTTTGATCCTCTTTCTCTCTCTGTCCTCTACCCCCTGCCATCTGAAAGAGGGTCAAAGATGACATGTTCAAATGCAAGGAGCCACCGGGGGTTTCACCAGACACAGCTGAAATATGAACGCTGCATTATACATCCACCCTTGATGGATACTGTCACCAATGATCTGTAAAAACAGGTTTTACAGGGTAAAAACATGTGGGTATACAGAGTTCATACTGCTATAAAAACAGGCTGGGTGTTAGACATACTGTAAGTTAAGAGACGGTGGATAAGAAAAAGCTGGCTATATATCACAAATCCCATTTTGCAGATGACAGCGGCAATTGCTTTTATCAAGTGGTTCAGGCTTACTTAGATGTGCTGAATTCAAAGCTGTGGAAATTGTCAGCAAAAACACAATCCCACCCCACAGCAAATAAGGCGTTTCCCATTTCTGCAGTGTCAGTTGCATAAAAAACAGTGAGCAGCCCTGATGAATCTTCCTCTCCTTCATTGTTTTCTGTTCTCTCAAATCGCCTGTCAAAAGATCCACGAGAATTTCATTTTTATGACATTTGCAGAGGAGAGATTCAAAGCCCAGATGCTGTCGAGAAAAGGCACTGATATCCACAGAGATCCTGAGAATATGCTATTACTGTTTCCCCACAACCCAAAACACACAATTGAAAGTTTCAGAGAGAAGGGGGATGGCGTCAGACATAGCTCAGAGACATGGTTACTGGACTGTTCAATACTATACGAAGAGTTTTTCTCTGGAGACCACTGAACCCTTCCTGGAGAGCAGTGCAGCAGACTTCTCCTCTGTGGTAGCCTTCAAGGTGCAGAAGATAAGGAAAATGAAAAATGACACTGGGGAAGCTGAGACATGCTTTTTTTTCCAAAGCATTGTTTATTTGGATTTTCTGTCCTCCTCAGAGGTGGAAAATTTCACACAAAAATCGTTTCATATCAATATAATCACTGTGAGGCGGAGTAAATCTACATTCTGCTTTCACATAGAGTTTGACTTTGTTAAAGGCATAATATGTTATTTCTGCCTCCAGCGGTCTCTCAATCAAAACAACAACAAAAGACGGAGTTTGATGACGTTGTGAAGTAGTGTGGGATCATGGGAGTTCATTGTTAAATAATGGAGTCAGCTTCTCTCGGTTAAAATTCCTTGTGTAAAGTGTTCATTGTTCAGTTTTTTATCAGCAGCAGAATTATCTGCAGAGGTTTCCTCCTCTCCAAAACAAACGGATTAAAACTGGAGGGAAAAAAACACTGAATAAAGCAGTTTCACTTTAAAAATCAGTGTTTCTCTGATGCTGTTTGGCAAACACAGGACATCCGGAGGGGCTGCGAGCTGAGCTGCAGCTAACGTTTGCTCAGCTTGTTTCTCTGACAACTTAAGATCAAGATGTTCAGGAGGTTTTTACTGGGAGCTGAATTATCTGCAGTGGTCTCCTCCCCAAAAATAAATGTACAGGCGGATTAAAACCGGTAAAAAAAACTGAATTAAGTTCCAGGTTAAAAATCTGTGTTTCTCCAAGGCTGTTTGGCAGACACAGAATGTCTAGGTGTTTGCTCAGCTTGTTTCTCTGATAACTTAAAATCCAGACATCCAATGACTAGAATCCTTAATCCGGTTAGAAGATACCCCTAAAAATGACAAAGATCTAAAAAGTCTATTTACAAAAAAAAAATGTTGCTTTAAACTGAATAAAAGTCAATTTATGACAGTTTCTGGCAGATAACCATTGTCTACGCATATACTCTTTGATAGACGCCACTGTGGCAGGCAACCACAACACTGAAGCATGCACATAAGATCACCACCACTTGGTATGATTAATATACAAATATATATGAGAGGTCTAGACAGTCGACCAAATAAAACACAGCATTACCTTGATTAACATTAGATTTCTCTGGGTTTGAAAATTGTGTGAAACATTTGGGATAATGTAAGTACACAACTGAACAAAATATTACATAAGTCTAGTCTTTTTAAACATTGTAATGCAGAATTCCTAATTATCATAGCTTTAAACTTTGACATGTGCTGTTGACCAACTGCCCACTATCTTCATATCTGAATCAATCATTCATCTGACCTTGGACATTTTGGACATACCTGAATGTCCAAATTGAGAAAGCTATCATACTAGCTGTGCTGCTCCTTCAAATGTTATGTAACCCTTGTTAGAGTATAAACAGTGCCTCCAAAGAAATTTGGCATTGTCTGTAGTCAGTCAAGGATGAACAAGTAAGGTGCCTTAAAATAACTATGTTAACTTACTCTGGTTTGCAACCACTACAGTCACCACATCATCAAGTTCCCAACACCACGAGGATTTGCAAATGAATTGCTGGATTGCAGGAAATGAAGCGCTGTGTTAGTTCATGCAGGACATTAAAGTAATACACCCCAACCGAAATCACCCTGAACCAGAATTCCTTATAAGTCAAACACCAATCACAGCCATTCTCACAACAAAGAGGTCCATTTAAATATAACTCCCTCCTACAACAATGCTGCCACTCACACTGATGCTGGCAAAGCTTTGCCTCCACCACCTCAGCCTCCACCTTTCTGGTTTTAGAGTCCCAACATGGCTAAAAGGTCTAACTGGCATTCAATTTCTTGCCCTGGGTTCACTCTTGTATACGGAGGATTTCTGCAATGTGTTCCCTGTAGCTGTTTAGCTTGACATGCTGCTGGGTGATCCAGGGAGCATCTTAGTGTGGTATTTCAATTTGTTGCAATAAATGGTTTAATCTATGACGAGAGTATTCCTGACTGAACTAACTGAATTGAACTATACTGAACTACTACACAGAAATCGTAGGAAGTGGGGTCAAGAGTCTCTGGTCATGCGTGGGACCAGAAACCATGGTTCACTAATATATTCTGCAATTCCATGCTTTAACAACCAGTAATGATCTCTCAGCGTGTGTGAATGGAGTCTACCATTCATATGTTGGATCCAGACTGCCTGCCTAGGAGCAAGGGATTCACATGCATACATGTAACCCAGAACAATGATAACAGCCTCACTGTTTGTTAGCTCAACTGCTGCTTCACAGTAGAAGTGTTCTATTAGTGAACATGGGGTTTCTGTTATTGCGAAGCAGCCACTGTGTCACCACAGTCTGTGATCATAATGTGTCTTCAAAACAAGACAAAACCAATTATTTGGCATTTTTTCATCAGCGGATTATATAAAATTTTTGCAAAGGAGTGCTGGAACAGTGAGGAGCAGCCACAGTGAGCTGTTAGATCGAAGGTTCAGGCGACAGGCTGTACACTTCCAACTCTTCTGCAAGGCAGCACTTTACTGTGTGAAAAACTACTTTCACCTTGTGCAGAATGAAATATTATTGTGGTTACAATTATATTGACTGACCTCTTTTTGGTTAAATATTGAAAAAGTCATCTGAGTTCTTATTTAATGGACAACAAATCTCTCCCTAACCTCAACCAAATGCTTTGAGAATCTAACTGTAACCATAAAAATGTTCATCATGCTTTAGTTGCCAGGAATAAAATACTGATGGGGAGAAGAAAAAGAAGAAATACATTGTGCAGATGCATTCAGTATGCTTACATCCTTGTTCAGTTAGTTTCTATTGAAAATAGAACATTATGTTTAGGAGACAAGGTTGAACTTTGCAACACTGTCTAATTGTTGTGTTTTGAACAAGCTTACATCTCCAGACATTAGTGTCTCAGTCTGCTTATTGCTTCCTTAAGTATTCCGCATTTAAGCAAACTACTAAAAAAAAACCTGTATTTTTCATTTGTTCTGATGCTTAAAATGAGTCCTGCACACTTTAAACTGCACAGTATATTTTAAGCATTAAAGACAATGTTTTCTAACCTTAACCAAGCAGCTTTAGTCGTCTAAATCTCACCAGACCTTAACAATAATGTCCTTGCCATGACCAAGATTTTTCCCTAACCTTAATTAATTGGTTTGCTGTGTGTCCTATTATACTAATGTATAATGAAAATAATGAAAATAATGAAATGATTTTAGAAGCAAAACAACCTTTTTCCCTTCAGGTATGAGGACCTGCTGAAGGACAGAACAGATACTAGATGTATTAGCAGTATGAGGGAGTTGGCTGTCCAGAACATTCAACCATGCATCACATATTTATGTAATTCTAACTGAACCTCTATATACAGCCGAACAACAGACCTAACCTTCACCAAATTTCTAAATTCAAAGCTTGTCCAAAGTTCAGCAACTTTTTATTATCCCTAACTAGCACAACACATCATGACTTCTCTCAAGTTCAGTTATTTTATTATATTCCCATTCTCCAGTGGCCTCCCAATTAACCTCATTTCATTCAACCTGCAGGCAGTGATTATCTGGTGAATACACCCAATTAATAGGCATTTTATAAAAGTATTATTTTGGTTTATGCCTCATCTTGAGGCAATGATGCAATTATGCTTATAATTATGTGTTGTTCTCTCAGAGATATTCCACATGTCATTAGATTTGATGAATTGTGTTTTCTATCTTGTGCACAATGCAGCTGTGTCCACTCTACCGGAGAGACTGGAATAAAAGTTGTGGGAAAAGGATCAAAATCGGCTACCGAACATTTTCTGTTCAGTTTGGGGGCATCTCACCCACTGAGCGGCAGCCTGAGCTGGAATCACAGCTCTACATTTTGAAATTGGCTTCACAGAGGGTTTGGTGCTGCCTGTGTTGGTGATGGTTTCAAAGCGAATGGACAGCATCAGTCCTACCAGCTGAGTTGACTTAAGTCTCCGGCAAGCGTTTGATTCGGAGAGTGGCTGTGTTGGAAAGAACACAACACTTTCCCTCATCCACTTGTTTGCTTTATATTACATGGTTTGTTAAGTTTAAACTCCTGTCCTATCTCTTTTGGACAAGACTTGCAATGACAGAGGTCTTCTGAAACCTGTAGCTTAGCAGTGATGACTGTGGTCAAGTCAAAATGATTTAGAAACTCTGCTTAGAATTGTTGCCTGGCTAAATTGATTGTTTTTAAGGTAATTTTGATCTGTCTGGTGCCACAATTCTGGTTATCCACCAAGTGCTGAATCTCTGCTCAACTTTTTCTCGACCACATGTTCACCATCTTAGTTTAGCTTGTTAGCATTCTTGGATTTGCTAATTAGCGCTGAAAACAAAGTACAGCTGAGGCTTATAGGTAGTGTTGCAGGTGTTTGGTAGATAAAAAGACGAAGAGCCGAAGTCATTAGGATTCATGCTTTAGACCTTGAATGTCTGTTCAAAATTTCATTGCAATTCATCCAGTAGTTATTAGGTATTTCAGTCAGTGAGTGAAATAGTGGTTAAGGCATGGATGACATTAGCATCATCAATATGTATGAAATATAATTAGTCCAGTACTGGATAAACATCTTACATAATTACTGTGTATAAAACTGTGTGTTTGCTTATAGCTTACATTACATAATATGAACCCATCCATATTGATCTAAGGCAGGAAACTGCCATACATCAGAGATGAGGCAAAAAAGCAACTGTCTTCCAACGTACAGTACTGTATGAACTATTACGCCATCCTTATTGTGCGTTCTCTACAGTTTCATCAAGCCATGAAGGAGATTAATGATGTGTGAGGAAGCCCTGTGGAAAGCTCGGCTGTGTGAAGCAGTGGCAGCTCCGGCTCTGTTTACTGTGCTTTGTAGTCACCAGGCCCACAGCCATTTGTCACACTATTGGTGCATCGGCATACAGTAGAGCACACAGCCCGAACTGCTCTCTCATTCATCAAATCGAAAGCTGATGAAAGACTTTTGACTTAAATTAGACAAAACTGAATAGAGCCGTTGCGTTGTCCCAGCATGAGCATCCTTTGTCATTTAAATGCCTAATTTCAAATGACCCACATTGCTGTCCCAGCTCTCTGCAAGCACAGGAAAAATACACAATGACACAAAATTATCATTTAAATGAGAAGTAGTTATGTTATTTGTAACAATATCATTATCTTGAAACATGCCAGGCATAAAATTGCAATGTGATGATTTTCGCTCAAATGATAATTTAAACAAATTAGAATGAAACCAATACGAGCGTTTTGGTTTTAGTCAAGGCTGGAGTGTAAGTGAGTGGTTTGAGAAAATATGTTTTAACATGAAGAACAAAACCAGCCTGAACAATAGGATGACAACAACAACTACTGGAAATTCAATGAGAACAAATATGCACTACATGTGTGGGAGAACATTGAGAGGTTTTTATCCAGCTGTTATTTCTGAATAGACAGTTTTTGTGATCGATTGCTCCGCTGTGTGCTATTCTTGTGATTTTACACAAAATATATGTCCCAGCTGCTATTGAAGGTAACTGGGTCACAGCAACCTTCAAACATACAAAATCAAAATTACATAGAAAATGCTCGGTTTAAGCAACAGAAATAGAGATTTCTTCAGTGATAGAGGCTTTAATAGCTCCTAACACAATGCAGATAGAAAACTAGGCAATGCATTTTCATTTCCAGTCATTCTCTGTTTGTTGTTATACGTTATTCTGTGAAATGTTAATAATTTAAATCTGGAAGGCTTGCAATCAGTGCTGAAACAGATAACAACCTCATTATTGTTTCTAATATGGGATTCAATATACACAGCTTTTACCCTAAAGTAATTTAAAAACACTTCTTATTTTTGAAAGCAAATTAAATAAGACAAAGATTGGCATAATATTTAGCTTAATTAATGAATAAACAAGGCAGTAATTGAAGTTCATATAGAATACTAAATATTAAAATGCTGTTGTGTGGGTTGCAGATTCTCTTTACATCGAGGGATTTTAAAACTGGATTTATTAGTTTTATTGTTCTGTTTAGTTTTGGGAGTTTTGTGCAGGTTTGGCAGAACTCCATAACAAACTAAACTATGGGTTTGATATAGTGGCCTTGTAAAATTGATATCTAACTTGCAAACTATTGCTTGTTTAAACAACCAGCAGACAAAGGGCACCATTACAGTAGAATTCATACGATCCATTTAAGCCCAATATTCATTAATGTTCTAGCTCTGCTTTGATCTCCACCCACATTTTTTGAAATTATACTATTTTGGAGAAATTTCTCACTTACAATTGCTACCTGCTGCTGCTGGAAACAATGTTGTTGAGAGGAGAGCCTGAATTAAACAGTGAAAAAGCCAAAAAATCAAAGCAATGAATTAAATGAGGCTAAAAGCTCTGTGAAGTGGACAGAGACTCCAAAGTTGGGTGATAAATCTGTGTGAGTTTGTCATTACAAGCAACCACTTTCACATTAATCATCACCATTTGACTAATTGTTATACAAGAATGTAGATCAGTACAGATTTAAATCATTAAATACAGAGGAGGTTTTCTTTTCTGCCCCTCTTTTTCTGCCTGTGGAGTGTACAGATGGTACATGATGGAAAGGCTGAGGCTGAGGGAAAGTGGCTACAACCACAAAGTAAATCCAGGGATGCACCAAACATCACAGATCAATAATAATATGTGAAGTGTGTCAGGAGTTGTATTATTCCATCAAGATCATGCTACTGATGAATTCCCAGAGGAGGTGCATTATGAGATCATGTGTGTGCCAAGATGCCGAAATGCTATGCTGATTTAAACAGACACACACTGCATGACTTTTTTTTAATGCCAGAGCCTTGTTTTTTTCTTTTTTTTAGCTGTGACATATTATAATTTGTAAATCTACATTGTAGAGCCTCCATTTTACTGAACTTAAATTAACTCCTGCCCCCTTCCACGCTGATGCTTTAAGGTTGATTTCAAAGAAGGTTCAAGGTGCGAAATATTTCTCTACCCTACTGCTACCTAGAGTACACTTCATAGTCTCAATGTGCCGACACACAGAGAAGAAGAATAGGCCTTAATATACACACTAAACCTTGATCCAGCAAGAACGTATAATCAAGAACAATTCTGTTGTTGTGTGGGATTTTCAAACATCTCATGTGCTTTTCTTCTCCAGTGTACAAATGCAACTTGCAGTAAAGATTGCATGGTGCGCTAGAAATAGTCTGTAAAAATCAGAGAAAACATCTTATATACATGTTGAACTGGTATGCTGTTCAATAAAACTCAGCAGGAGTACATTATCTACATCAACACTACATACTGTAGTTCCTGTATAGGATAAAGCAGGACAGGACATTAAGGGACTGAAAAGGACAGAATACCTTAATAATTCCAAAAGGGGAATTTGTTGTCTTATAGCCAGTGTACTTAGGGACAGGGAACTAATGAATTATAAACAATGCACATAAAAGTAATAACCAACAAAGAGAAAACGGAGAATAGAAGAGCATAAAAGCAGGCTCAGAGGGGCACGTAACCAACTGCAGTGATCCTATTTAAGAGCAAAAAGTATAATATATTTTTTGCTCCTCTCCACATTTATCCTTAAAATTGTGATGTGATGTATGGGAGCTTCTTTATCTTGAGAGAGAGCAGAATTAAAAGCAGCTTTGAACAGAAACCCGAGTCTAAAGCAGAGGCAAATGCTGGAAACACTATCTGCTCCAGATCTCTCAGTCATTAGGACTTGACTGGGACAGATCATGCACATCATTTCGGCTCTCATTATAATATTTAGTGAACACTTTTGACTTGGTAACAGTCAATGTTCAGAATTCCTGCAAGTCCCGTCAGGGATGCTCTACCAGTATTCTCTGCTGTTTAGCCACTTAACAATTCACATCCATTGTGAATGTCTTAAGGCATTTGGACCATTAAGGTTTACATGGTATTGGTTGGCATCAACACAGTCACCTCTTTTTGACACAGGGACTGTAGATTTGTCTACCTTGTGGTGATAATGAAGGAATCCAATCCAATCATTCAATCCTTTCTTCACCTCAATTCATACATGGTAGATTGAGTGGTGTAACTGTTTTCTCTCCTGCAATCACTGTATGTTAGGTTTCCCCTCAGATATTGAGGAAGTGGTAGCACTGAACATTCAAAATGGACGAGTTAAAAGGTTATATTCTGTCATCTTAAGAAGTACATTTTGATGTATTAATGCAAACGCCAAACTAGACATTTTGGTCCAATCCACATTCCATACAAACTGTGCGTGGTATTTGCTGTTGGTATATTAATTGTGACAGCTGCCATTTTCTATCCTTTACCTTGATCATAAAAAGCAGAGATCGTGAGTATATTAAAACCAATTCTATGCGTGATATTCTCTCTCTTTCTTTCTTTTTTTTTTTACATGCTTATTTCAGCTTACTGTTTAAAATGTAAAGGGTATGAGTCAAATTAAAACCAAAATTGACTATTATTACTTTTATTAGGCTATCACTGTTGTTAGATGGTAAGCAGCGGTAGGCTATTTTTAAGACACTGGGCTAATGCTAAGCTAGCTTAGTTATTGAGACGCTAACTCTTATATAAAATAGTTTTAAGCTATTTCATCTAGAAGGCCGTACATTTTAATCTACGCTTCTCTTCTCAACAATGTTTCATCTGTCATTGCTGTGTCCTGCATGGGTGTAGACAGTGTGGCTATGAAAAGGGATAGTTAGGTGGTCCCAAGGATCCCAACATTGTGAAAGAAGTGCTGGATTTGAAACTCCACAACCAGTATCCTGTGTGGTTGACCAGCAGGGTAAGGTTCATCATCAAGAGAAGAGCTGAAATCTTCAGGATAAAGGGTAAAGGTGTACCATATATCATATGGACTGTTGAAAACTGTGATAATCTGCCATAGTAAATAAATCTAATTGTGACATTCAAACGATGTGGACCGGTGGTACATCTGCAGGCACAAAAGAAACAAGGCTAAGCACCTTGCAAAAGTGGTCTGCAGTACTAAAGAAGCCAGTGGAGAAAACCTACAGTGCAATTCTCAGCCAGTATTACTGGCCTGGTATGGAGGATGACATTCTCAAATGAGCTAGTTCATACCCTGAAAATAACGAGCTGGACTACAAATGTGTTCATTATAAGGGTGTATATGAAAAAAGCCTGTCTGTGGTTCTAACACTATTTTTTTGCAGCTGTTGTGAATTAATTTGCTGATAACATTAGCTGATGCTGTATGCTCAAAAGACTATTGCTATTTTTCAGCATGGGGATTCATTTGCAGTTTGTACTTTTGAAATATTTGTCCCTTTAGATTGCGAAGTGTCCTCAGGGCCAATCCATTAGGGCCAATGTTACAGGAAGAAAACATGTAATTCAATTGAGGTAAAGAACACAATGACATATTCTGTAAGCGTTTCACCACATCAATCGTAATGTAATATATTCATGTCTTTTTGTGTTGTTTTTCTCCAAGGTAACAGTGCCTCTTGAACCTCTAGTGATGGACCTGGTGGGTATATTCATACTAACACATGGTAGCAACCAGTACAGATGAGTAATGATTGAATATTTCACCTAATGGGCTAAGGCCTATCCACTAAAGAGCAAAACAGCAGATGAGGCAACACATTGAATCCTTGATTTCTCTTACTTATTTGGTGCACCCAATACAGACCAGGGCTCTGAATTTCAGAACAAGGTACAATAATGATAAATTATAAATCTCCAATATGTGGCAGTGGCAGTGCTGACTGATATCTTGTTTGCCAAACTACACATTTGAAGGTCAACTATGGCTTGTGCAAGAAGCTTGAAATCCAAAGGACCTTGTGCCCCCCCCCCCCCCCCCCCCAAATAAAACTCAAATAACTCAAGGTTTGAGTTATTAAATGACTCTATAGCTCTCATAGAATAAATGGAAATTAGTAATGATACTATCTCAAAATAGGTTTCATGGTCATATATTAGAACCCAAAATGTATCCTGCTTCCTCATGCCTGTTCCTGAATTCTACAATTTAAGGTCTTTAAATAAACTGGTGGCTGCTCATCCCAAAAAGTGGGACAGATTCCTACAATCAACTATGTATGGTCTCGGCTCTGAAAAACAACTGATGAGTTATCACAGCCCCTACTGATGTTTGGGAGGGTGGTGAGGTATCCCTCAGAGGTACCAATGGAGTACAAAGTAAGATGCTCTAACGTTTTACCATAAAAAATGTTCAGATCAACCTCCAATTTTTCCATCAATGTCCTCACTTTAATCTGTGTGTTTTGGCAGGTTACAGAAGACAAAGTCACAGAGCTATTGCTCAAGGAGGAGGTTTGCGAAGGCCTAAAGGAGCCACAATCTGTCTTCAAAGAGGTTAAGGACAATATTTAAAAAGCCAGCAGAAGAAAAGAGGAGACAGGCCAAGAGGAAAACTTCCAGGTGGGAGACCTTGTCCTACAAATGAATATCAGACAAGAATAGAGAAAAGTGGGAAAGATAGAAGCAGACATGCTGGAAACCATCCAAATTATATTTCTTGATGGCATGAGTGCTGCCTTGGTGTCTGAAAAGGGGAAAAAGACATTCAAAATAAACACTGATCACCTCACACATTACATCCAGCCAGAGAAGAGGATCCCTGCCAAATTGAGAAAAATGTTGGAACCCTCTCTTCTGGCTGGTCCATCACAGATAATTCTACCACATAGACACTCCACAGACATGCACCTCATTATACCCAATACCTTCAACATCTTCCCAGTCCCTGGAGCCCTATGATGATGCAGACACCTGTGTGTAAACTGACACCAATTACACCTCAAATGATGCATTTCGCATATGACCGACATTGATATGTTTATGGTAATCAGAAACAAATTAGCTGGGAGGAAAACTAACAACCTATGGTCAAGGATGGGACCGTATAAAATATATTCAGAGGAGATTATGGATTTGGCCCAAGGGAAAGGGTAAAAGAGTGAGGTACATGTTTCTAAAATACTTTTCCTGATGTTCATCTTCAGGATTGTTAGGATAACACAGATCACAATTTACTCTTGTGCTTCTAGATTGTGAATGCATACGTAATGAGAGTGGGAAGGAAAGTGGGCGCACTCATTTTGTACTCCTACTTGATGATTTCAACCCTAACACTATCATATAAATTCCCCTTTAGGCGAGTATGTGTGTTAATTTCTGTTCTTTATTTTTAATTGGACTACTGAAATATGATGTGGCGGCTGGAGCAGTGTGTGACCAAGGACACTGGACACTCATTAAAAGTAAGCTTAGCATATTCAGAGACAACCACGAGACCTTCCAGTAAGGCAGAGTATTGCCTGTAATGTTTAATTTTTAAAGATTCTGTATCTGAATGAGAGGGGGGTCTTGTTCTTGGACCCATTTGGAGCCACCAAAGAACAAATAAATTGGTGAGTGAAATTAATGTTTGTATTAGAAAAAAGCATGTTTTTGTACAATGTGAGAATATTTAGGGATTAACATGGAGCACATTAACATTTAACTAGGTTAATATGATCCTGTCTTTTTGAAGTACCTGATGAACTACTCTTGAATTGAGGTAGTAACATGGATTGCTGAGAAGGTTGGCAGTGATTTGGCAGTGTGGAAATGGGCGTTTTCCACAATCTGAAGCAGCAGGACGCAACATCATGCAGTGTGTTTGCGAGCTAAGTAACTAACTGATTATCTCTCTGTCAATCTGGCATTGTTACATTATAATTATACTTGTCCCAAATCCATAATGTGATGGCTTGCAGAGCAAATTGCGGAACACTGTCCAGTTCCCTGTGCACTAGGAGGGAGGGGGGAGCCAGGTTGAGGCTAGACATTGCAACATTTTTGTTAAAAGATTCAGTTATGCTACACAAGCTAAACCAAATATATTTATAATTAAAATGTCTGCAGACTTTGTTATATGCCTGAATTTTACCTGTACAGATGACCTGTCCTAGCTGTGTCGGGCCTGTGGGGAGGACAGCTCAGGCACTGACTTTGATGAATGGGTAAGAATATTAATTTAACTTCAGACCAACTTTTGTCCGAAAAACTGGGAAGAACCTTGGATGGATTACATCAATATCACAGGGTGAAGTCATATTTACACAGAAGTTTTATTGAAAATATATATTAACTCACCCAACCTGTCACCTAGCCTGCATGTTTTTACACTTTTGGAGGACACCGGAGCACCTGAGGGGAGCTCACTGAATTTAAGGAGAATGTGCTCACTCCAAAGACCCACGACTAGGATTTAAAATCAGAATCAGACACACACTGACATACAGGTTTGAGAAATAGTATGGTATTCTCCATAGTTCACAGGTTTTTCTTTTCCCTTTCACATTGAGTGCACCACATAAAAACTGTGGTATATCACCTCTCCTGTGTTGGAAGTCCAGAGAGAGAGACTGTTTATGCTCTGCATGTTGTCAAATAAAACATATATATTTTATTGATCATTATTGTCATCCTTCCTTATAACATGTCACATTATTGGTTAAGGCAAGATGCTTTTATGACAAGACACAAAGCTAGCATTTTAACCTATTTGTCTTTAATTCATAATATAAAACCCACACGATGGTACAAACACTCCAAGCATCATTCTTAAGGGTTTTAGAAGCATTAAGGTTGTATTATTGCAAGCGTTTCTTAATGATGTCACAACAAGATGGACGTGTGGATTGTCATTTCCTCATGCTTTATCATCATCATATCATGTGAAAAGCTGCAAAGATCAAAGATTGAGTAGTTGACTCCTGCACGAGTTTTCTGTGTTTTAATCCATGAAACCAGAACACAATTTCTGTAATGAGGACCAACGTTAACATTTCAGCAGACTGTTCTGTTGAAAAGACGAAGTAATGTTTTTTTCCTGGTTAGTCGACAATGGGTCCTGACTATCTACGCCCCCGACACATCTGTCTCACGCACCTGGTTCTCATCAGTTAATTCAAACACCAGTTAATCTGTCACACTCGCAATTGTAAGTCAGAGTATGTGTATTTATAGTTCAAATGTTTCTAATGTAGCAGAATTAAAAACATTGTATAAACATTAGCTAATGCATAGATAGATGATATGTGTCCAGATGGATGCAACGTTTATTTAGTCTTCAATTGCACCTCTTTTAAAAGTTTGATGTATCTCAAGAATGAATACTGTACTGTCATGTCATTATAATTGATAGGAATTAGCTTCTTTGCATCTCTTGACTCAACAACAGGATCAGTAGGAACCCCATTCAGAAAAATCATCCTTCAGGTAAATTAAGTTGCTATAGTGTAAATATAACCGTGCACCTGTTTTATTTGGCTACTATTCAGTAAAGCTTTAGAAATTAGGCCAGAACAGCCAAGATGGCATAAACAGGCCACTCTGTATTTTTCAGTTCATTTGTTTAGTAGGATACAAAGATATTAAATCATCACAAGAGGTGTGAAGAGCAGTATATATAGATCCAGACGTCTCAGCCAGACAGAGAGCATCATTTACAACAAGTATATTTTGGTCCATCAGAGAGCATTTGAGTGTAGTGAATGTTATTAATTTTCTTTTAGGCTATTAAAAAATAATATCTATTCATGATTTAAACAACTTTCAAAAGGATGTCTTGAGAGATTTGATGTCCCTCTCTTTATCTAGAGTCTGATGTTGTAGATTGCAAAATGAACAATGAAGAAACGCATTACATTACAAGCAACTGATTCTTTAAGCATTCATTTCTGTGGGTAAACTTGGTATGGGTTGTCATGTTCAACTGCTATGAGTAACCAGTAATTCAAACTAAGTTTGAGTCATCATATTGTATCATTTAAACACTTTGTCAGGCTATTTTGACTCTTCATCGTCATCATGTAATGAGGGAGACTAAATTGCTGTGGAGGATGATTCTGGCACTGAGGTGGATCAAAGTGTTTGCAGAATGATCCGCTCTGGAAGGGATTTGTATTGCCATCAAGGACAGTCATGGTAAATTAAAATAAAACAGCTTGGTTTTGTATTGCATTCACTGAAGTGGTCAATGGAGATGAAACCATTAATTATCTTCAATCTAGTATTAATATTAGCATATGAAATATTAAGACGCTTGTTAGAAAAAGGTTCAACTTAAAGTGACTGATAAGGGATTGAAGTAATGTCTTTGTAACATAACAATGCGGCATAGCAAAGTGGACGTTTTCTCTATTGATTCCTAATTGGTCAGTCAGGAAAGATATTGGCAGAGTTTCTCGCATGGCTGAAAGCAGGAGTCATGTCCAGTGCTGAATTCAATATCCACAATTCAACTGCAAATAAGGAGAGTTGCTTATATCTTTTGGCTTTGAGATTCAGGTGCATCTCAGTCATCACCTCCATCCACACACCACTACCCTCATCAGGTGGGAGTTTCCACTCTGTGCCCATCAGTGGCAGTGACAGTGACATCAAGACCACCCAAGCGAATTAGAAGAAGCACTGCAGAGTTCTATAGTCAGAGAGGAAAGTTTATCATCAGGTGTGTCCATATAGAAATAGTATAAATCATATCTAAGCTGAAATTGTTATGACTGTAAACTTTTTGATTAATTGTATGTATTTGAATGTTGTTTTTTTGCCATTAAACAAACTAAGATAAAAACAAACACGTAAATATGAAATAAATAAGAAAAACTGTATCCTTTCAAGTTTGGCTTTACTTGATCATCATTACCATCATGCTCTTGGTCTAAATAAGAACTGCTAACTATACCTTGAGATGGATGAGATTTTACATTTGCATTTTGTATGCGTATGCTTTCAGAATTACTTGAGTTTTGTACTGACTCTCATGCAACTCTGGAAAGTCATCCAAAGAATACAACGTTCAATTTTGATTATCACAGAGCCATTCCAGAGACCTGTTTGGCCTTGTTAGAAGTATACATTGTAATAAGCGTCACTGTAATTCATTGTTATCATCTTGGGGCTGAATTACCAGTAATTTGTTAATAATCCCTTTGCTGGATTGTGAAAGGACATCAGCAGTTGAGACTGGAGAAGAAAACAGTAATGAAAGGATGGGACTCATATTTCTGCAGTGAAGTGATAATTGTCCAATCCCTATGAAGTGTTGTCAGTAAGTGAGTAAAGGACAAGTTTCCTTTTTTTTTTCTTTTTAAAAAAAAGTTTTTTGCAGGAGAATTCTGGAACAAATTACCATTGGGAATTATCCCCTTGTTCAATGCATTAAAAGACCACATCTCACCTTCATTTCATTTCCTTTTTAATTCAATTTTTGCATGATGATTATGTCAAAATGACTTAGGGGATGCACTTGACACTGTGTTAGGCCCCTTGGATTATTAATGCTCAAAAACATTCTGTTGCCAGTTTATAAGGTCCACCTAGATAAAACTAAAGCAGTCTAATACAGTCCTTAAATAAATCCTCCCTCTCAGCTATTCTGATTCTTGACTTTAATTGGTTCTATAAACAAACTGTTAAAAATAGGTAACTGTTATTTGCTGATAATGAAGTTGAACCTGGATTATGTCTCTATATTAGCTACCGAACAATTTCGAAACTTGTGCCCAACAAACCAAAATCACAAACCGCAAGAGGAGATGGTCCAAGACAGAAAAGGGAGCTGCCTCTGATTGGCGGTCAGCTGGAAGAAGAGCATCATAAAGAAGTCATATATTTGATGAACCACACCAGTGACAGCGAAATCATCCTGCAAAGATGAAGGAGACCTCTGGGTATAGACATCGCCTCATCGCCTCATCCACAACCTCAATGAATCACACGCTACTCTCAGTGTTTCCAAGGTTGCTGGATTCTAAAGTGCTGGTAAGTATTATCCTTTTTTCTGTTACCACAATTCATGACTAAAAGCTCAACGTTTGATTGTCAGATAATATATATTGAACAAAAAATGTTCTTTTCTTTGTGTTGCTGCAAATACTTAAGATTTTCACCTTCTCTTTGTACCAGAGATAGCTTTTTTATTTCCAGCCCGGTGCTCCAGAGTTTGCTAAAGCCTGCCAGGAATCAGTACAATGATGAATCTTGGGGTGCTCCGAACCCTAAAGCCAAAGTCGCCTTCGTCGTTAGCGGCAACCATCCCATTGATGATGATCAGGAACATTCTGACCTGCAGTCTGTTTATCATGAGTTGTGGCAGAATGATAATGATTTCTGATGACTAATACTGGATGAGGATGGAGGATTACCTGCAGAACTAGATTCCATCTCTGCTACAAGCACCTCATGAATAAAATATTTTCTCTCTTCCTGAAGGGGCAGAGGGGGATTTCCTTTTGGAGAGGCTGGCCGCCCCTCCGAGGCCATGGTAGGGGCAACACTATGGAAACAGAGGAGTTCAGACAGAGGTTCTTCACCAGATGACCGCAGTGTGGATGGGCCATGGTGTGGGAGAGGAGTGCCTGGGGGTAGAAGAGGATGGACGGCGCTGGAGAGTTTCTTTCAGGTGGAATGGGGATCACGTGGGTACAGCCCTATGTATAATTGTAAAAATAAATAGGGAAATAGGGAAGATTTACAAGGACAATCACAAAATGGGAGCACAGCAGGAGATGAGGTAATAATATGGGAGAAACCTGGGGAAACGGGAGAGTAGATAGGTCTGTAGACGGCTAAAAAATTATCATTTTAGTAGATGAGAGCAGGATGGTAAAGACACAAGGCATATACCGAGTGAAGTTATCCTTTCACTATCCCTGTTGGAAATGAATTAATGATCTTGTGTTTTGGAGGGAATTTTACATTCATTTTAAGTTTGCAACATCATTTTAAGAGAAAACTGCATTACCAGTAATTTTATTTAATATTTTTTTCTCCATTCTTTGTAAAATATAGTCATGTGTGTTTTGTTTTGTTTTGTCGTCCTGCCATTCCATAGGACTGTTTGTTTTTCCTGTGCTGTCCAGAAGGTGTTGTTGGCGCCTGAACTCAGCATTAGCCGGGCAAGAATGGGACAGCGCCATTTTGAGGTTTTAATATTCCAACTAAAATCTAATCAAAATACGACACATGGAGATCTCCACAGGGAAATTCCAACCATGGACACATGAAATAGGCAGCAAAGACAATTCAAGCATATTTATTAGACTTGGATCTCCTACCATGGAGGTGAAATGCAGCTTGGATTTACAGTACATCAGCAAGACCATCTCTCTTATTTGGTGGTATGGTATTTATATTACATGACCTTGTACACTATGTTAAAATTTAACTTGAATTGGTGCACAAACCATACTGATATGCTCTTTAGTTTAGTTAAGTCATGGAACTTGAATGTCTTTTGTTTATAGACTATTGTTTTAAATATCACTCCATTGTTGGAACGTCTAGCCTGATAATCTGCAGCATTTGGCTGAATTTATCAGCAACACATGCCAACAGTAAATCCCACAGTTGCATGTTCAGTTTCTTTGTGACAACGATATCAGTCTTAGAGAGGATAAAGCTCTAGGCCTTTCCAAAGAAAGCTCTGACTCTTGCTGCATACATCTATTTTTCAGGGTAACACCCCACAAAAAAACAACACTCAATATTCATAAACTGATAAAGTAAAAAATAATTTACGAGGATGACAGGTAAATGTCTGTATTCAGAGGGAGAATGCCATGTGTTTGCCCAGCAGGCAAACACCGCATTGCAGAGAGTGTGATATTGTGGGTATATGAAGTTTATATTGTTATCACGTAGCTGCAAATATTTCTGTCACTTTTTTCTTTTCTTTTTTAAAAGATGTTAGTAAGCCTTTAATACGATTTAGAATCTTAATTATGACCTTTTGTATTAAAATGATTACATTATGCTCCTGTGTAAACTGGAGGATAAAGAAAGCCCACATTTATTCAAGTACAAATTCTTTATCTCATAGCAAACATAGCATTTGTCATTGTTTAAGGGTTTTGTTCCTTTGTCAAATCAAATGCCATCTGGGTAAACTGTTCCTCCACAGTGAACACTGCTTGTTACTTGACAGGTGGAAAAGGTGTGAAGTTGGCAGTGTGCCATGACATCACAGCCAGCAGGGTGTTTGCTTCTTTTGTGATTCCATACAGTATGTTACTGTAGAGGCTAATGAGCATTAATGATAATCAACATGATTGATGTCCGACGTTACTACAAACAATGACATTACATTTCACAAGACTATGTGTCAAAGTAGAGCCTAGTATTGTGAAGTTACAAAGTGTGATAAAATAATATCAACTTCTGGTTCACTTACTAGGATTTTCAGAGTTTTTGTAACATGATAACAAGTGAACATGTAAACCAAAACTATCCTTACACTTTCTCTTGATACTTTCTAAATAACCTACCCTGTCTGTGGCACTCAAGCCCATTAGTTCCTGATGAAAATGAAAATCGTTAAAAATGGGTCACAAATGTGTTATTTCATTTTTATTTATTTTTTTATAATGCTTGGCAATTTTCTAAAACGGCTGTGCAGTGTAGATTTTAGCAAATCTCACTAAAAAAGGAGTTAATGGTGCATTTGTTGGGGACAATTTTCAACTGCAGATTAACACATAAACATATAGAAGTCCTGCATTCAACATCTTCCTCAGTAGTACCATAAATGAAAGTGTATATATAAGTATGTGCAGTATGTGCAGTATTATTGGTTTATTATTATTGATGTATTGCTACATGAGCAACATATCCATGTTGTCTCTGGTGGAAGTGAAGCCACTCTTGACTGCTTTAGATGTTGGGTAGTTTAATCTATAGCAATTCCTCATATTTGATAAACTCATCATATATTTTGTACATAAAATCTGGAGTAAAAAATACAAATATTTCCCTCTGTTATCAGATAGATCAAATCTAAACCTTTAGAAACCTGCTGGTCATGTCTCATACACTACACAGTGTTCACGCCTTTCTGCACTCATATACTATCAGTTGCTGCTATGGTCTGCACAGCACATACACAACAACATAAGCTCAGGTTTTGTTTGCATATTAACACTCGCAAATTCACTCGAGAGGAAATGTGTGAAATAATGTAGGTGATGATGATTCCATGTATTTATTTTATTAAGAGCAAAGTGCTTTCCAGATTGAAATGATAAAAACTTTAAAATCAAGGAGCCATGTAGACCTCAACTGTCTATATAATTAAGCAAAATGGGGATAAAAGAAATCAATTTCACCTGCTTTAAAGAGCTTTAGTAAATAAATAAGACGCATATGTAAGAGATGAGCTCATATAAAGCAGATAGACGACCATTAAAGAACAAACTCTTTTGTATAAAAACAGATAAATGTGCAAACTATGTAGAAGTGCATATACTAAAATTATACTAAAACACACACAATTAAAATTCAAAATGACAGTAAAATAAAACAGTATAAAATAGTGAGAGGTGCAGTGATGATGGCGAGGAACAGTTTTGGCCATCTTGTAAAAGTGAGTTTTGAGGAGGCCACAAAAAGCTGCAGTGGAGTCTGGTGATCCGACACTGAAGAGAAAGCTGTTCCAAAGCCAAAAACACACCCTTGGTTTTCAGTATGGTTGGTGAAAAAGCTAAAAGTTTTTGATCAGCTGTTGTTAGAGGCCTTGCTGGGCTTTAAGAGCTTAAAATGTTTTTGAATATAATCTGGAGCCAGACCATGGATGACCCCTGTAGGTAATTAATATTGGAGTAATATGACAGATTCTTCTAGATTTAGTAAATAATCTTGCTGCTGAGTTCTGGATGAATTGCAATTGTGAGACAGAGTTTAAACAGGGGGAAAAAAGAAGAGAGAGAGTGACAGTAGACTGGGTATGATGATATAAAAGCATTTATGACTTTTTCTGTGTCATTAAAATTGAGTCTTGGAGATATTTAATTGCTAAAAAAACAGCTTGGATGATATTTCTGGTGCACTGCTCAAAGGTTAAGAGGCTAAAGGTTACCTTGAAGTTCTTTGCCATGGACATTGGTAGTAAGTTAGCCAAGGGAGGACTTTATCTGTAGTTGGTGATGTTATGGATCAAAGATCAAAACCTCTGTTGGAGGCAGAGATGGAGGAGAGTTCATCTCTCAATCCATCATCCCTCAAACCAATAAGGGATTTGTAGCCTTGTAAAGACAGCGCTGCGTACAGTGGAAGGCTCAGTAATGATGAGCGCTGGTCAAGAAGCCAGCAGAACATGGAGGCCTCCCTCTGAAAGTAGACTTAGATAAAGAGCTTTTGTATTAGGACATTATGAAAAATTCCTTATTTCCTTGGCAATAAACTGGTCTTTGCTGGCTCAGCAAACACGAGATGATAAAAGGATGGCTGATGCACATTTGATTGTGAACTCTCTGCTATAAAAAGAGAGGATAAAGTGATTTTGAACCGCCAACCACCATCAACCATAAAATTGCAGATGGTAATCCAGTGTACGCCAATAAATATGTTAAATGACTATCATCATTATTGCCTCTCCCTGCCTGACCCGTGGTATACATCATTACCTTATCAATGAGATGGAACTTCATCTTTCTTGGAGGAAAGTGTTTTATTTGATTTTTACAACAAAGCAGTTATTGCAACATTTTGTCTCATGCCCCCCCCCCCCCCCCCCCCCCCCCCCTTTTTTTTGTTTTATATGCAACTTATTTATATATTTAAAGCACAAAAGCTTGTAAGCAATACATTCATGTTGTAATAAGGCTGTAAACTCATATGCACTCTGTCACTCTGTGGTAAAGTTTAGTCTTTACTTTAATATTCTCAATGCACAAAAATACACACAAAGCCTCAAATTGATTTATAGACTGAGATCAAGTTAAGATATGTGAGCTCTGCAGAGGTAAAACAGTGGCAGCGAGATTCCGGTCAGTTGGACAATGAAATCAGATAATCTGCTCCAACGTCAGATAAGCGTCACCTGTTAGCTTCCTAACGTCTCCTCTCCTGTAGAGAAGATCAATGTCGACGAAGTCATCATTTCTGAGAATAATCTCTGCTGGCACTGTTGCTGTGTTATGTCATCTTTTGCGAATTTCCATTAAGAGTTAGGCCACAAAGTCGGACACAGTCAGATCACTACAAGCCCCAATGTGAATGTATCCTGGGTGATCTGACTGTGGGAGAAGATTGGGAGAGAAATGCTTTAAATCAATGTGCAAACCACTGCATGCGTGGTTAATAGATTTTGCCACAGAAGAAAAAAGGAAAAAAGGGTCACAATTGATCTCTAAGCCACATAAAGCAGATCCTGTAATGTCCATAAGCACATCTTACCAGGAAGTGCATTTGATCAAGGTCAGGTAATAGTTAATCTAAAAAGTGGTGCAGCTGGTCAGGAAGTTTAGTCTTTAGCAGCTGCTGAGATATAAACTACCTAAAAAACCAAAAAAGTGTTGCTACTCACATACAATATTAGAGAATGTTGTAGGTTGCTGATTCACAAAATGTTTTTTAACAAGCTAGCTACTTTCTAGCTTGCAAGTGTTAATACAGCCACAGTGAGAAGGGGCTAATATGGTGATGTGTGATTTGTTGGCTTGCAGCAGGTTCTAACCAGGCGGGGAGTCCTCTGAAATGATGCCAACGTGGAAGTAACTTAAAACTGCATTATATCAAAAGGCCACCAGGGGGCGACCGTTTTGGTGTCAAAAGGACTTCCGTCTCTATACAAGTCAATAGAGAATTCCTCAACTTCTCACTTGATTTCTAACCTCAGTAAACGTTTTCAAAATGTGTTTATGGTCTCAATCGCTAGTTTAAAGCCTTCTTCAATGCAGTATGATGTTCATTTGTGAAATTTTGGCCTCCCTGATTTTATATTTGACGATAAAGCAGGGTATGCATTAGGGCGTGGCTACGTCGTGTTTGACAGGTTGATTGGTTCACAGGTTCAGAGGGCGCCTCATGCCCCTGCCAATGCCCATATATGTAGAATCCGTGTTTTTATTTTATTTTATTTTTCCCGGCATGCACCTGAAATTTTCAAGATGGCGCTGCTCAGATCCGATACTATTGGCTTCCAAGCAGCAGTCCACAACCCAATGGGTGACGTCACGGATGTTACGTCCATTTCTTATACAGTCTATGGTTCTAACTGATAGTGGGACACTTTTCTAAAAAGATGTCTTGCTGCTGACTTTCCTACAAAATCTCAAAGACAGATATCTCCAAGTCTGGGCACACAAAACCGACACTATATGGGTGGCAGGATACAGTAGTAATAAATGAGATGTTGTGTTGGTGTTGTTTTAGGATTCAAGCAAACCCTGTAAATATTATCACCTTATTTGGTTGTTACTACAAAACTAGATTCAATCAAGTGTCTTTGCACATCCAGTGGACAACATTAGCATTCAGCATTGTGCTGTTGAGCTCAGCTAAATTAGCTTTTCAGCTTTTTTTTGTTATTGTTGCTGAAAACAGCTGCCTGCTGCAGCTGGAAAGGAGTATAACTACAGTAGCAGAGTTTGGAGACTGGTAAACCAAAAACAAGAGCAACTAAAAAAGTTGGGTGGTGTTTCTAAGTGGATAAATACAGAGAAGTGA
The DNA here is from genome assembly GCF_963691925.1 of Scomber scombrus. Lineage (NCBI taxonomy): Eukaryota > Metazoa > Chordata > Actinopteri > Scombriformes > Scombridae > Scomber > Scomber scombrus. Next base: position 6,835,418 of record NC_084972.1, read on the forward strand.
CATCTTTCATTTCTTCATTCCAATATTGATTGGTGTAGGATTAAGTTAGGATATAAGACATTATCATATTGTGTATATGAAATGAAGGATGCCTCATTACATCACTTAAAAATGATATACAGTAACTCAGCCAAAAAACTCAGCTTGCCATATTTGGTATGTCATAAACTCTTTGACATCTTGTCTAGAATTTTAAATAAAGTTCTGAGAGTTTGAACAACACTTATAGAGTATGCTCAGTGACTAATGACATGCTGTCGGGTCTGGCAGGGTCGAAGAAGATATTGGAAGAGAGGGATTGGAAGAGCCATGGTGTGAATGATACATTTTTGGTGAAGAAGAGAGAAATTGGATTTTAATGTTTATGCCAGACATGAACTATAAAGCCAGAGCAGCATGATAATGTCAGGTGGAAACGGTGCCACCACCTCAGTGTTTGAGTGTTACCTCTCAAACACTGAGAGTAAAGGACAGACAGTAACATTGAGTGAAGTTATCTTCATATTGTTTGTACACTATTGATCAAAAATCAACCTTCAAATCCCTTCAGATTTATTCTTTTGTATCACCTGTCAGCAAAAGTAAAATCTCATTTATTAGTTCTTTGCTTAATGTTTTATCCTCTTTCTCTTCTCTTCCTGAAGGTCAGACACAACAGAGCCCAAATGACTCTGACTGTAGTGCACCGAGGCTGATCCTCTCAAAGCAGGCACATTTCAAAGTGCCGTGTTAGGAGCTTGGCTCAGAGCTTATCCCACAGTAACTGGTGTGAAAAATGTGGACCGACTCTGTGAAAAGACCTGCTCCTGCCTGTGAACGCTGAAGGCCCCCGGTGAGGCGGCCCTTGCAGGTTGCAGGACTCGCAGTAGATAACGCAAGTCCTCGTCTGATTGGATCAGAGCGGAGGAGCCTTCCTGTCGGCGCGGCGGCAGCTGGGAGCCAGAGGGAAGGGCTGCTGCGAGGCTCAGGCCACTCAAGCCAGAAGAGTCATTAGTCTTACCCTGAGCTAAGACCGAGACCCAGGGGGAAACACCTCCTCTCATACCGAGCAGTGTGTCAGAAATAGGTTTTGTCTGATGGATTACACTACAGCAAGTTTTTGCAGGATAACATACATTACTGAAATTAAAAAGGACCGTTTTATAACCTGTATTCATCAGATGAGGACAAAATTGGCTGTACAATACGCTTGCTGACCACATTCATCGGAGAGGATGCTGGATTGATTTGTTGTTCAATAACCCTCTTTTGCACAATTAGTTCTATTTGTTATAACATCAGTATTTCACCCTGCTGCATCATTTTGTGTTTTAGAAAAGACAGGATTTTTCCTCCTGTTCTTTCCCTACAGTCAAAATAAACTCTAGCAGAGGTAAAATATTGTTAAATCATGCATTTTACCCCAGAATTCCTTGCTGCAATACAATAAAACTTTATTGGAGGGGATGGTTTCAAATGTATGAGGCAGAACCCCACATATCGCAATTCGGCGATCTGCATTAGACTCCCCCCAGATGGCCTGTAAATTAAACTTCTAGTGCCCTCTAGTTCTGACAACACATACAGTATATTAACGTATGTATTACTGCACATTTATATTAAAACATCTATTTGTCCTCTGCAGTGGATGTTGTGCTGAGGGTAATAATTGTCAAACCAAAGTATAGTGAAGCAGGATTTGCAAAGTGCCATTTGGACAATAAAGGAAATTTGTTCAGTGCCCTCAACAGCACTTCAATAAATAATACAAGAAGCTCTGAAATTGCATTGTTATTGAATACAAGCTCGGGGCTATTCCTGGATTACCCCCTTTTTTTCTCCTTGTGTATCAATTCACATTTCACAGAGATGGTTAGTATTTACTGCAGAGGAACTTTATGGGATTTAATCACTGTTTGAACTTTTGACTCTCTGTAATTATCCACTAATCTAGTCATTACATGTAATATGTGTGGTGATAGTGTTCTCTATGGTATCATGTGTAGGCCTGTCTCTCACATTTCAGGATGGATAAATCTTTTAAGTACTGATGATGAATGTGTTCTTCTTTTCTTAATTTACTGAGAACAGGTATGACTCAGGTCACCTTTTATTAAATCAGCACAACTGAATACATCACTTGATATTTAATTGAGTGTTTTTTAATTGTAAAGGCATTAAGGAGAGCAAACTGAGAAACAGGGAGTAGCAAGACAATGTGTACTCATGTGAAAATGTTAAGTATGACTTCAAAGCAATGAATAATGGAATAACTTAATGTCATGTGGAAAGTTCTAATAAATCCACAGAGAATTAACTTTTGGTTTCCAGAGCACAACAACAGCCTTAGTAAAAAATAAAAAAAAACAACTGTAAGCTACCTGCCCTGCACCAAACAGCAGATGTAGCTGGTTAGTGACTACGAGGTGAACATATGGAGCATTTAGCAGCTACAGCAAGTTATTTAAAATGCTAAAAGGAAGAGTGATTATTGGACTTATACTCGCCAGGTGGATATAAACACCTCTAAATGAATCTTGATGTTGCTCTGTGTTTGTTTGCTTGCTGATTGATTCACTGCCAAAATACTAATCAATGCAGGCTTAAAGTGAGACTTTGTAACTTTTTGAAAGGGAAATAACAAAGTCTTTCTCTTACAAAGAAAAGTTGAATTCATAGGCGGTAAAAGACTAGCTCAATTCAATACACTCAGGACTCAGATTTCTGCTATAGGCCAGACTGGTATGACCAGTAGTTTACGGTGGCTAACATTACCAAGTTAATTTAATGGCTTTTAAGGGGACATGTCATGTTTTTACTAGTTTACTACTATTTATATACTATTATGGTGTTGGATATTTATACTAAACATAGTCTTAGTTCCAAGACTTGAGATTAACGTATGTAGAAATGAGGTTGTTGTTAAGTGTTTCATGTGTTGTTTGTATATTTGAGAAGCTGACAATCTGAATAAAGAACAAGAAAAGGTAGCGGAACTTTGTTTCATGGTGTGACACATCTTCCAGAAGCTGACCAATCAGAACACAGTAGGCTCCTCAGAAGGGGGCCTTAAAGAGACGGGAGCTACAACAGCCTGTTATAGAGGCTGAACATTGGAGCAGCATGGAAGCTCAGTATCAAAAAAAGTTTTTATGAACTGTAAATCATGCAAAGATATTCCAATAGAGCCCCACATTAAAAATATAGACTTGGAAATGTGCGAAATGTGTCATTTAAGACTCCTCCCTGCTTCTGTTTGTGTTGAACCATTCTCAATTATCCTGTAACCTTTGTTATAGTTAAAAAATGAATGCATCATTGGACCAAAATCAAAAGTATCAGCTACCTTTCCTGCAAGAAAAAAAGAGGTTTCTCTTTATTTTGCTTGTCAAAGCAGTGCAGGACGAGTCGTGAAGTGAGGTCAAACATAGAGCCACCTGGATCTGAAGAGGCCATTGCTTCACTCTCTGACCCGGCAGTCTTGGGTGGTGTCCAGGGAGAAGCAGAGCTATCTAAAATATCTAATATAGGCCCATCTGCTGGCCTCCCCTGGGTCCACCGCTACCTTTGACCCGCCATGTGTTCCCCCATAGCCTACATTCCCAAAACGGTGCCAGCCGAGTCCGCATTCAGCATCTGTCTGTGCTAGATACGTCAGGCTCACAGCCCCTCCACCAAAAAATACTGAGAGGATATTCTCGCTCTAGGCTTCCCACACCTCTCCAGTAAATTATCACCTCCCCAGAAAGAGAGTGCGACGTTGCCAGAGTTTGGATTACACATCATCAAGTGCTGGGCCCGGACAGTTGACATTGCTGTGTAATCATCATTACCCTCACAACTGCCTCTCAAGTAGGGTCACAAGAAAGTCAGCGCTCAAGTGTCATACAATAAATGTTATGTAAATTCTTGAATGTTCAAACTGCTCCCAGTCTGAAGAAGTGTGTATTTAAGTGTCTCTCTAGCCGAGCTCTAGAGATTTGGGAAAAATTGCGGTGATAGATGCAGTTTGACTGAAGCATTGAAAAGGAAAATCTGTGTATAACTTGTTGTACTGCTACAGTTGTCATGATACAGTATATGATGAAATTTGTGTGTAAATTAAGAGAAATATACTGACTTTAAGTGACCTTAAATGGCATATGACATACTCTAATAGGAAAAATAATTTGTGTGTGATATGGCTTTTACACCCCAAAAAAAAGTTCAATTATCCTGTTAAAAGCCTTAAAACAAAAGCTGGTTCCCAATTCAGGGGCCTACAAAGACTTGCCCTTCTTAGACTATAAAGAACCAAGTGTTGTTAAATGAGACGGTCTTGTCTATGGATGATTTCTAGTTGTGTCACTAGCTGTTCCCATCCTTACCCTTGTGTCATGTAGTGCTGCTCCTGTCGCCTAGCAACTTTGACAGCCGCGGTTGACAATCGTGACAGACTTAGTAGAAATGGAGCCAGAACTTTAAATCTTATTATTGTGGCAGCCTATCCAGGTCCAGCCCTACCACCACCAGGGACTCCCTGCTCAGTTGAGCCAAAATATGCATTAACACATTTTCTAAAGATTAATATTCATAACATTGAATTTAAGACTGCAGACAACCTGTTACTCCACTTATGTACTGTATATGTGTCGTGAGTAGTTGTTAAGACTGCTGTTAATGAAATAAATAATGTGTTTCAACAATGACTTTATTTTTATTCATTTGTTCAATATCTTTTTAGTTTTTTCAACTAATCTCTTGAGTAGACAGAGAAAACCTGTCTATTCTCTCTCTGCATTCGTCTCCAGCCTAACAGATCCCTAGCTCCCCAAGCTCCTCCAGTCACCAGAGCCAAGTAAGAGCCAAGTAAGAGCCAGAGGTGGTTCCAACATCAGATATGGTTGGGAAGAAGGGATGAATTGCACATCAAAAAATTAAACATAAAAGATAGATAAATGAGTATGCAAAAAGTGAAAATGCATGTCTGTTATCTGATTCCTATCAATAATAATAACTATTATCATCATTATTATTTTTATCAGTTGCAGTAGTAGAAGTAGTAGTATTTTAAACCAATAAACAATAAATAAACAGTTGATTGTTAGTAGGATAGACTTTTTAATTGTTCTAATTGTTCTAAAATGGAAATAGGGAAGTTGGTCCAGCCGTTTCAGTTATCTTCTATAGATCAAAGTAGTGGTGTAAAATAGATGAGTTGAGTGGGGTATATATATAGATCCATTAATATGTAATATTTGGAGATGATAAGGTGATGCCAGCAGTATCTCCCAATGCCTTTATATTCATACTAAGTGTTAAGATGGTGGATTCTAAGCCATTCACTGAGTAACTGCTGCTTTGTAAGGTTACAAATAAGGATTTCCTATTAACTCTCTGTAAAAAGCCTTTTCTGCATCAAGTGATAGAATCAAGGTGTTAGATTTCTGGTGATTTAACAGCTGGATTAAGTTGTATAGTTAACAAGTGTTGATAGACGACTGCGTACCTTTAATAAAACCTGTCTGATCGGGATGTACTGTATGAGAAATGAGTTGATTGTTTTAATTCTGGATTCTAAAGCTTTACTTACAATATCAATGTCTGTATTAACGAGGGATAGTGGACGATGATTAGCTGGATGACCTTTGTCAGGTTTCAAGAGCGGGGTGATCATTGCTGTATTCATAGTTGGAAGTATTGTGGAGGTGACTGTGAGGTCTGCTATCATTCTTATTGACAATGGGGAAATGGACGTCCAGAAATGTTTGTAGAGCTCAGCAGGGAGGCCATCTGGTCCAGGTGCTTTGTTATTTGGCATGCCATTGAGTGCACTATAAAATTCTTCCAGGGATAAGGGTTCATCTATTGTATTGACTTGTTCTTCTGTGAGATGTGGTAGGTTTATAGTACTAAAGATTTTATGGATTACATCATTATTTGGGTGATGATATGCTGTACAATATTTTTGAAGAAGTTCTTAAATATATATTGCAGAGAGGCTTCCCTGCTGAGTCCTTACGAGTGAGCGTTTTTTTCTTTGTTTTGTTTGGTTGCATTTTCCAGATATTTACTTGATTTATATTGAAATCTGTTGTGTCTGTGCCTCTCGATAAGAAATTGGGGTTTTTGTTTATAAGATTGTTCAGTTCCAGTTTATATTGTCTTAATTTGCAGCATACATTCTTTATGGGGTTGGTGGCATGTGTGGTTTCAAGTTCCTTTATTTTCCCTTCCAATTTAACTTCCAATTTTGAGTCTCTTCTTTTCATAGGGGTATGAAATGATCCTGCCCCTTAACACAGCTTTGCCAGTTTCCCAGATAAGTACTAGAGAGATATTCAGAGAATCAATTACTTCCATGAAGGATGCCAACCCTCTCTCTTTAAGAAACTGTCCACATCTCGGTCCTCTAGCAGAGATGTGTGAAACCTTCATCTGGTGGTTGATTTCAGTGGAGTTGTCTTTAGAGTTTAAATGAAACTGTTCCATCATCGCTGATAGTGCTACAATGAATTTATATTTCTGGAATATGTGAATGGAAGAATGATGTATTTATTTTCATCTTGGTGGTTTAACCAGCTGTAAATGACCAAATAGTTGCACAGATCATGATGACAGACGTTGACTGGCATTATTTGGATAAACTGACGTCATAATGGGAATCTAGATGGTTACTTACTTGCCTGGGAAATTGTAAAACTTAATAAAGTGATATATTAACAGTCATACAGTGAAAATTACAAAATCAATACGAAATCTTGCAAAGGATGCATCCTCCAAAGTCATGCTGCCTTTCTCTGTTGTATAAAGAGCCTACCAAATGGGACAGACTTGGTCTTGCCGCAGTGATGCATTCGAACCCTGAATTTAGACACAGTTGACATCTAATCCTTAAAAAAGTCTGTTAATATGCAAATATTTTAACTCCATAAGTTTAACTGTTGGACATAAGATGTCTCCTACTTTACTGAAAAGTCCATTCTCGCTGTATGTGTGAAGGAGGCTTCAAGTTTCCTCATCGTACTTGTGTGCTTACTGGACCAGGATTGGCTCAAAACTAATCCTGCTTGTAGGTACACACCATGAACTTCGATTTTCAGTGTGTTCAGACAATAAGCAAAATACATTTTTGAGTGTTTTTGGGGGGTGAGTGTAATTTTTTTTTTATTCTAATGCATCAGTATTGCCTTTGTATTGGAGACAAGCAATTTTACTCCACTTTCTCTTTTTTTTTTAACCTTGTAACCTACCGTCTACCATTTCAGTTCAATGTGAGGTAGCTCATCTAGGGACTAAGCCAACAGAACTGAGCACTTGTGGTCTTCTGTCTCTCCATACAAACACTCACTCTGTTAACAGCCTAACCAAGTCTACAGTAGGGGAGTAAACAGTACTCCTATCCTGACCTGAAGCCTGGACCATGTCCTTCCATGTTGAAGATGTAAAAAACGGAAGAAAATGGTGGCATTGATATAATATATATATATATATATATATATATAAATTGTCTTAAGCTTACAAACAGGTGACTTTAAATTCAGTTTAAAGTTGTTTTTTTCCCCCAGAAACGTATGTTAGTTGAAGATATTTGTTAGTTTGGATTAGTGTCTAGTACGGGATTGTATAAGACACTATTTTTATATTTAAAATAAAAATTAGATAGCTTTGAGCATGGAAAGAAGTTTCTGGAAAAACTGCTTTCTGGGTAGTTTTCATAGACATAAGAATAAACAAGTGTTCAACAGGTACACTTTCTATTAATTCATTCCAATTCATGGCTGATTAATGGGTCTTTTAGTAAGTGCATTTGTCTGCAGGTAAGCATAAAATTCAGCACACAATTTCCAATAAAAATAATTGATATTTACTTTTTAATCTAAATTGTGCTTTCCTTTAAGTGAAACTAATATTTTCCCTATAATTAGTTCCAAATTGCTAAGTTTGTATTTCTAATTGTTACAAAATTATTGACACGTAAAATAAAGCATACACAGTGTGTGCACCCAAACGCATCATTCTTCTTTAACTTGAGAGACATCTAAACCATAAAGATCAGACTGGTAAAAACATATATATCAATGCAAATCGAGTACATTTTGCATGGGGCATAAATTCCCCCACATGCAGTTTTTCATGCATTTTTCAAGAGGAAACGTCGTCTCTGGAGGGGAGAACATTGTTATTACATCGCACCTGAGAAATAGCTGCCTGACGGCCACCAGTTTATGATTTAGTTCCACAAATGCTCAATGCCACATGGATATTCAACATGCCCAAAAAAAAAAAGGAAAAGTTTGAAAAGTTCTGATGCATTTTATTTCCCCCCCTTTTTTTTCCAAAAGTTGCTGCTCACAGGGAGGGAAAAAAAGTGTTGATGAATGAAGCTCTCATACAAAGTGAGTTGCTGACAGCTCTGGAGACCTGGGGGACCGATTCATTTGCAGCGCGAGTGCGATATGTTGAGATCAGTCCCTCAAATGTCCCAGATGCCCGAGCGCTTTGAAAGAGCCGCGGTCCTGTGCTGGCACTGGAAATTCAGAGGCGCTCCAAAATGAATCGGTGCTTCAGAAGAGCACCGAGCACTCTCTGCCACTGTAACGCAGGAATTCTCATTACCTGACAGCATGAATCAGGCCCGCCAGCTCTCCTGTACACAGATGCACAGACTTAATTTCCCCCGCTTATAATTTCTGATGTAGATTTGAGTCGACCAGTAAAGTGGCGTTTATGTCCATTGAAGAAACCGATTGTAATACGTCTTGCTTTGTGAAAGAAGTCACCTGGCATGAGGCAACAGTATAGGGATTTTTTATCACTCCCACACTGTGAAATGATAATTGGATCCACTGTTTCTTTTGCAATTGTGATGTCGCCCTAACAGCATTTTTTTTTTTTTTTTTTTGAAACATAGGAAGAAATTTATATGACAAGGAAAGGAGTTCATTGTTCCCTCTTTACTTAATGCAGCTGTATATTTTTTTCCAGGGTGGGACCTTCGAGGCAATTCGGACGTTCATTTGAGTTGTATTATTTATAACTCTGATTTAGATAAAATGCTGTTGGAGTGCTTTGTGGGAAAAAAAAGGCTTTCTCCTGTCATTGGAGCTCTTAAAAGTCCATTGACCCTCCCTCTCCTCTATTCATCGCTGAACAAATGGTGGAGCCCGTAGAGAGGCTCGCTTCTATTCCAGCTGCGAATTCCATTAGAGGTACTGACATACAATAGAGCATTTTTTAAGCTCTGACATTGCCACTGTAATGGACCGGGGTCACGGAAAGATATGTAGACTATAATGCATAAAATAGTGGTTAAATATATGCTACTGTACTGTATGGCTTTTACATGAGAGGCACATCCTTTCACCTCTATTGTAGGTGTTGCTCCAGGGTGAATAAAATGTATCATCGTCAAATTAACTACGTGACCCCCGTGACCCCAATGCACACAGGAAGGTCTTAGTGCGTGTTTGTTTGATAGTGACTTATATATGTAAGTGTATTTATAGAAAACCTCAGTGTGGGTTAAACTCTCCTGACTTGGTCATGTGCAAGATCAGCTTTAATTGATTATATAAAACCAGCAAGTTAAAAACATTTTATTCACTGCATGTCATATAGGACATGTTTTAATAAAAAAAATGTTGTTAGGTTTGCTAGATTTGGGTTAGATTTGTATGCCCACATTTTGGTTAAGTTAGGATGCATTATCACTAAAATAAAATACTATAAATAAATCATAATAAATAGGAAAAAAAGGGAAATTATAGACGTCAGTGTCATGGTTGTGTAGCGGGTGGACCCAAAAAGCAGACAGTCTCGGAAAAAGGGCACTTTATTAGCCAACTCAGGAGAAAACAACTAAATAACTCAGGCCACATGGGCAGCAAAGAACACATAGTAGGAACTAACTCACAGGCACTGACACAGGGAAAACAGGAACTAACTCACAGGCACTGACACAGGGAAAACAGGAACTAACTCACAGGCACTGACACAAGGAAAACAGGAACTAACTCACAGGCACTGACACAAGGAAAACAGGAACTAACTCACAGGCACTGACACAGGGAAAACAGGAACTAACTCACAGGCACTGACACAAGGAAAACAGGAACTAACTCACAGGCACTGACACAAGGAAAACAGGAACTAACTCACAGGCACTGACACAAGGAAAACAGGAACTAACTCAAGAGACCAAACAGGGAAAACATGAACTAACTCAGAGACCAAACAGGGAAAACAGAGATTCGGACAAAGACTGAACTGAAAAAAAAAACCTATATAGACATGGTGTAATTACCAAGCAGGACACAGGTGAGTGAAACCAGACAGGTGAAACACATGAGGCAATCAACCAAGGCAGGGGAAACACAGGAAGTAAAACTAACAAAATACACAAAGGGAGAATAACTTTCAAAATAAAACATTAGCTACAACAGGACGTGAAAGTCAGGCTATAGCAAAATATAATAAATACATAGAAAATTTAAAAAGTTGTTCTTACGTCTAAAACAATAGTTTAACGTTTTGGGGATGTAAGGGGCGGGCGTGTTTAGCCTAGCTTAGCATAAAGGCTGAGAGTAGTGGGGAAAAGCTAACCTACATTTGTACAGTTAAAAAAAAAAAGTTCTCTAATTAACACACATTCCTAACACCCTGTGTCTAATTTTTACAGCTAGTCTTATTTCTTTTTTTTGTATATCTGCTGTTATTTTATTGTAGTGTATTTTTCTTTTTCTCTGTATACGATTTTATTATTATTATTATTAATATTATTATCATTTAATCTGTGCAAACACATTAAAATGTATATCCTTAAAAAAACAAAAGTAATATATTTTCATTTATAAGGGTTATAGGATGAGTTTCCTTCTGGAACTACTTCTTGGCAAACACTGGCTGAATGTTGTGACTGTACACAACTTACTGGAGTCTCATCATCACAGTGAGGCTGTCAGGTTTGGTACCATCGTGTCTCCATAGAGACCAAAACCAAAACCTGTGCTTATCAAACATATTGGCAACTTGTGCTATAGCTTGTTAAACGCTGTACAAAAGTATCAGGCGGAAGGACACTATTGTTCCTCAAGAAATAATAACAGCACTTCACCTAAACTTCACCTCCAAATGCTCTTTTTTCATTCATGTTGGATATCAGATAAATGGGATTTATTTCTGAGTTTTAGAGAGTCTTTCTGTTATTTTCTCTCAGTTGGGGCTTTCAAACCTATGATTAAATGTGAATCATCTGTTTTGGTCTGAGAATTGCTTTGCTGAATCCAAGTTAAAAATTTATAAAAGAATTTTCTCCTTTCATAACACACACTACAAAATGCTGTTTATTCTAAATGCCATGTGGACTGTTGTCTCTATATATTACATGTGTATCATTAAACTACCTCAATCTACTCATGAGTCATTCTTAAGAGGACAACAAGACACCCAAAACGAGAATATGTACACACAGTAATTATTTAGGAACAACTGATGTGAAGCAAGTGGTGCAAAATTCCCTCCTCGGAAGTCTCTCTTGTAAATATTTAATGAGTAATTTTACTTCCATGTATAAAAAAATTTGTTTATGTGAGCTTTTTGCACTTTAGACACCGCTGCTATCATGTCGTACAAGTTAATTCTTCAGTCACCGCATTTAAAGAAGAAAAGAAGCTGAAAAACATCTGATGTAGAAAGTGCAACCCCAGTAAAATATCCCTCTCTCTCGCTCTCTCTCTCTCATACCGTCTATAGGGCTGCTACACACACACACACACACACACACACACACACACACACACACACACACACACACACACACACACACACACACACACACACACGAACCTAAATGCTATGATAATGAGGGCAGGGAAAGTTGTGAACATCAAAGACTCATTATTGCACCACGGCTGTTACAGTTTCTTCTTTTTTTTTTTTTTTTTTTTAAATAAAGGGATTATTAACTTCTCCTCATGCTGAAGCAGAGTGAGAATAAGAGAAGGCTGCTCAGCACTGTGTGGCATCGGCTCAGAACAACTGCTTCTTCCCTGTTTGACAGTGTTTGCGTGTACTGGTTCCACATTTCATGACTCTAACAACTGGCTTGTTGCCTCTCTTAATAATAAAGACAACCCTCAAATCTGTTCTGAAACAAGCAGGAGGATTTGGAAATGTGCTAGTATTATTTCCCAGCACAAAATCTTTATCTTATATGAAAGTAATCTGATATAGAGCTGCTTTCATCATCATGTTAAAGAAGAGAAATGTTTGAGTGCACTGGAATAACATCAAAAATGTGAGAAAGCCAGTATAAACAAACTGCCTCATTAAAACACAGAAAACGGAGTTAAAAACTAGAAATCTGTAACGATAGTGTAGACTTATCATGAAACATCAGTAAACAGTCACAGGAAAGACTGTGCTACATGTTTGACTGAAGGTATTTGTTATAGTGCTTGTCATCTGAAGTGTGTTTTCATTGTACACAGTGTTTCTGGAGCACAGCACAGAGAAAACACAGTCTGAGGGAACAATCCAAAATTCAAGTCAATAAAGAAATTGAAACAGCTGCTATCAATCACAGTTGACCGATATTACACCCTTTCACTGCTAATAAGTCCACATTTCACTTTTATATATTAAGATATTTGTTAGATAGAGGATAGGGATAGTGAGATATACTGTAGGCTTCTTCATGGTTGCCTTGTGTTTATGTGCTTGCTCAAACAATGAGAGTTCTCACCTGTTCTCACCTGGCTTGTAGTGATGCATTTTAGTCATTGTTCCACTGGACCACTAAGCACCCAGGAAGAACCCTGGGCTTTGAAGCCAATTTGACATAGCAGGCAAACTGTGTCATCACATTATGTGATGCTACTGGGCCCAAAAAGACTTTTCCTACTAGACTCACGTTGTGAGATGTCTGTAAATCAGCCGATACATTTTAGGAACGCACTGTGATTGGTACTCTCAGAATTTGATCCGTTTGGTCTGATCACATTTCAAAGTTGAAGAGTTGCATGATTAGATCGTTTTGTCTTCATTTAAGTTAGCTGGAGGGCTAAATCTGAAGCAGCTGGCTCGGTTAACTGAAGTCACTAGTGCGCTGCTCTATGGGCCCAACGATGTGGAAGCAAAGTGGAAGAATAGGAACTTTTTTAACTTCATGTGCCACTGAGCAGCTTTCATAGGAATGAGCAATGCTGTATCCACTTCTTTTGAAACATCCGTAGCAAACACCAACTCTTCCACTGATACAGAACACAGCAAACTAACTGTTGTGTTATGTTCATATAGCTGCTTGATGCAATATCTCCCATGACCCCAAAACTGTCTTACCTTGCAGGTTGTCAGAACCATGCTGGAAAGCTTTTGTCAACCCTGTAAGGCCTCTTTAACTCAGGAAAGGACCCTGAGTTCGTTGTGTCACATGTTATTTTATTCTGCTTTTCTTTTACTTGTAAAACCTTTAAGTTGTCTTGAGTCTCTGAATTAACTTAAAATAAATTGTAACATCAGTATTATTATGCTAGGCCTATTCAACCTTCTTTTAAAGCTACATGCTAAAGCTAGCAGGTGAGTAGCACTTAGTGAGGTAAATACCACTTCCTGTTAAGACCGTGAACTCTTCAAAATAAAATAAACATGTTTAACTTTCTTTTAACTATTAAAGAAACACATTTGAACCTTATTTAAATAACATATTTATCATGACATTTGTGTGACAATGTGTGCCATTATTAACAGGTTAATACTTATAATTAAGAAACACAAACTTTTTAATTATTTCTTAAAACAATAGTCACATGCTTAATGTGTGTTTGAAGAACTATTGGTCTGTTTCCAAAGACTGTAACTTCATTAATGTTCGAATGATTGATGTAACTCAGACTGTTGAAGCTTGTAATAGCTTTGGCTTTAGAAAGTCTTTTTACATGGGAGGAAAACTTCTGAGGATTCATTTTGATGAATACAATTTTGTCTGTATGGTTTATTCAAATCTTGAGCTGTAGCTCTCTCAAATATGCATATTTTAAGATAAATAACTGATATTTAGTGGATACATTTTATGGGAGCTGTGACTATTCTTTGAGATTTTTCAGGCACTGATCATGTATTTGGTTCTGATTGTGTCCGGTCCTACCATTAATTAAATAGGTCAGAATTATGTTACCAATTCGATTACAGCTGTTTGTATTTTGCTCTTTAAATGATGACTTTTGTCCCATTTCTCTAACACTGGAGTTGGGCATTAGTATTATATCAAGATAGACTTGAACAAATCTTTAACTTTGCACTAAGTTGTAATAATTTGTATCATATTGTCTTTTGTGCAGTATTTTCTCTAAGAAGCTTAGTTGCCCACACTATATTCCTCTGGAGGCTAGCTGTAATTCAGTTTCAAGAGTGATTGTTATATTGCAGATTTAAACTCCGTAAGTAGCTTCCCCAACACTGATTGCATGAGTACAAACACATCCAGCTGTTAGTATTGTTGCCCAAGAGCTGAGGACTTCCAACATGGCTACCAGAGGCTCCATTTCCCTCAACTGAAGGTCGTATATGTGGAAGCCGAAGCCTTTAACTGCAGCAGGCTCAGCCACGCCACAGGCAAACCTGGCTGGTGTGATGAGTGTCTGAGCCAGATGTGACCCACGCGGTGACACTCTCCACTCCCTACTATCAGCCATCAGACATGATTACAGCTCTCACTCCTTGATCCAGTGCCTGCCTGAGCCTCACTCCTTTGATTTCTCATGATACTGTCCTGCAGGCCGTAGTAATCAAACAAGACGCTCAGCTCAGGCAGAGACTTGACCCCGCTGTGACATTTGTTAAAGTCGTACGGCAAAATGGGAACAATTTGTCAAACATCTATTTCAGATTGAATGAGGACGTTTCACCAGGTGCTGCTTTTTCTCTGTGCACACTGGAGTTACTGTGAAGGCAGAAGAATGAGATTTAGTCAGTCATGTGTTTATATACTGTAATATTTACCTTCAGTGGTGGCTGAGACCTAACAAGCAGTCACACACACCATAATACAAATGTAAGAAAGTAAAGCAATTTAATGACATCAAAAAACACCAATTAACATTCTGAACATGCAATGGCTGAATTTGTACAAAACATTGCAATTTATGTGAAGGTGGTGCTAATGTTAATGTAGAACAACAAGACGGTTGTGTGTTGAATGGCAGTGTACCTATAGTACAGAAACAGAGTAAGGCTGTCATGTTAAGACCGGTGCAACACTGACAACAGAATGCTGTATCTCAGCAGGGTATGTAGCTGTAAATATCATGCAACCAGATTACAGTAATCTGATTACACAAAAGAACATTTTTAATCCATTACAGGTACTGTGTGTTTTCTTCTTAAAGAGGCACACCAACAATTTCACACCAGATAATTACAGAGAATACAACTCAAATTGGACTGAAAATGACAGAAAGCTTGAGTTATGAACTGTGGTTGTGGAATTTGAGAAATCTGAGTGTTGCATTATGGGAAATGTACAATTCAGCATTGAACCTTCACTCATAATAGGATAAAGTCATAAAGTATCTCAGCTGCTACTGCTGACTGAATGTCAAATCATGGAAGTATAATATTAGTGGAGGACCACTTTAAAAACTATGTGTAGGTCACAATAATTGCGTAATGGACTTGTCGTACAATAACGTAATTATCAATGTCTATCAACGTATCGTATGATACATGAACATGACCTTGATCATTTTTTGACCTCAATATTATCACACTTCACATTAGCAGCTAAGAGGCTATTCATGTCACATTGGCTAAACAAGTAGTGTCCTCCATTCCTCACTGTGCACATTCTGAGTGGAGACTGCAGAAGGGAGCAGTGTTGTTTATATGGAATTAAAGGTAAATAACTCTGTCCCAGCCCATAATGGCAGTCTGTGTTTTTACACAAGCGTGGTGCCCACTCTCAAATTCGCCCCCCCCCCCCCCCCCCCCCCCCTCCCCGCATTATTATTATATGATCATTATATCAGTGGTATAAAATAATCTTCAAATGACAATAATATCGTTTATCGTGATTATTTCTGAGACAATATATCGTCCAACAAAAGTAGTTATAATGACAGGCCTAACTACATGGCTACTTGTAAATATGAAACCTGATTTAGGAAGGAGAATTTCAGATGATTTGAAATACCAGCTGTTGGCACCTGTAGATAGCACTGTAAAAAAAATGTCTCTACAATCTTCACTCAGTTGTGATTGTAAATGTAGTTTTAAGTCAAAATGTTTTCCGACTGTTCTAATTAAACAGTGAATTTGTTGAAGTCTACTGATTTATACTGCAGGTCTGATCATAACCAGATAAACAGTAACCTGTAATGGATTATATTGTTTGAAATATCCTCTATATGTGGCATTGCATTTATGTATGATGGGCTGTTACATTTAGCACAGATTGAGATTTGCGATGACTACAAAACAGTGGTTCTAAATGCTCATAAACAAGGCAAATTAACTAAAATAATATTTCCTTCTATAACATCACAGGGAGATTCATGACTCAATCATCAAATGTTTATGATATGTAAATTTCCTTGTTATTTTTGTCAGGTATAAAACCACTGGAAAAAAATAAGTTAATAAGCAACCTTTATACACATCTTACATCATATTTAATGAATCCATTTCATATATAAAAAGGTCAGTAATATTCGCTCCGAATGAAAAATATCAACTTGATATCCCCGCGCGCCCGTGTGTGTGTGTGTGGGTGTGTGTGGGTGTGTGTGTGTGTGTGTGTGTGTGTGTTTGTGTTTGTGTGGTGTGCTACAAGATGACATCAGAGGCAAAGCTGCATATAATGATGTGCAATGGAGAGTGAAATATTTCCTACAAACAGTACTGCAGCTGAAGTAATGGACAAAAAAAACAAACAAACAAAAAAGAAAAACCAAGCCCTCTAATTTGTTTGTGTAATAATAATTATAAAAAAGAAGACACTCTGCACATACAATATACACTATATATACACAGTATTTAGTAATGGCCATTCTGTTGCAACTTGACAAAACAGAGCTTTATAAAATGAGGGATGGCAGTGTGCAGTTGGCAATGACGCATTACATTTGACACAAAACTTGTGCTCGGTATGGATAATGTCTTGTTTCCTCTGTCATTTGTTCCTCCCAGCAGGTTTAAATGAAAACGGTGTCCGGGGGAGGATTGGATGGCTGTTCCGCTCCTCACGCCGGGGTCTGAGCGGTGGCTTTGATCTCAGCGGACACCCTCTTGTCCTTTCGTCCCGCGTACTCGCCGATAAAGGAGCCGTCCTCGTTGAACTGAGCGTCCTCGTCACCGTATTCCACCAGGCTGTCCCCGCTGTCCCCCGCTTTGATCTCTCTGCTCAGCGAGCGTTGGCTGCCCTTCAGTGGCTTCTCGTCGTTGTCGCTGCGAGAAAGAGAGAGAGATGGAGAAAGAGAGAGAGAGTGGTAGCGGAGGATTTAGAATCACCTCATTTCACCCATGGCTTCACTCTACAGCTTATTGGAGAGGACGGGAGTGCGAGCTCCAGCTATCACTGCCTCGACGATGAGCCCTCAGTGATTGGCGTTTGCATTTACCTCTGGCTGACCAAAGGGAAACAATCACACGAGTGCACACGTCGAGACAATATTACACTTGTTACGCTGTCAATGCATCGATGCGTTGGACTAAGTGAATCCTAGTGGAGAAATGAGATATTAAACTGGTGTTGATGTTGAGGCTAAACATGACGTGATCCTGTAATAAAGTTTCAATCCAAGACTGTTGAATATGAAGTGCTTTTATATGATCAACTGACAACACTAATACTAGTTGGCTAATATACTGTATCATAAGATTTGAGGAGTAAACAATATGATGTAATATGGCTGACATATTTGACACTTGATTCAAATGCAGTTCAATGAAAATAGAAGCGCATTCGATTTTAAATCAAATATCAAAAAAATAAACACCATACCTTAAATTAGAAATTGCTATGTCAATATTATTCTGTTCAGTTAGTTGAATGAGATATTTCTCATTTGTTCTAAATGAATACTGAAACAGACTGGGAACATGTTAAAGAGGAAGGAAAGGAAGAAGAACCCTCTAACTGTTACTTCAGTTAGAGGGTTAAGAATTACCACATTTTCAGGGTGTCAGTGAACATGTTTTTAGCTTAGATGCTATGAAGCCTGTCAATCATTTCATTTTAGGTATTATTGATCATTTTAATCCAATATTGTTGATGTAATATCACTGCTGTTACCTTGTAACTGCGTGTCTTGTTATCATTAGGAGGCCCATTACTCTTCCTTTGCCTTTTGGCTCATGTCCAAATAAGGGTGAAGCTCTGAGTCTTGGGCGTAACAAGGTGTCAAGACTTGAGGCTGACTCTGGAGATGCTTGTTCTAGTGTAAGATGTGCATATGCAGATATATGTTCTGCTCCATGGTCATTTCCTATTGGGTAAAATGATATAAACTGACATGTTTGACCAATCACAGATGATTTCTCTCCTAAGAGACTATATTGGTTTATGTTGGAGCTATTTCTTGTTATTGTGAGATTTAATAATTAAATGTTAATGTATGTATTTTTTGTTGTTTGTTTTGAAGAATATAGTTGTGTTAGTTTGATTTTAATATTAGTATTATTTTTGTTCATTTGAGTGCTGGTTAATGCCTTTGTTTTGAAGGTACTGAGCAGCTTGGGTCACAAAAGTGAATCTATTTCTATAGGTAGGCAGGTAATAGACCAGTAGGCCTTGGGAAAAGTTCATGTTTTTTTGTTTTTTTTTACCAGGGCAAGATAGGTGGTAGCTTGCAAAAATGGTAAAATAAACTAAAAGTTATGCTCGCTTGGACACTGCACTTCCCTGCGTAAGATTCATTCCCCAGGTGCCTCAGTGGCTGTTTGATTTTGAGTTTCTTTATTTATTTTTCTTCATATTTTTTTATTTTTCTAGTTAAGTACAAATCGCCACTACAGATTATGTTTGTTCTTTGCCAGTTGAGAAGAGCCGATGTAACTCTATGTGTCTGCTGTCTCCTTATTGTGCAATAATAAATGTTTCATCTTCAACCCAGCAGTATTTTGTGTTCAGACAATTTCCACGACAGCTACAAAAAACTCCTAATTCCCAAACACACATTTGCTTTATGTATACATATATATATATATATATATGTATATATATATATATATATATATATATATATATACATACACACACTCAATGGCCTCTTTATTAGGAACACGTGTGCAATCTAATGCAATCTAATACAACAGCTATTCTCTAAATTCTACTTTTTTGAAGTTTAGACATTTTCAGTTTTTGTTAATATTGTGAAAAAGGTGATAATTCTACTTTATATTTATTATTGAGGTCATAGTGGGTGATGGTGGTGTATTAGGCTGCATTATATTGAATGGTGTTTCTAATATTTTGACCCACCGTTAACATACATGAGGGGGGCAAAATATTAGGAACACATTCAATATAACGCACCTCAGTACACCACCATCACTTAGTATGACCTCAGTAATAAATATAAAGTATAATTATCAATTTTTTGACAATGTGAACAAAAACTGAAAATTTAAATCAGAGCTGTTGTATTGGATTGAATGACATTGCACAGGTGTACCTAATAAAGAGGCGGGTGGCTGTATATACATAAAACAAAGTCACACCTACAAAACACAAAGGATTATATGCTAAAGGAGTAATTCAGCAATAGGGGAAATAGTACTCTCATGCTGAGTTAGATGAGAAGATTGACACAGTAAATATAAAGCTACCACCAGCAGCTGATCAGCTTAGCTTGGCATAAGAGACTGGAGATAGGAAAAACAGATAACCCGCTATATCTCTTTTTTGAAATCCATACACAAATGACACATGGTGGTTTTACAGGTGGATATGTGCCAGACTATTTCCAGCCCAGTTTCCAGTTTCTTTGTGCAGCAGCTCTTGGCTGTAGGCTTAGGGAAGAAGTATCTATCTCCTCATCTAACTCTCTGCAAGAAAGGCAATATTTGATAAAGTGCATTTACCTAAAATTTCAAAAATATCAAATATATAGTTTGGTCCATAAAATCTGTTATATTTGGAGTTTATGTTAACAGCATGTCATCCTGTATGTACACTTGCTACATACTGCTACTGAAACTAAAGCTGTTTCCAAGCAATGGATTTGCACATTACATGATTTTAATGGTGCGGCAGGATTTAGTTAATCACTAGTTTGAAAACTAACTGGTAGTTACTGAGAACACCGGATGGACAAACTTAGTGATGGATTTCGGAGTAGCTGCTGGAGTCAACACGAAGTCTAAATCCTGTCACACTGAGACACTTTTCACTTCATCACATCAGCGTTTGTTGTGCTGTGCAGATCCCACTGATTGGAGAATTATACTGGAGCTCATATGGCGGTAGGCTGTTATGAATTGGACCACTACAGGATTAATGAAACGTGCCCAGATATTACTGCCCTGGAGATGAGCTGCTTTCAATTACACTGATTGGTTTTAGCCTCCTGCTGCGGCGCTGGGCAGCCTGCGTTTAGCTCCATTCGGACAGAAAATGGCAGCATGTGAAATGGTGCGGCGGCTCCCTTTATGATCTGGAGTCTATAACAAACGCTAACACAACACAATATGTAAGAGCACAATGTTCCTATAAAAGGATTCTATCACTCTGACTAACACTTATGCTGCGGCTGTTCTGTACATATTTTCCAGTTACCCTGTCAAATGTCTCGCACGGAGGAAGCGTGAGGCTCGGCCTGAACCTCGTGCGCTCTGGGTTGTCTTGAGAAAAGCAGAGAGAATTATACACAGAAAGAGAGAGAGAGAAGAGGAGGAAGAGGAGATGGAAAAACGACCGCTAGCAGGAAGACAAATTTGCACTGTTGCACGTGAATTGCAGCGAGGTGGTGAAATAGTGCTCTGAGGGTTTTTCCTCCCCGCTTACCTGTATTCACAAAATGTGTCGTCATTCATGCCCTGGGACTCAACGTCTGGGTGAAGGTCTTCTTTTTCTTTCACTACTCGCAACATGAAGAGACAAAAATCAGTGATTTGCTCAAAAAAAGAAAAAAAAAAAAGAGGGCTGCAAATGAAGATCACTCTGTCCCCTGACTGTTAGTGTTTGAACAACTTACGGACTCCATCCCTGATTCACCTCAACTTACTCAGTCTATGAAACTTCAGTGCAACCCTCAGAAATGACAAAAAGATCATTATTTTCCAATATATACCGAATTTGATATAAAATTAAGCTTCACCTGGTAGAAACCAGTGTGTTGTGCCTTAAAAATAAATGTTAAATGTACGTACAGCTTAAATGTTAAATGTACACAAATGGAAATGTATAGTCCTATATGAGACGTTTAACAGGAACAACAGCAGACTGAGGGAGGTGGGGAAATGAGAGGAAAGGTTGTCGCAGCAGTGGGTGATAATGAGAACTTAATGACAAAACAAAAGGACAGAGCTTCATCTCGCTCTCCTTTTTTTCTTTTTTTTTTCTCGTGTGTTTCTGCTGACGAGTGTAGCGATCTGCCCAGACGACAACCTGATGGCCATTAGCTGTGAATAATAAAGCCGATAAGCACTCCGGTGTCCCCGACAGGAGGAATAACATTGAGATACCACAGAGCTTATGTCATCATTCCCCCCGCGTGGCGACCCCAGCGTGATGCATTTGCATTTTAGTCTTGCTGTGGGCTGCACTTTGTTTGGATTGTGGAGAAAAAAAAAAGAAGTTGCATGTTGAAATAATGCAAATTTCAAATGCTGGACACAGAAATAGTGATTTCCCTATCAATACACACACACCTATTTTATGTGTGAATTTGCATTGGAGTCATTTTTTCTAGGCTTGACGCACGTGTTAAAAAAAAGCAAAAAACAAAAAGCACACATACGCTTACATATTCCTGTAATGGCTTCTGGGATGATTGATAATTTCTTTCCCAGCAACAAACAGTGAAATGGAAATATAATGATGCTGGAAATGGCAATTAGTATTCGAGCAGGGTGATGTGTGTGTGTGTGTGTGTGTGTGTGTGTGTGTGTGTGTGTGTGTGTGTGTGTGTGTGTGTGTGTGCTTGTAAATAAGTACCTACCAGAATACTTCCCTCCTTTATTTCTGTTGACAAAGCAGGCGATCAACACAATGAGCGTGAGGAGAGCGATGGCGCACATCAGGCCGATAAACCAGCCCTGGGTTGATATTCCTCCGTGGATGCTGGCCAAACCTGAGGAGAACAATACCCGGTGACTTTGACACGCCTTGGCCCCTTTTTTTTTTTTTTTCTTCCCCCCATCTTTGATTTAATGTTTACATCAACAAAAGCCTATCTGATGCGAGAGGTGGGAGGTGGCGGCGATGGAAACGATCCAATATTAATATTAAACAGCTAATCCGCTTGTCTAATTAATCAAAGTAAGGGGAACGGTGTACAAATATAATTCCTCCCAGCGAGTCGGCACGGTTAAATTAAATGCTGGTGACACCGCAGAGGACCGCACGCCGCAGCTTGAGTCGCGCGTTCAAGGACGCGTCGGGCCCACCTGCACTCTGTTAAATGAGAGGTCAATTAGTTTTGATGCTTTTCCTTTTCTTTTTTTCCCCCCTCTGTTTTTTATACCTTGAGGCTATTTGTGGTCCTCACCTGTGGACCTGGTCTTGATAACATCTTCAAATATACTAGAATTATCGAGCCAGCGGTTAGGCATGAGGCGCACAGTGTACTCGGCCCCAGGTTCGAGGCCCTCAATGATGTGGAAGGTCTTAGACGTGTTCAAGGCCTCTGATATATTCCAGAGACCCTTACCTGTGTAGAAGGTGAATGATGAGGGAGGGTTAGTACTCATGACAAGACTATTGTTATTAGATACTGAAAGACATGAATGAAAAGAAGTGAAGGACACAGACTAGGGCTGGGCAATAAATCGATATTATATCGATATTGTGATGTTTTATAGATATTGTGATATTTTATCGATATCTTCTTAGATTTTGAATATTGTAATATCGTGATATGGATTAAGTGTTGTCTTTCCCTGATTTTAACCTTTAAATACTGTTTATATACTGACTCTCAATTAGTCTCTACACCAATTCACATTCATAAATTCCCCATCAGTCATAAATAAATATTATAAATCCTTCTGTTTGATTCATCTTATCACTATTCATAATCACTATTTAATGGTCCAGGAGAACATTTTATAGAATATGATGAATATATCATATTTGAATGCTGATTTTTGTCTTTTTTTTCTCCAATAAATCAGGTCAAATTTGAACATTTGCATATATAAAAATGTATGCTGCATAAAATTAAAAATAGAAAATTCAATTTCTGTATACTGCGGGTCACATTAGGACAAATCCAGCTAAAAGAAATGTGTATATGGTGTTTTTATAGCTCTCAAATGTAAAAATGGGTCAAATTTAACACTGAAGGGTTAAAAATGTACATTTGTACAGACTGTTCTATTATCTGCCTTTATCCACTTAGTCATTATATCCACATTACTCATGATTATTTATCAAAAAGCCCTGATAGTCATCCCTACAATATTATCAAAATATTGTGATATTTGATTCTGCCTACAGTATATCACCCAGCCCTAGACATAACACATATGTTTACAGATATTAAGCTACAGAGTCTACTTTGACAGAAAATCACTCTAAGAGAAGAACAAAAAAAAAAGAAAAAAGAAAAAAAAAGGTGATATGAGCTTACGGTTCTTCATGTATGCAATATAAAACTCTGTGTGCTCTCCTCCAGATATCCAGCTGATATTTGCAAAGCTGTCGCTAACAGCTGAGCTAACGTTCAATAAGGCCGGGACTGAGAAAAAGGAGAGAAAGTGGAAAGAAGGGTTAGTAAAGTAGTAAAGTAAAGTGAGTAAAAACGTCTGAAGCATGGCGGAGGGGTTAGGAGGAGGAGTGTTGTCATGACACCGTGAAGGATGTTTCCTCCGTCGTCTTCTATGAAACGGCCTTAGCTTGTGCTTGTGTTTCCTAACCGCTGTTGTAAGAGGCATCAATTATGTCAAACAGAGGAGACATCAGGTGAATCTCTCAACAGCACGCATGACAAGAGTAATGTGGGTATGGAAATGGAATCACAGATGGTGCCTTCAGAGCTAAATGAAAAGCTACAGAGAAGCTTAAAGGAGATGGAAAAACATGATGTCGATATAAATGATATAAATGTCCTTTTATAATTATGCTTTAACAGTCGTCGTATTATACTCTTACATTATCTTTCCTGCTTATTTATCTCTCTATATGATGATTTAAATGCTGCTTCAAAGCCTTCAAAGTAAAAAAATATCAAATAATTATATCATACTCTGCTTTATTAAATACTGTTTTGCATAACAACTGTGAAATCATAACAATAAAGAACAAAACAGAACCAACCTTTGAATCCTACCATGTATAATTATAGGATTTAAACCCAGGATGTTAAAACCCACAACACAGGGGCCATGACCTCAGTGCTCAATGGAAGCTATAGCACTGCTTCAACTCATTTCTTATCACACGTTCATGTATTTGGCTTTAAAAAGGCTTCATGTGTACTTAGCTCCATCTACATCAGGCATATCAAGTAATGTAGCCTTTTGATGCCCGGTGAGGGAAGAAAAAAAAAAAGAGTCTAATAATGTGGTGAATGATGTGCATCATTAGTATGCTTTGACAGCAGCTGTCTAAGCCAGTCAACAAAGCACAATCACTTCATTTCCCCACGGCAAACATGCAAATCTTCCTCCGTGGCTCCAGCTCAGGTGCATTATTTGGTCAGGTGATAATTCAGCACACAAGGACACCTGCGCCTGTGCTGCCCATCCCAACCACTGCAAATGACACCCTCTGACTAATGCTGATGGATTAGTCCGCAACTATGGTAATTCCAATCATTGGGACTGCGCGATAACTTCGACTGACATAGGCCCAGGCACTAAAAATATCTCCAGGCTGGCTGCCGGGGGTGTTTTTTGTCACGGCGCTCCTCGGCTCGCTATTAAATGCTGCAGAAAGCAGCTGCTCGCACAGCGGGGAGCTGATGCCCTGGAAGACGCCCCTTCAAAGTCAGGAGGCTTTTTTAGAAGGAGAGGCCAGAAAATATTCTGATATAGGAGCTTTTCAACAGCTTCCACTTATCCACTTATCTCAGTGTCCTGTAAATATCACCCTCCCAGTATGAGCTCACACCTCCCCTACGTAGCCCAGGAGGACTTTATTCCTCCTCTCCAGTTTTCTCTCTTCTCCGCTCAGATGCTGACCCCCTCCCACCCCCCCCTACAACTTCTTGTCCCAGAGCGATGTTGCTGTTTACCCACTTGAAGATTACATGGAAATGTCAGGTGACTGTTGGGTCAATACGCTGCCGTGTACAAGGGGGACCGAGGCCCCAACAAATCAATCATTGACAATTAGACGTATTTGTCCCGTTCGAGTGACTGCGCTCCACAGCCACACTGTCGGGGTCGGGATATAGATCTAGCATCCTGGATTTCCTGATGGTGCAGCAGGGAAATTAAAACCAGGTTTTTCCATCAGTAAGCACTTGTCTAATGATAAACAATAAAGATCTGTTTCATTCAGTTTGTGATGTCAAAAAACAAAAACAAACAAACAAATAAACAAAAAAAACAACATAATATTGACATATTTCACATATTTTCAGCCAGTCAAATGAATCCAGGGGTTATCTCATCATGTTCTAATACTTTATATAAGAGGTCACTAAAAGGCGGTCCGCGGTATGGATCCGGACCCAGACACCGTCCTATCTGGACCCGGACCTGTAACTGATGAAATATTGAGGATTGTTAAATTTTGTCTGAGCATTTCTATTTTAACAGGCGCAGCTTTTCCAGCTATTACGGTAAAAGTTGAGCGGCCCTCAGAAACTCACAGACCACTGTGTAACGCTAATCAGCCAATCAAATCTATGCATTCGGACACGAGGAGAGGTTGACCATCACTGAGATACACACGGAGAAAAGAGGAGAACAGAGAGGTGGCAGATGAGAGGGAGCTATTTCACATGATGTGCTCGAAGCTTTCTGTAATGCACTTTATTTTGAAATGCCATCTTTATTTGAGATAAGAAATGAAAATGTATTTATCTCATTATTCTTTTTTATTCTTATTTTATTTATTTTATTATTTATTTGAATCCCACAAGTTCAGTGTAAATACTAATAAATGAATTCATTTGACAGTCTACAACCTACTCACTAGACACAGATGCTGATGGAACTACTCTGAACTCTGGACCTTCACTTGAGGAAAATTTCACAAATTGGACCTCAGTAAATTTGAATGTAATTCCCCAGCTTTCTATCTTATCATGTGCTTGTTGTTGTGTTGGGATGTGCTGCGGCTCTACCTATGGTGGAACGAGTGGGTTTGGTCACTGGGGGCTTGCGAGTGCTTGGAGGTGAGGGGGAAGCTGACTTGCCTGAAAAGAAAGACAGATCTTGTGGTTATCAATTGGAGGAGAGCTTTGGGGGGGGGGGGGGGGGGTTAGCACGCATGCTGTATCCAGCTACACTCTAAAATTAGTAACTACTCACGAGGACTACTCGTCTACATCTACAGTAATAAAAACACATGTCTATCAGCAAGGTGAGATGTGATTTTTTTGTAATTGGATTTGTTTGCCTTGTACAAGTGATTTAATTTCTTTTTTTTTTATTGGACGTCATTAAAAGAAAGAAGGATGAATGCGTGGCGTGTCTGATACTCCTTCTGGTTTTAAGCTCTCAAAGCTTCATTTATTCCCTCAGCTTGAGTTAGACATGTTGCGCCGGCTCTGCTGTTGCTATGATAAAAGTCAATATTCGTTTACAGTCGCTAATGAGCCAAGATTAATACCAATTTATAATTAGGTTACTCATTACCATTGCTATTAGAGAGGGAAGCCGCAAACTTTATCTGTGAAGAAGTTGACGTTTTTCTAATGAAAGGAGGCATCGGAGTGCTCTCTGCTGATGGCAAGGGCAAAACAGCAGACAAGGTCAATTATCTGCAGAGGAGCTCATTTTTTTAATTCTCTACAGGCTAAAAAAAATATAATGTGTCCAACTGCTGAACAATCAAAACCTGATGATATATCAGAACCTATGGTATTCACACCTGTCCACATTTCTAAATCTAATCATGCACCAGCTACCTAGAATAATAATCATAACTGTTGAGCATGTCATACCAACATACGCAATATTCAAATATATGTTATTTTAAAAAAAGGTAAATGTTAGTTATTTTAGAGCGGTGTGAGATTGTATGTGTTGGTATGACATGCCGCAGCATCTATGAATACAGATCTACATACTGAGGCCGACTGTGGAAGCCGAAGTGGAAGCTGCAAGAAAAAAGAAAAAAAAAAGAAAAGAAAAAGAAGACAGATAAAGATAGAGGTGGGAAGCATTGCATTGCTAAGCAGGCGTTCACACATATTTATAATACACCCTCGAAGCAGTGTTTGTTTTAGTGGCGTGAGGGAGAGAGAGAGAATTAAATAAAAAACGATGCTGATAATTGTGTGACTTTCATGCTCAAATTTTAACACACACACACACTCTCACACATGTAACCGCACCACTAAATTTCAGTTCAATACATAAAATTATGTTCTTCCTGTAATCATTTTTGCTGGCTTTTGAGCATGCAAATAAACAAACCCCTCAGAACCAATTCAGTTTCTTTGTGATTGTGAGGATTCCTCTGCTCAACACACACTGAACACCTGCACTGTGTTTCAACATTCAGTATTTTTAGAACATAAATTGAACGGCATACTAACTTTCTTTATGGTGCGTTAGTAGTAATGTGAAAGCGCCCGCCCAATTATTTATGGCGACAGCGTCCTTTACCGCAGTGCATTTTTACTGACACTGAGGTAAATCCGCATTCAGTTTAATTTCCTGTCTAATCATTCATCCCGCAGCCCCACATGACTTTCTGTAGGAGCCTGGTTGAAGTATAGTGTGCGGTCCCTCAATGAATGATATATAATTGAAAAGAAAAGATTACATGCTACAAGCCGGCTCATTATGATGACTTACCCACCAACTCTTTCATGATTACACAATTCAGTATCAAAACCTTCAGTTTCCCTCGCTGCTCAAAGCAATTTTCTTTCTTTGCTGATTGTTCCATAGCTGGCGCTCTCCGTCCGATCAATAAGCACTTGCTCTCTCATGACAGTGACAAATGAAAACCTCCACTACGCCCATATGAAATTGTTTATCCACAAAAATTACTAACATGGAGATATGAAAAGCTTGGCTGCCCGGGCATATATCATATTTCGCCCCCCGTTCGATGCTGATTTTGAAATAGTGAAATGGCTTTGACTTCGCTTAGTCTGTATTCAACAGAGCTTGTTCTGTTCTTCAGAGCTCATCTGTGTTGTCATTGTCTCTTGCACTCGCCGACCTGAAACCCACACGCCCGTTGCAGTCGATTGCCCCCCCCCCCTCCGACCCTCCATCACTTACTTCCTTCTAAGGTGGTGGTACACTCCTCGCTGACGACCGGCCCGCAGCCCACCGTGGTGCAGGAGCGCAGGTACAGCTTGTATTTGCTTAAGGGCTCCAAGTCGCGCAGGATCCACTTGGTGGTGTCGGGATTGCTGATGTCTACCGTCTGCAGGGCCCCCACTTCTTCTGTGTCATTGACTATTGAATGGAAAAATATGGGGAAAAAAAGTTCAAACTTTACATGACAGCTCAAGCTTTAACTAAGTCCTTTTACATTGAAAGAAAGGAATGATTTTTATAGTCCTCACACCCTGGTTTTGTCCGAAATCACTCCCTTATTCAATCATTCACTACTCCCTATATAATTGAGCAGGGGTCGCAAACTCATTTTTAGCTCAGGGGCTGTATTTGGCCCTGAGATTGTTCTCGAGTGTGGCAGACCAGTAAAACCATTGTATAATAACCTATGAATAATATATAATATATATAATGCATATATTAACTTTACTATAATAAACCATCTGGTAAGAGATACTGATAAAATGTGTCCAAGCCCACTGAGGAAAAATGTGTCCCTCAAATCTGAATCATACAAGTCAGTTATCTATCAGAAGCCTTGACTGTGAATGCTGAGTGAAAATAAGTGCAGTGCATTTTATTGTGAAAAACTGGAATTACTTTTCTGCAGTTCTCACACGTTGCAAAGTTATCCAATGGGCCAGACTGGACCGCTTGGTGGTTACTAAATACTGAGCAGCACATCAAGACTAACTGTCATCATTTTGTTTCGTCACCATCAGCTGTAGAGTTGCGCAACGGTAATTTCCAGAGGGCTCTATATAGATATTTACACACTCAGCATTCGGACATTCAAATAAAAAGGCTTGGGGAAATGTAGTGCACTATATAGTAAACAGGGAGTGATTCTGGACATAGCCCCTGTGTCTACACTGTAATAATAACCCAGCAGTGTAATGCTTTGTCCTAATGGTAGTGTGCAGTCTCCAAAATGTATGGCAATTTTACTGTTACCCTTGCTTGTACCCTATAACTACTGTATTCACAAAAAGGGGTGACAAATGACTGCTTCATTGTACAGTCTGCATTCCCTGCATTACATATATCTTCACTTTATATGAGATTCATGTTTCTTTTCATAGTCCCTGACAAATAATTGTGATCTTTAAATCATGTTTATTATATGTAATCTCATCGGTTGTCAATTCATGTACTTTGCAGCATATTAAGATGTTAAACTTTCAGCTTGTTTTAGAGCCAAAAACTCTGCCCTGTCAAGATGTCTCCAACTGACAAGCACAAGACGTTTCAGCTATGTCAAAGTAATCAAATGTCACATGTCATTTGCTTTTTTGTTTTTTTATGCGCGACAGCTCATAATTTCGGCTTATTTGAATTGAACTGCACAGATGATACTGACTCTGCGCATCTACAGCGCGAATTTCTGTGTGCTCCTGTTGTCTGCACTCTGTCTACATTGTGATCTGAACTCATTTTTCACGACGTAAAGGAGCCCAGCAGGTAGAGGTGGCATTTATGTTCTTTATAACAAAAACAAACGCAGCAGGTGCCGAGGTGACCTTTGCTGTGAGAGAGGCGCTACGTCTCTGTGGTAGGAGGCAACAGAAACAATGACAAGTATGTATTGTCTCCTTTTTCTGCCTCTGTGCTGCCCACTGTTATCAGACATTATGGGGATTTTTTTTTCATTTTTTCTTTCTGAGGACAGGAAGGATTCATCCAGGATTCTGTAGAGAAAGAGAAGAGGCCAAAAGCATCATGTTTCTACCCTGTGGATGGATACTTTCTCACCAAACCCCCCAAAACACTCCGCTGACAGCTGGAACACATGATTCTGTAGAGTGAACTGGCTGAAGGCTGCAGACTTTGGCCTCTTCCACTGACTTCAGACAACAATATTTCCAAACACCCTTCATTCATATTTGCTTAGCCTTACGTAGTGTCAAACTGAAAAATGACCTGACGTCTCAAGTTAGTTTAATGGGGGAAAAAACAGAGTGAAGAGGAGCCAGGGTCACTTTAAAACTCCCACTCATGTAGATACTTTAGATCAGTGCACATTTCAATTCCACTTGTTCCTCTCGTCATGAGTTGGGTCTACAGTAACTCTAATACAGAATGTCTGAAGTGTCCAAAAAAATGTGCCTGGAGCAATCTGCATAAAATATCCTACTGCAAATCAAGTAGATACATGTTTCATTGTTTGGCTTTTTAAAAATACATTTACAGACATTTTTTCTGAGTGTGTTTATGATGAATATGTTTTTTTTAAATGACAGGATGGATTGAGCGTGAGCCCTAATCTTCGCTTTTCTGACACAATTATTTTTGCCCTGTCAAGTGTGACTAACTTTCTGAGAGGTAATCAGACTAGTTGTGTAGTTTCTACTGGGCCCGCTCTGCCCGAGGCTTTGGAGTGGCTGAGCGGCTCTTTAAAAGCAGCGTGACCGAACCGCCCACTCAACGACGAGCAAAACTACATTCAGCCTTCGCATTTAAGAATTTAAGTGGTTTAGAAAAGAATAGAGAATTAAAATATGCTCTTAAATGTGTAACACTAACTGGTAGTGTGCTGGTAGTGAGAAAAAAAACCCTCCATCATGTCCACATCTACTGTACGTATCCTCCATATCTATCAGCTATTTCACTGATCTTCCTCGCTGACAACTTGATGCAATGATCAAAAGGTTTTACACAGAAAGCGTTTCACTTCAAAGCGTGTTAGTTTAACTGTTTAAACACCCTTGTATTCCCGTGTGGTCGGCGTGCTACACAACATTACAGCCGACCTTTCCTGGGAGATGTGAAGCCATTAAAGGCTGCTGATGGGTGTAATCCTAAAACAGCTGCGCTGCAGCTTGAGATTCCACTTGTGTTGCTGATGATACGCTGACAGCTGGCTGCATTATCCTCAAAATTTCGCACATGACTTCCTTCAAGGGGACTTCAAAAAAAAAAGAAAAAAAGTCACACTTCAAAGAGTCCATCAGCTTTATTGCTGTGGCACAATGAAAATGTCCTCTCCTGAAATACCGGATGACATTTGGCCCTCTTGTGCTGCCGCCAAATCAAACTCAATTAGCCGGGAAATGCGGTGTTGAGACGTTGTCGGGAGTTGGTCGTTAGCTCGGTTTGGACTTTAGTTTAAGGACAGCGAATGTGGGATGCGCTCGGTGATGGTATCCCCTGGGACTGTGAGCTATAGTGGAGATGTCCCCTGTGGACAGGATGGGGTCAGTAAACGCGGACCTAAACAGACTGTGACACGGCGGCCTTGGTCAGCACAGGCCGAGACATGATCGTGACACGCAGGCTAGCCGACGTCACCCTGACATATTTCCTTTACGCGCGCTCTGACCTCACGGTGACCCCGCTCCTATTAGAGCAGCACAATGATTTTCCTTTCCTTGCTGAGGATCATGGGTAAGACAATCATCAGCAGGGTCAAAGATCCACCTCCTTTCTTACCTGATAGGCTCCTGAAGTACTGCACATACGTGTCTGTATCAGTACAGAACAACGCAGTATGAAAGGAGAAGCATTCATAACAGTGAGGCTATTCAAGATTGTGAGACGCACACACTGAAATATATAGCCTGTGTGTTTTTGTATAAACTCTATTTCCTTTTCTTTTTAAGAGGGTGCAAGCTGAAAAGCAGCAGAGGGATGTAAACACTATTAAACAAGGGAAAAAATCTACTTGTGGCAGGAAGGAGGCATCACCATTATATCTTAGTGTTGCGTATGAGCATGAGGAGAGTGTAGATACGTACTGAGCTGATACTCAAGGAGGTACCCGGTGAGAATCCCATTAGGCTCCAACGGTGGGGCCCAGGCCAGAGATACAGTGTGCTTCTGTACATCCGTGACCCTGAAAACAGGATTTTTCTCAGGGACTGTGGGGGCAAAGAAGGTAATACACAGAGTAAGCAGTTGAATTCTGCAACCCAGTTTCCTTTTTTTGCTATTATTAGATTTTCCCTTCAGTAGTTGTGAATCAATACGCCTCACGCTGTTTTTTTTCTACAATCCTACCTCCCTCTGGGGTTTTGAAGTTGACGGGATGGCTGCCGGGGCCGTTGCCCCTCCCGTTGAAGGTCATGACGATGAGGATGTACTCGGAGAACGGTGTTATTCCAGCTACAGCGGCGTGGTCTCGGTCACCTGGGAACGTCAGCGTGTGTTTCTCTCCGTGGCTTTTCTTTGAATCCGCCAGACTGCGCAGACGCCACCAGTTTATCTGCGTCGTAGAAGAAGACACACAGCGCCGTTCTCAGTAGAGAGATCATACATGTGCATACGTGTGAAAAGAATATCGAATGAGTTGAATGGATGTATTTTGTGCAGGAAAGCATCTAGGTGGTTGAGTAAAAGGAGAGAGAGCGGGTCGAGAGAAGTAAACGTTTAAGAGCAAGGTCAGGGCCATTCCTTTTAAACTGTGTCTAAAATAAAGGTCTGGTGTTGAGGTATTACCCTGTAGCCTCCCAGATGTCCATGTAACTTGTCCTTGTGCACACGCTTCCAGGTAACCTTGACCACGGAGCTGTTCATCACTTCCACTGCTACTTTATCGGGCGCGGCGGAGGGAACTGTAAAGGCAAACACGCATTAGAATCTACGGCATTCTGCAAGTAAAGACAAAGAGGAACTGAGCCGGAGCCCAAGACAACTTCAATAAAGCAATTTGAGTTATCATGATAAAAACGTTCAAATATTTATGCTGAACTACATCAGAAATAAAAGCAGATAAAAATACAGAAAAACTCTAAGCAACTAGCTACATTTAATACACACATAATTACCAGACTGATACCACAAAAAGGATTTCTACCTCACTGAACAGTTAAAGGAGCTAAAGGGGTCAAAGACTAGACTTCCTATCACCACATTTGACACAAGCGAGAGGGGGGGGTCATGACCTGATGTGACCTCCTGAGGGCAAGTCCAGAAGAAAGCTGAACACAGGACATACAGAAGGTTTTTGAGCTTTTTTCTTCTTAGGAAACTGTAACTTTTAGAGTACATAACCTGGAAAAGTCCAAGTCAATAAAGTTACAAAGCCTGCAAGTTCACCTGAATCCTGCAGCTTAAAAAGTGAAGCAGCCACACATTAAATATTAAATACAACATATTAAACCACATATTAAAAATATATACATAAAGCTACACTGACAACTCCAAACTGCCTTAAAAGTGGAAAAAAGGGGAAACTCTATAAGTTTATGACAGTAAACTGGAGACCCATGATCATTTTCATCCAGCTAGAATTTATAGAATACCAACAAACAAAAAAAAGGAAATCCAAATGTTTTCAGGCATTCTCTATGTATTACACTTGTTGCTATTAAGGAAACATTTTGTATTTTATGTGTTGGGCAGAGAGGTTTTTCTCAATAACATTTCATTTTGCCTTCAAGAGAAAATCTATAATGTCTCTGTTTTGTTCCTCTAGTGCATCTTTGTTAGATTTCTTCTTATTAAATATTTGAAGAACAATGTTGTGAACAATGTTTTTTTTTTTTAGATGCATTGCTGATTCATTTGGTCATTTGGGGTTAGAGGATTTTATGATGTATCGTGCTGAAAAACACAACTTCGGACATATGGTAGTTGTTAAGGTAAACAGTTGCTTATTTATACACCCTGCAGACAGGGAGCAATATTAAAGTGAGACTAGGTAACTTTTGCTACTATTGAACAGTGGCCACTGTGGCCAAAAGTGGTAATTACAGGATAATGAAACCTTTATCTGTGATATGCTAAAATGTATGAGTAAGTAATCATCTCAAGTCTTATTTTTCCTTACTCCTCACTTGAACCAAACTCATTCTGATTTGTAATTTTGAAGGTTGTCCCAAAGCGATTATTTCATTAACTTTTATTATGAATAAAATTAACATAAGGAAGAGTTTGTCTGTCAGCAAGAAACACATTTTAAACACATTTTCTATTCAGCCACATGTGAGGTTGAAATCCCTGAGCATCATGTTTCATATGAGCTACATCATTTCAAAATTCCCTGAAACATTTAGCCTAATAAATAATTTCCAGTGTTCATGACAATCTGATCATATCTGGGTTATTAAACAATGAATTCACAATCAGAATATCAATAAATACAAACGCACATAATGAATAAATAATATAAACACACTGTGCCTGTAGAAATGCTTCCTGTGCCTCTGAGCAGGACACAGTACACAGTATAAATACAGAATGCAGTATTATATTCATGTGCAGGTGTTTGTCAAACAGGTAACTGGCTACAGAGAGAAAACAGCTGCTGCTCTGGAAGTGATAACTGTGCACCTTTATTAGTATTAGCACAGTGCACATGTGTGCAGATACAAACTCCATCAAAAGTCACTCCAGCTGTTAAAGCCCACTGACAGCTGATCCAGCTGTGATCAGCTGCTGCTGTCATCAGAAACAGACGTCGCTTCACATGACGCTTCAGAAGAAAGGACGTCTCATTTCTCTAAAAACATATTTCCTGGTCTCCTCTCTCCTCGCTTCTCTCTGTGTGTCCTCAGTGGGAGGGATTAAGACTCGAATGAGGGAGAAGTGGAAGCAATTAAGAGACTTGAGATGTACCCATACTCTCATTTTAACATTTATTTGAAGTTGTGTTTCTCGGAAGTTGATGATTGGAAGTCCAATATTCCCTCAAAGTTGTTATAGTCTTCACCTGCTGCTGGAAACTCCTATTGGAAATATTTGAGTCTTTAACTTCTGAATTCTAACTAGCTGCCAACTTTGTTTGGACTTTGGTGCTGGGCAGGAGTACAGAGGGTTAATCACAACTTTCTTTGAAATGAAAGTTACTGCCTGCTGTTGCTGGAAATAAAAAAAGGATAAAACCAAACCAGTGAGTTAATGTCCAGCTGAGAGGAGCTAGCTGCAGACTTTGGTCATAATTCTCTGTGGGTTTGTCATTACTAGCGATTCCTTTCACATTACAGTCATTTGATCCATTGCTGATAAAGACAAATATTAATTTGCGCAGCATTACATAACTAAATGAGAAAGAATCGCTACTCACAGTCTTCTCCAGAGTAGCCGGTCACTATTTGTGGCTCGGGGCCCCAGCCCTGGTGGTTCCTGGCTTGGATCTTGATCTCGTAGGGCACGAAGGTAGGCGTGTTCACCACCACGAACGAGTGTCTCTTAACGACGTGTTCCTTCCAGTCCTCCTCTAAGTCTTGCCGTCTGTAACTCACCTTGTACTCCAGACCGGGGCCGTTGTGTTCAATTGGCAACAAAGGCTGAAAAAAAATGAAGAGAACAATGGTGCGAGGGGGTTTCATGGAGACTTTCACAGTTGCATAAGACGTCGCGCCGCTGTATTTCACCCCTCAATGTCACTGACTCGGTGGGATTAAAATGACAGGCTAGCCCAGTGAACTGTGCTTGGAACACTGGCAGTGTTTTATCCTACTATCTGCTAAAACAATGGAACAATTGACCTGGTCTAGCAGCGAGGCTTTTCTTTGATATAGCTAAGACATTGTAGATGAAAAGATTTATCTCCTCACAGAAGTCTGCCCGTGAGAAATAGAATGAGACACCATTATCCTCAAAAGCAAATCATTAACAGTGGTAGAGCTCATGAATCCAGGATTCAGGGGGCTACGCTTCCATGACAGGGCAAGCAGATAATAAGTAAAGGAGAGATTCATCTTTCTACAATAAAGCAGAATATATTACTGTACGTGTCAAAAGAAAATGTTCCTTTTCATAACTTTCTCTTTCTCTTTCTAATCAAAGCTGCTAAACGAGAAGCTTTCAATGGAGACTCTTTCAGGGGTGATATAGAAAATGGCTCTGAACCGCTGAATGAAATATCAAAAGAGGGCCATTTCTGTTTCTTAAATGTCTATTGATTACTGCTTATGAAACATTGATAAAAACTTCTTCTCTGTTCTCTTACAGTAATTCTTTGACTTCCAAAAACTGTAGCAGATGTGAATATTTCAGTATGTAAAGGAAGCCCACAATACAGAATTTGAAGTAAGGCAATAGTAAAAAAAAAAAAAAAAAAAAAGCCTTTCTTACCTCCCAGTTGATATCCATTTCATGTGGCAAATGACCTTCGATTTTGATATTTTCAGGGTTCTTGTCGGGGGCTGCGGAAAAGAAAGAATATGGATTTTGTCGGCATTGTTAGTGGAAGAAATCTCCGGTGAAACGGGCGCACAAGAGAGCACATTTTCAACAAGAGTGGAATCAATTATGTAGCAGGTCTGAGTGTTTTAAAGTTCATAGAGCAGCGGCGTCGGCAGCTCGAGCGGCCTGGAGAGACCTTATCGAAAAAAATGTAAACAATGAAAGGAGGTCGCCGCATACCTGACGAAGGGGTTTTGTATCTGTCTGTGGGCTCGCTGGGAGAACCCTTCCCTACGGCGTTGATGGCGGAGACGCGGAAGCGGTAGTCCACGTGGCCGTGGAGTTTGAGGACGGCCGAAGCGTGGTTTCCCGGTACTCTGAGCAGCTCCTTCCAGTTCCCCGGCTCCCACTGGCTTTCCTCGTACTCGATAATAAACTCTGTTGACAGAGAGAAAAGACAATCAGAGCCGGTCCCTCATTGCTATGTCTCTTGCCAAAGGATTGCTTATCTAACCACCAGCTGTGCAAAAAAAACCTCAAACCCTGCTCTGGGCTTGTGTATTCCTCAGGGAGACTCATCATAATTCATGCTTGGATGAATCAATAATAGATTCATATTGTACAAGATGATATCAAACAAATGTATTTACATGCCCAAAAACTGTGCGTGTCATATTAAAGCACACAGACTTGGTGGATGCACTGACTCATGTTTGTCCTGTTTGTATGACACCTCCACACATGGATGCTCCTTTTTTACCTGTGGTTGAGCTGTTGTGATCGTCCCCCGGGATCCATTTCAGTTTCACACTTTTGCCTTTGTGTTCGGAGAGGACCAAGTTCTCGGGTGCATCGGGGACATCTGAAAAAAAAACCATCACAACAACACAGCTTTGGAATAAAAACCTCAAACCACGCATCAATCTCTGCAACAACCACCAAAATAAATAAATAAATAAAAAAGGGGAGGAAGGGGAGCAAAATGTTCAATCAAATCATCCCCGAGAGCCAGAGGATGTGGAACGAGCTGCATGGGTTGCCACGGTTTCTTTTACATCTGGAGTCAAAGTGCTATTGGGGGGCTATTGAGACACTGGCAAGCACGCTAATAAAGTCACGGTTTGCATGTTCGTGCTCTGCTCTGCCTTCCTGACATATCGATCCGTCCGTGAATGCGTCATACATTAATGTAGCATCAGAGGTCTCTGATCCCTTTTTGGATCCCAGCAGAAACATCGCTCACACGTTCTCTTACCTAACACCATGAGCAACGCTGAGGCCTGGTCTTGGTCCACTGGAGTTCTCGCCACACATGTGTAAACACCCTGGTCCCTGTGGCTCACATTGATGATCTGAAGGATACCATCCTCCACAAAATACCTGTTGACAGAAAGGTGGAGATACAGTATTGATTGACAAAACACTGAAAATTAGAATGACTTCGCGGTTGAGATTGAGTGTGAGAAATATAATAAAATCCAGTACCCTACCTTGTATTCTCAGTGTAGTTGAGGGTTATCTCCATATCATCTTTTTCCCAGAGGAGCTCAAAGTCGTTGCTGAAGGACTTGTCGTACTCCGCCAGGCATGAGAGCTGGGCCGTGGTACCTATTAAGATCTGCAGGTCCTCAGGGGCCACGGCTATTCTAGTGGGATCTTCAATAGAGGAGG
Source organism: Scomber scombrus (assembly GCF_963691925.1). Classification (NCBI taxonomy): domain Eukaryota; kingdom Metazoa; phylum Chordata; class Actinopteri; order Scombriformes; family Scombridae; genus Scomber; species Scomber scombrus. The sequence continues at coordinate 6,873,743 of NC_084972.1, forward strand.
GGGGTATTAGTTACATTCAAGGACTGAGAGCAGCAAACACTTCTACAGGTATAACTGTTTACCTTTTACATAGAGCGTGGCGTCGATGGCGGACGTGCCCTCTGTGTTTTTGGCGATACACGTGTACTGTCCCGAGTCTTCTTTCTCTACGCTGTAGATCTCCAACGAGCCGTTGTCGTGAACGGTGAACCTCGGCCCCTCCACGGATTCGGAGGAGTCGTCCCTGCTCCTGTTAAAAACATTCAGTGAAATAAAAAGTCTCAGAGTTCTCTCGGGTCAAATTAAATATGAACACCTCGAGCCGTCAGAAGGGATAAAACGCGGCACCGCTGCAGGAAAGATGAAATAAAAGTTTTGGAATAGAACATTAGTGTTGAGTGATTGGGGGGGGGGGGGGGTTATTTTTGCATGTTTTAAAGAAACAGCAGGTCACAGATGAAGAAGGGGTGTACACTGAAGAGGGGCTGCATGCATCCACCGGTTTACATCTACTGCCCTCTCCTGGCGTGTTGGAGACAGGACAGCACTGCACACACTCACCATGTGATAGTAGACGGGGGACAGCTGAAGACCTTGCAGTGCATAATCACTCCCTTCCACTTGACAGCAGAGTAATCCTTCCCTTCGCTGGTCAAAATCATGGGGGGCAGATCTGCAAAAGAGGCAGCAGTAGATTGGAGTCATCAATCTGAGGTTGTTAGGAAAGCAGCATCCTCTAATGCTGGAGGAGAAAAAAAAAAGGTGGCGGCCCTGAACTCCTGATAGATCAAGTCTGCAGTTTTCAAACCAGATACAAACTAGACTGGAATTGCTTGATAATGGCGGGTTAAATGAGGTGAAATGACTGTTTGCCTTTTGCTGTGCTTTTAATTGCGGCCTCCTTTGTGTAAAAGAAAAAATGATTCGGCTGTCAGGTTGTCAGAAATGCATAAATGTGAAAATCAAAGAAGGGTGTAAAAAAAAGACAACAATGAAATAATGAGTTAGCCAAGCGTGTGCATGTTATCAGTTGTAGCCAAAGCCTCCCATTAAAATGGTCTGTCTCTCCTAATTGTTTACAAAGGAAGCAGCTGGGACTTAGCATTCAGACACTGTCCGGCTTTATTAACTCCTGTGTCACCGAGAACAAACTCGGCATCATTTGTGAAAAGCAACATTCTCTCTTTTGCTCTATTTTTTTTTTTAATCTGCATTTATAAAGTAGCACATGTTTCTCTTATGGCGCTGAAATCAGTATAGAACTGGAGGGGAGGGGTAAGGGTTGGGTGGCTTGTTAGCATATAAATGGCAGGGAACAGGGCTTGTTGCTCCACAGGGAGAGCGAGCCAGCCTGGAATGGAGGAGTACAGCTTGCAGACAGCCCTCCTTCCTCCGGCTCCTCGCTGCTTTATGAGCATACGCCGACACAAGCGCCGGCTCTCTACCCTGACGCATCACTCAGCCGGTCTCCTGATAACTCACCGCAAACTGTGTGATGCCTATGAACACTGTGAGACCATTATATAGATCCATAGATTGTGTTCTAGTGCGCTTGATGAAAAAATGTGATGGTTCTGATGAGAATCGCGGCTCTCAGTGTTAAATTCCGCCTCGCTTACCCATGATCATGATGTTTGCATTGGACAGGAGGGTTCCGTGTCTGTTGGAGGCTTCACACTGATAGACAGCGCTGTCAGATGCTTTGGTGTTGTGTAAAATGATGGTGTCACCCAGTACCTTCCTGTTAGCTGCAGGGCTCTCTGCAACACATCAAAAAACAGTTCAATAATAAATCAGTGTTAAAGGTATCATTCATGCTGCAATACCATGTTTATATAAAAGATAATACATGAATAGATATAAACTTGAATCTCCCCTGACTGCTCCTCTCTTCCTCCTAAAGTTTCCAAGCTAAAACCCATCACTTCTAACTTCCTTGACCTCCAGTCCTCCAACTCCTCTCTGGTTTAACTTGTTTATTCCAAGCCAGGATCCTGCCAGGATCCTGATTTTTTGTGTCCATGAGGTTTAGTCAAATTTTAAGGACTTAAAGCGATGGTTCGGCGTAATTTCGACCTAGCGTCATATGCACCATGCGGTCTATCTAATAACCGCTCTGCTTTTTTTTTCATTTTGACGCAAACTGGTAGAGCCGAAATCTCGCGCAATCACTGAAATCATGTGTGGTCTCGTGAGATCCCGTACAGCACATCTAGAGATCTGTGCTGGGATCTCACGCGACCACACGGGATTACGACGATGTTTACAGCTTTAGCAGTAGCAGCAGAGTAAAAGCCATCAGGTAAGTGTTTAATTAATAAACTCCTGGTGTATTTGCAAACTTTCCAATGCATCGATTTATGAGTAAAGACCCTATTTGTACTACTGTAGAAGTTTGGTAACAACCCAGGCATTATTAGTGGCGTAATTTACGAGATACACTGGTGGGTCCGTTAGCGCCTGTACTAAGCCATTCGGCTCATGGCTGTAACTCTACCAGTTTGCGACAAAATGAAAAAAAAAGCAGATCGGGTGGTTAGATAGACTGCATGACGCTAGGTCGAAATTACGCCGAACCATCACTTTAAATGTTGCAAATAAATGCATGAACAACTTGTACGCATCCTTTTTTTTGGGGGACCCAGCACAAAAGTTCAGCTTTTAATCCATTTTGAGAGAATATATGGTGGTGTAACCATAAAAACATTTTTATACCAAATAATTCAACTCAATAAAACACCATATCAACTAGTTTGGCATGATCTTACATTATAACTTTTTATATTAAATAAAGGTAATGGAATACAATTGTTCTAAATATTACATTTAATCTGGGGAATCATGTCAATCAGGAACCATTTACATTTTATTAAATCAAGTCATTATTTGTATACGTACACTTAAATACACTGTAGGTGGATAAAATATTTAATATTTATCATTCTTTTGTAGTTACACTATTTGACATATTCAGAAACATTCAGTCTTACTTTTGTTTAAAAAATGGTGCAAATATAATTTCAAATCACATAAAAGCATCACACCAGTGGTTTATGGTGCGTCACCCCTCTTGACAAAGAGCTTCTACTTGTGGCCCCCTCTAATCAGCTTATTTCTGCTCATTGTGACCCCCCCCCCCTTGCTCTATGAATCATTTTAAGTCAGAAATTTAGAGCAATTTAGTGCAGCGCAAGTATATAATTCTGCTTTCCTTCTCTTGTTAATCATGTCAGCAGCAATCAGCCAGTTTTTATTTGTACAGTGTAAAGAAAGAAAATGACCTGTTGCTACTTTATCATTACAGAGTTTTGAACATTTCCAGCCACTGTCTTTACTGTATGGCATATAACCTGCACAGATCTGGCTTCAAAATAATATTTTCATCAGTGTGATCAGTGTGACATTGTTTCCTTTTTCCTCAATATCAGCTGAGGATGATGTAGATTCCTTCATCATCCTTCTGAGTATGACCTTGCTGCCCAACTCATATCTCTATCCTTATGTTGTATATTATGCAATATGTTGTATTAAAGGAAAGCAAAGCAAAACAACATTGATATTTCCCTTTTTTTAATTTGTCATTTGAGAGGAAAGCTTTTAAACGGTGAAGTGAATCTACATGTAAACTGTGGTGGGACTAACCCTGCAGAGGTAGGCCGTTCACCCTCCACGTTATAGTCGGCTGAGGATTCCCGCTGGCGGAGCACTTTACGAGCACCTGTGAGCCGATCATATTGAGCTGACTCTCGGGCTCAAACAGCCACTCTGGAGGCTCTGGGAAAAAGACGAAGACACAGACAGTATGATGTTATCAAGCTGATGAGTGTCAGTGTGAGAATATAACTAAGACACTAAGCAGTAACACACAGCGGACATGATCACAGGAACAGTTGTGCAATGTATGTCAATACAATAGCCCTGCTGCAAGAAGTTCTACATTTCCAAGTTCAACCATGACACGAGGCATGAGAGGCTCTTCAGATCTTTACTATCGGAATTGCCACTGGCTTATATAAATCAAGTTTCTATCATACATTGTTTTGGACTTACAGACACAGATGGCATAAAGTCCACCAAAGCAGAGCTACGATCTTGATTAGTGAGTCAGTTGATCAAGAGAAAATAAATTGGCAATAATTTTGATTGAACTGATTAGTCGTTGAAAAGTCATTTTTCAAACAAAAATGGAAAACATTCCCTTGATTTAGCTTCTCACATGTGAGGATTTGCAGTTTTTCTTTGGTTATGTGACTGGAAATCGAAATATTTTGGGGGTTTTGGACTGTTGTTAAGTCAAGGGTTAGGGTTAGGGTTAGGGTTACAAGCAGAAAATGGCAGTGTGAGTTTTATAGATCAAATTACAGATTATGGACAGTAAATTTATCACCAACTATTTTAATAATTATTTTATTCATTTTTTTAATAACGGCAGAAAAAAGTCTGCACACTGCAGCTCCCAATGCAGGTATAATTTGATGGGCTATCAAAAGTGATTTGAGCCTTCTGCTTCTCTTCAGACTCTTAAGACAGAATGTATACCATAAACCATAAATCTAGCCATAGTGATGTTATGAGGGCTAAACGGCCTGATTCTTTGCTATTTTGCTCTGGGGGTCCCATCTATATGTCTATGAAGGTTTTGTACATATATGAAAATGCATTTCATTATTTATATATTTTTCTATTTTTGTTTATTATGTATGTTTTATAGTTCTACTTTGTATTATCTTTTCTACACTTATATGTACACCTGTTAATATAGAGTGGGATTGAAATAACATGTGACTGTCAGGTGACCTGGGTCTTTGTGTATTTAAGTTGTTGACTGTACATTCTGTCTTTAGTCTGAAGAGGAGCAGGAGGCTCGAAATGTCACTTTTGATATCCCATAAAATAATACCTGCATGAAGAGCTACGGTTTGCGGACTTAATTCTGCTGTTACAGATTTAGTTATTTGGTCCAGCATCTACAAAATATTTGCTGACTTGAAGATATTGCCTTAACATTATTATTATATTATTTTTCTGACAGTTAATAGACAAAATGATTAATCTAGAAAATAATCTACAGATTAATTGATAAAGAAAATAATCATACATGCAGCCTTTATACAGCAGGAAGAAACTAAATGGCATTAGACAGTGTGATTAATTACACAATGTGAGATGAAAAAGGCACAACTGCACATGACTCCAAGTTTAATCAAGAGCCAATACTACAGTCTTAAACACATTAATGTCCATCAGCATGTAGCAGGCATTATTCCTCAATTAGCTTTACTTATCTATAGAGATGTGCCACCTTTCTTAAACAGATGCATCACACCTACAATGTACTCTAAAGTTAAGGTTGCTGCTCTTAAAGGATCATAAACAAATGATGGATTGTCTACTATTGTGAGATGTACATCAATCAGAAGTGATCATAGCATTACAACCTCATGGAACGTTGTCATTACCTTCCACTGTCACTGTGAAGTAATGGACAACTTGTCCGAGTCCATTCTTTGCTGTGCACATGTACTTCCCACTGTCTTCCTGTTCAACTCTCGGCACGACCAGCAGCTTCCCGTGACTCTCAATGTTTGCTTTTGTGGGAAGCTGATGACCCATTTTCACCCACTCAACCTGTGGAGTTGGACTAACAGAAAAGGGACAAAACATTTCTATTTACATATCTGTTTTTGTCTATACATGACAGAAAAATGCAAGATTTCATGCTTATATATGCAGAAGCAATATTACTAAATGTTTGAAGTTTTTTACATTAATATAATAAATCTGAAGCTTCAGATCTTAAAAGCAAATCGCCTACAGTCATCCAAAAAATGTATAAATAGTTTTGGTTTGTTTTTTGACTAAAATTCTTAAAATGAGGATTTCAAAAACTGAAGTTATGAAGTGAAAAGTTGGCATTACTCACAATCCTTCAGCAATACACTCCAATTTCAAATCCTCTCCTTTGACCAGCTTTGCCTCTGATCTGACACCAGGGGGCATCAGAAGAGAGGGTTTCCTGTCCATGATTGCATTTGCTGCAGAAGCAGAACAGAAAGTATGAATTAAAAATCACATCAGGAGTTGCAGAAATCACAATGTGCAGTTATTTTTCGCTATGTTTAGATTGATGTTATATATTCATTCATTTATATTCACACATCTGTCTTGTGCACACATGTATCAGAATAAAAGTGCACAACACAGCAATGTGTTACTCTGAGAACTTCAAACTCACCAGACTCAGGACCCATGTCACTTTTTTCTGAAATGGAGTTGGATGAGATACAAAAAAAACAAAAAAAAACAAAACTATGAATATGAGGAAAATGTAGATGCATTGTGACAAACATCAAACTCAAAATCACAACATAAAACTGAGGAGATGCACATAAACAAGACAGAGTGACGCTCGAATGGCTTTTGAAGTGTAGCTATGAATATGTATATCAATGAGAACGTTGGAAATGATCAGTGCTCAGAAACACAAATCAAGGTTTGCATCATGCTGGTTGGAGAGGAAAACAAAGAAGCTGGGCTGACACCTACTCGTCTTGACGATGACAGACATGGCGGTCTTCTGAACGATGGTTCGTATTCTGGGGAAAGCTGCGAAGCAGCAGTAGTCTCTCCTGCTGTCCTTCTCCTCCGCATGAGAGAAGTAAAGGTCTCCATTCAGGCCCATAGACACCCTCTCATCCTGCTCTATATGCTGCAGATCTGAACACAGAGAAATGATGATTTCATTTATAGTTTAGCTTAACGTTTTGGTGATTTATCTTAAAAAAAGAAGTTAATAAAACAAAACTGAATATTGAATAAATGTTATTGTCTTATTGTTTAAATACATTTGAAAGTCTTTCTTTTTCATTTGTTGTTGAATATTAGTGAAAATGTTGTTTTTTTTATTGTAAGTTACTATTTTTTATTGTATAATATGCAGAATTTTCTGATCTTCAAATTTGGCTTGTTTCAGCTTTTAATTTTTTGACACTGTGACCCCCAGGAAGACTAGCCAAAAGAAAAAGAGGCAAATATCAGCCTGACAACATTAACCTCTAGTTGAACCCTTTTTTTAAGTTTGGAAGGAGGCATTATATTTCAACATGTCTAATACTATCATATTTACTTGTTTTGCTTAAATCTTGTTCCAGCTCTTAACTGAAGCTATATTATGTTTGAGCTGAGTGAGTGTAAAAAACATCCAATAAATAACATTTGGCTGCAGTATGCCATCAAACGGAAATATTCTAGATGTTGTGTACATCATTTCAAACAAATTTCCCCAACATTCAACCTGGCATATTGGCTCTCTTTAAAATCTCTGCTAGAATTTAAAGTTACATTTTGTGACTTTGAGTAAGAATACATGGGGTCTCAACATGTGATTTGAGCTCAAATGTGCTCATGCCATTAAAATTCAAGCAATATCGCTTACTGATAGTCATCCAGTAGATTTGCAGAGGGGGTATTCCTTGAGGTGGTTCACATTTCAAAGTAAAAGGCTGACCTTCCTCCACTTCAACAGGATCAAGCGTCTCTTTAGGAAACTTGGGGACATCTAGAAAAAAAATCAGACATGAATGAATAAAACAAATACTGCAGTTCTCTTTCTCTACCAGCAGATGGCAGACACATCATTCTTGAACTCATGTGAGTCATAGTATGTGCTTGTTGTTGGGTTCCTTGTATCATTCAGTAAATTCTATGGGTTTTTTCCCCCACTTCTTGGCCTGCAGGAACAAAACAGACATCACTACTACAATTGTGTTGGGCTTGTCAACACTGCTGAGCAGTTGAGGCCCCAGCCAAATTTCGTCAAAGTCTCCCTTGGAGTGGATTTTTCTTTGAGAATTTATGGGCCGTCCTTGGGAACAAAAAATGGAAAATGTCACAAAGGGAAATGATGGAGAGGTTGGATCACATTGGTTGACTTCTCCAATACAGAAATATAGATGAGATGCTGCGAGGGGTGGAGCGCTCGGGAGCTTCAATGACTTTCTGCCACGTCCCGTACGATGAAAAGCTCACAATGGTGAGGTGCAATCATTACGAGGGACTGTTGGCCCCTGAATCACTTTGAAAGCACTGTAACAGAGCACCCCACACACATACACACACACACAGGCATACACACACACAGATGTATGTTACTCACGGGGCACAATGAACTCAATCTCCTTCGATATGGCGGTTCCCAGTTTGTTTGAGGCGTAACAGCGATAGGTTCCCTGGTACTCAGTGAGGTTCCCATTATTGGGTATCACAAAGGTCCCAGAATTCTCCTCTTTCACCAGCCGGGGGTCTAGGAAGGGGTCGAAATCCAGGCCATTCTTTGTCCACCTGAATCTACATAAAGAAAGGAGGTATTGAAATGTCAAGTACCTCAGCTAAAGAGAGCAGGATGCTCTTTTTTTTTTGTCAAAGTGGGTAAAAAACCAAAGCAGCAAAATTCAACATGCTAAGAAATGGACGAGGAATTGTTGTTTGTTTGTTTGTTTGTCTGCTAACAAACTCTCCATCCTCTCTCTCTTTCTCTCCTCCTCCTCCCGTCTGACGTGATGGTGCACGGCTCGGTACTCACTCTGGCTCGGGATTCCCTTTCGCTTCGCACGTCATGGGGAAGCTCTCGTCGAAAGGGAAGGCGATGAGAGAGCCGGGCGACTGAGCGGTGATGGTGGGCAGCTGCTCGACTGGACAACAAACAAACAAGCATGAAAATGTGACTCGACATTCAGAAGTATCTGGTATTTGACATGATACTAAGTCAGCGGTTCCCAACCTGTTTTTGGCTTGTGACCCCCTTCAAACAAAGCAATATCTAGTTGTGGCCCCTCATCAAAGGTTATAAGGTCTTAGTGAGGACATGGGCTGTGAGAAGGCTGAGCTAATAGTAACTTTTCCTTCTTTGATTGTTTCATTGGAAAGATTTTTAGAAGCAGAAAGTGTTCAAAGTATTTCACAAGAAAGAGAAAAAGTCAGATTTGTCTTGGGACCATTTGGGTCTTTAACCAAGGCTTGGGAACCACTTTATTATGATGTTGTTCATGTACAGAGTTTTATTCCAAAACTTAATTCTCCACACAATATTAATAACTTTATTAATCACAATCTCTCAAATATGATTGTTATTGTCTAATTGATGAGAATCAGTAGGCCTGTCACGATAACTACTTTTGTTGGACGATATATTGTCTCAGAAATAATCGCAGTAAACTATAATATTGTCATTTGAAGATCATTTTATACCACTGATGTAATGATAATATAACAACATATAATGCAAGGGAGGCAAGGGGGTGGGATTGGAGAATGATTGTTATGTTTCAGTAAAAACACAGGCTGCCATTATGGGCCTGGACAGAGTTATTTACCTTTAATTAATGGCGGCAACTACTTGCATAGCCAATGTGACATGAATAGCCTCTTAGCTGCTAATGTGAAGTGTGGCAATATTGCGGTAAAAAGTGATCAAGATCATGTCCATGTCTTATACAACAAGTAGATATATAGACATGATAATGTCAATAGTTATGTTATTGTACGGTAAGAAGATAATTATTGTGACAGGCCTTAGAATCAGTCTCTTGTTTTTTGATTGTTTCATTTTGGCAAAAAACTTTGGTCTGGTATGATTTTATGATGAGAGTTGTGACATGTGCTAAGGATTAAAAAAAAAAAACACACACACACACACACACAACACAAGGCTTTAATGGTCTGATTAAGTATGAAGGGAAAAAAAACAAATGCCACGACTCCTAGGAGCTAAAATAGCAGTATTATGGAATCATGACTGATGACACATTCAGATCCGACACATATGGCTGTCAGTAAAGCTGCCGCTGTGCCTGACAGCGAGCCAGGAGATTAACAGAAAAGAGCTGAGGACGTCACTAATACCAGCTACAGTATGGCAGTGTGCACTTACTGTTTACATGACCTAAAACTAGAAAATCCATGGCAGCGGGGAGGAAAATAAACAAAACAAAACACAGTCAACAGTTTGGGAATTATCTTTTGGTGTCACAAGCTTTCTCTCTACAAACCTCTTTTAAACACACACAATTAAAGCTGAACAGAGGACTGAATTAAAAAGATACTGTGACATCAGTGAGCCTGAAAATGCTTTTGTCTTTTTAGTTTTTATCAAGCTCTTTAGAGATATGTCTGAATAATTGAGAGGGAGGGGTTTGATATGTGTTTCCAAGGACACAGGAGAGACGCAGATCTGACACAAAAGAAACAAGAAACCTGATTCAAACAAGATAATAGCTGTAAATATATTCCATTCACAGGATGTTTGATGGTTGTAACTCTTCACCGTGCTGTGATTTATTCACCTATAAATTATTCAGCTGTTCTTACTGATAAGAACACTTACAGTTCAGCCAAGGGCAGGTTTTTTATCTGTGGCTAAGCATAAGAAAGTACAAGATTCCTTATACATAAGATTTTCTTCTTCATACACTAGACTGTATCACCTTGCTTCAAACTTGACTTTGTTGGAGTAGCTTATAATGTATGTCTATGAGGTATATTTTCATATCTATCAGGTCAACATTCAGCCAATTCATATTGATAAAAGATCATACTGCAGCTTGGTGAAATCAACTAAATTAGCTTTTCTTTCTTTTTTTCACTTAAAGGAGCAGTGTGTAGGATTTAGTGGCCTCTACTGGTGACGCTGCAAATTGCAACTAACTAAATACCCCTCCCCTTCCAAGCATCCAGGAGAACCTACGGTGGCCACGAAACTTACAAAAAACAGGAAAGAAAGAGGACCCGCTCCCTTTGTAGATATAAAAGGCTCATTCTAAGGTAACCAAAACACAAGTATTATTATTATTATCTTATTTTCAGGTGATTATACACTAATTAAAACATATTTGTCAATATTATATTGCATTTCTGACAAGTTTGTTCTGCTAGATGCAACCAAATTCTACACACTGCACCTTTAAAGTGTTGAGACTTGGAATTAATGATTTGAATGAATGTGCTACTTAGTGTTTATTCATCAGTATATGTTCCTAAAGAAGCCTAATCAGCCTAAAAGCTGACTTCCCAGCATGCTTTGCATCAGGGATATTTTACTATGGAAACATTTATGTTAATTAAAAGATATGTTAGGTTGAACAAACCCAAGTAACTTAACTCAGTTTCACATCTTCACAGCTTGTGATCTAACTTTGAACCAATTATTCAAGTTATCATTTAGTTCAACTGACTCACATTTCTAAGGCAACATATTTTCTTACACACTATCTATCAAGATAGTTTTAAATCACTTTTGAGATCTATTTCTCTGAGATTACACACTATAACAACAACAGTGGGAAAAAAATCATCAGCATAAACAATATCCCTGTTTTGGTGGATAATCCAGAAAATGATCTCTTTTATATAAAGACTATTTCTACACATAATGTAGTGTGAAATAATAGAGAAAATTAGTTTTTTGTTATTTGAGTGAACCACACCTTTGACCATTACATTCATTTGTGAAGATGTATTCATTACTCATGTCTAATATCACAAGGCAGCACTCACCTTCCAGTGGGATATCAATGGCTGTAGTTGTATGAAAGGCACAAATAAAGGTGGCCAAGCCCAGCACGACAACCAATCCTGTTCTCTTCTGCGACCTCATGATTTTTTTTTTTTTTTTTTCACTGTAGATCTCAAGACGTCTTCAAAAGGAAACGAGCGCTCTCCTCCTTATCCTCGTCCTCAGTTCATGTCTCTGGCGCGCTGAAGATGCTCTACCTGTGGGAGAGAGAGAGAAAGAGAGAAGGCCCCATGAATCCGCCCACGTGTTGGCAAACCCCAAACATAACAAATCCCCCCGTGACTGGGAGCCCGGCTGCTCTTGTGCTCAGCCAGGCATAACAGGCACATTTTCGTCTGCATCAACAGGAAACTCAGCGCTTGTTTCAAATTGTGCTGTGACAAAGAAATACTCGCATTAAAAGCCTCCTATCATCCTTCTTCCCTTGGGGACTCAAATTGTTTTGTAGTTTGATGTCTGCGGAAGTGTGTGGCGGGGAGTCTATTTTTCATGCAACAATGGAAATAAATAAATAAAAAACTAATGAAGGGGCCTGTGGATTTATTAATGCGTGGCAGATGTTCAGCACTAGTGAGATGGGTGGTGGAGGGTGGTGGTGTTGAGAAAGAAAGGCATTTATTCCAAAATAGAGCCGAGATTGAAATCAACATCCAAATTACCATCAAAGTTAAGATATTCAGCGGATTTAATCGTAGTGCTGTTTTGATCTGCGCCTGCATGTTTCTGATAATAATAACTCAAAAAAGAGATTAACAATGCAGCTACACATGTATCTGTTATTGCAGAAAAAATACTGCAGCCTGAGGGGGGTGCCAGGCATAAATAAGCTTACATAGTTAACAGTCAGACGGAGTAAACTGTCTGCACACATGGAGCTACCAGAGCGCTGGATCATTTTCCAGCTAACAGACCAGAGTCTGGGTCTTAATGAGCACATGATCGGTCCGGAGTGTAGAACTAGAGGAGGGAAGGAGAGGTTGGGAGGGGGAATAAAAGGGGGCGATGTATGGGAATTTTAGTGGCTGTAGTGGTGCTCTGTAAACCCTCCGGGGTGTCAGTTCATTAGTCTTCCTTGCGTTGGCCGTGACCCAGCACAGCAGGTCGCCCTGGAGTAATTAGCTCGACAGCTAACACGCGCAGCATAATAACAATAAGAGGAATATCAGCTAATCGTCAGCGTAAGGTTAAATGTGGAATTATGATAAGGTTGTTGATCTTTGGGGAGTTTTGCTGGTGTTCATGTAACAGAAATGGTTTAATATGCCTCAAAATGACAAAAGAAGTAATTTGCAAATATTAGTGTTGAAAGGGTGTCTAATTATTGTTAAAAAAGGCATGTGTGTGTGGTGTTAAGGACTTTATTTAGCAGCAGGATCCAGGACATGAGATATACAGTAACTGGTGCATGCTCGTCCAGCTGTGCAGACCCTAGAGAGGTGGTCACTTTGGTGCTTCAATCCAACTCTAGCTCTTTTCTAATCTCTCTGCTTTCACAAACCCGGATAGGAAACACTGGGGTCAAACTCCTGCTCCAGAGATGTAATTGAATAATTGACCAGAGAACAAAAGAGTCGATTTCATTCATTCGGCGCGGCCTGTTTTCAGACCGACGTGCACTCTGAACTTTTCAACTGTGCCTTATGTTAATGGAATTAGCTCTGTCTGGGGTCCTTATGACTCAATACTGGCCCATTCTGAACCAGCGTGTGACCCCTTCGCCACCCACCTACGGCATTACACCAACAAGGTTTGAAACTCTTGAGTGTGTTGCACATTATATGCATCCACCCCACTCAATCATTACTCAAGCCTATTGACTTTATCTCCAACTGGAGATTGGTGTCTCAGTGCTATAAGTCATTGAGAAAACTGCCTAAGGCTTCCTTTTGTTTCAGTTTTTCCCAGACATTTTGATTTATGTTGCTAAACTCTGATTAAAATCAAAAGGTAAGGGCTTTGTGCTAATTGGCTAGAGCTTTGTTGGTGAGATTGGCCTGGTTAAGGGGGAGTTGGGAGGGGGGTTACAATCCCCACAAGACAATGTGTTCTCATTGTCTTATTGTGCCGGCCAAAACCCTTTACCAGCCTAACACCACTTTAGATGGATTACACCTTGTTCAAACTGTGCTTGATCATTTGCCTTCTGATTTAATTTGTTCTCCCCCTTATTAAACATTTATTGCAAAGCAACTCGGCCATCTGTTTGTGGGAGGTGAGCTGAGGACTTAACTGCTGTGAGCGGTGATGTCTACATTGTGGTCCTGGGGTATGCTGCCTATTGGACCTATATGATGCGATGCACACGAGAGAGAGAGAGTTGGGGGGGGGGGGGGCCTTCGAAGCTCGCCTGATTTAAAGACTGCAGGCTGTTCCTAATCCCTACCCATTTCAGCAGCGATCACACCAGCCTGAGATTGATGAAGCTGGCAGGAGGTTAAAAGCTGCTCACTGTGGGAAGGCCAATATGAACCCTAACCTTGCTTAGCCGAAGCTCAGAGGGGACAGAAGCTCTGCAGTGGTGGTGGGGGGGGAGTGAGGGAAGTGAAACGATGTGGGCCAAGTGAAATCTGCCACCCCTGCTTCAAAGTTCTCTCTGAGTGACAGATGTAGAGCAATTACTGACAAACTTTCTCCTTGTCAACAAGAGGGAATCATCTCAAAATTGGACCACTTTGGTACAAAAACATTGTAACCTAATTATTCTCACCATCAGTAATGTCTTACTGTCACATTAAAAAGAAAATTACCCAGCTAGTTTTCAGACTTGCAGCTTTCCCAAATCCTGATATGAGCTGACATGTTGCCTCACTTTAAAAGCTTTATCTTATGGCTAGACTATAGGGAAAAATCTTTTAATGTATTCATCATGACAGAAATGAAGTCACTTGAGCTTAAAATGCCCTAGTCGCCGATTCAAGAATTTGGAAAGTGACCCAGGAATTATATGGGGAACTGCTGTTTTTGTATCATTTAAACTAATAAATAATAAATAATAGAAAAAGATAAACAAATATATTCACTTATGTCAATCTAAATCATTAAATCCACTAGTATGAAATGTCTAGTCTATGATTCTAGTTCCCATAGTATCCAGCATGTCTTTTGCCATTAGAGAAATAGCTAGATCAAATGTAGTTTTTCGCAGGGGAAAATCTAATTGCTTGTGTCTGACACTGTAAGTGCCTGGCCAAACTGGGCCCAGACTTATTCTTACTTCATTTAATCACAACAGCTCTATTGCAGAGTTTCTCAGACAGAGATTTAGACTGGTCCTAGACTAAAGAAATTATGATATGCACCCATATCATGTATTATACTCTGCCTAAATTATTTATACTCTATATTTTTATTCTGTTTTTAGGAGGATGCATTATATGTCTGAGTTTTGAATGGTGAGCCACGTCTAAGACGATTTTCTGTCATGACACAGTCACAGACAACAAAGTTTCTGAATGTGAATCTGAAGTCAGTAAAAATATCCATTGAGAAACAAGTGTAGTCCTGGACTAGACTTAATCCTTGCCTACGAAATCATCCCTTTAAGTTTAAGGTTGTGGTGACCATTAAGTTTTTGTTTCCTGCGCTAAGACCAACATGTTTTTAGCTAACTCAACCAACCTCAATGTGCCCAAAGACTTGCCACTGGTTTGAAACAGCTTTATTTCTGTGATTGGTTGTTAGTACACTGCCAAGAACGTAACCTATTGACAGTATATTGAAGTTTCTGGCACAAAAGGTCTCTTGTTAGTGTATGAGTTCCAGGAATCTTTCAGTTTGTCTTCACACTTGTAAGCATCTCTGATCACTGAGCAGCTTCTGTGGCCTTTTCTCCTTAAGGAAAAAAATAAAAAATGTAGCAAACTTCTGCTATATTACTGCCAAGCTCTGCCTTTTTCTTGACTCTCATATTTCAACCATCTGGTGTGGCGTTAAACTTTGACTTTGACCCTAAAAACAAGACAAATTTACAACACGGTATCACACACATCACACACTGTTGAGAGCATGTATGCAGTATATCAAGAAAAAGAAGGAAAAAAAAAAACCACAACAGCGACGCGTTGCTTTCCTGGAACATTCTACACACTTGTGGATGCGTTGTTTAGTAACCGGGTGGGGTCCGAGAGCGGGCCATTCAAAAGCTGACTATACAGTAGGCTCTTGAGCTGGCACCAGCTGCTGCTTTCTCACACACAAAGACAAACAGGCGGAGAAGTGTGGGCCTACTGTAGTTTAATGTGCAAGCCTGTAATAGGATTAAGCAGATCCTCGTCTTGTCAGGCTGGATTAAAATTTTCCCTCCGCTAAAGACCTGCGACGGGAAGACGGCGGCTCCTCGCTCCCCTCTCGCCGTCCTGATAATGCCTCCACACTGATTCCCATTTGATCGTTCGAGAACAATTAAAACAACGACCCAGCTGATTAACACCGGGCGCCCATTGACTCGCGTTGCTTTTGATGTTTGTAATGAGTACACTGTTTTTTCTTCGTCGTCGTTTTATTCCTTTTGTCCGATGAATGACTCATTTAGCATACAAAATTTGACACCCGATCTCACTTGGTAAAAAAAAAAAAGCTTAAAAAAATAGATTTTTTGTTGTATTTCATGTATAATTGAATTTTCCTCTGCGTTTAAACCTACCGTCTTGCTTTTCAATATGTAAACTGTATTTTATAGTGACCTTTAACGGTGATAAGCGTTATCAGTATTCTACAACAAGCGTGGCAATTCATCTATTATTAAAATATTAGCGGCGAGGGGAGGGGGACACAGAAAACAAGACGCTAAATGAGATTAGGAAGTGGGAGCAATATTAGATAATATGTTTGTGTAATTGAGATTTTGCTCAATTTTACTGCACTTCGGAAAGCATGACAGTTCAATTATCGTAGCATTAATATTTCAGGGGTGTGTGGCTTTAGCGGGCGGAGGGGGGGACTGGAGGATGGAGGCTGGAGGACTGATGGAGGGGTGGGGTAGGGTGGAGGAATGATGAGGGGCTCAGATGTGGAGGAATGAGGTAGATATAGAGCGACTCGCCCCTGATGAACTGAGGGGGTCTGTGACCTCTGTGTTCTATATGAACTAATGAAGAATGACCTTGCTGACCCTACATGAACTTTCCTCACCAGAGAGAGAAAGCAGGATCCAGTGTGTACATCCCATAGAGCCATACAGCCTTATGTAACTACATTACTATGTACGTACAGTAATAAAGCAGCATAATCATGTCAACAGTTGGTGTTAGACATCCTGGAATAAGTGCCCTTTTTTTTTTACATTTTACTGTACTTCATTTGAAAACACAACTCAAGAGCTTTTCAACCACTAGAGGTTTTCATCTTTTCAGTTGTGCGTTTTTCTAAAGAGCCTTCCATTTTCTTTCTCTCATCAACAAAAGAGCATGCAGGCTTTCCCCAGCCTCTAATTAGCTGCTCTTTTGTGTGTGTGAAAGCGGTTTGTCTCAATAAAAAATATGAACTCGTGCTGAGCATATTCAAGTAAAAACAAACCCTTCTGTAGTATCTTCATATAAATTAACTATCATGTCTGTGCCACATTATGTTTTTTAATTCTAGTGTGTTGCATAATGTATGAGAGGGAAGGAAAAACATGTCACTTGACTAATAAATCATGTAGAATGTATGTGCGATGTATGTTAACAGATGAGCCAGAGTCCTCACTTTGAACCTGGTAATATGTTTAAGGCCAGAAGAAGAGGTTTCATAAAGTGCACTGCACCTGTCTGCATCACAGCTCTCCTACATCTTTCTTTTTTCTTTCTAGTTTTTACTCTGATCTGCTCTCTTTGAAGTCCCGCAGCAGTGTGGCCCTCTCGCCCAGGACAATAATCACATTAGTGTGTGATCCTCACTGAGTAGCTGGGGCAGAGAGAGAGAGAGATGAATTCAGGAGTCCTGGAATATTATATTTGTGTGTGAACTAACGCGGCGTGCTCCTCTCCGGCGTTCGCTCACTCCCGTCTGACTGATGCTGGCAATTTCCCCGGATGAAAACTGTGCCGCGGCCAGACATGATCGATGGCTCTTCTATCCCCAAATCCTTACCTCCATCAGACCCCGAAGCAATTTATTTCTGCCGACAAACCGCCAATTTCTGATGTTCCCTACAGCACTCTCGAGAGCAGCAGCAGAGCCATAATATTTTTATAGAAATGCCACTGCTGCTTCATCCTTTCAGGTGTCTGAAATACATACAGTCAAATCATCATTTCAGCCTGTGAAATCAGAGGGTTCTGCGACTCGCCCCTGACTGTAATTCGGCATTTGGATTTCCTGTCCTGTCCTGGAGCTGAGCATCTGGACAGTGTTACTCCGGGTAAGCTGTTTGACACAGCTGTCGGATATGTGGCCCACTTCCTGTGCCTCTCCATCGCTCTAACAGGGTCGAGCTGAGGCTGTGTTGAGATAAATGGAATGGAGCGAGCTCCAGGGACCAGACACTCCAGATTTAAGTTTTTTAAAATATGACAAGGCAAGGAGCCTCAGTATTTATGAGCAGGACACTAATGGTCTATAAACACGACACTGTGAAAAAATACTACTGAGCCTCAGAGTGTTGCGTTGTTTAAAAAACTTTCGACAGCAATTTCAGTGGTTTGCAAAGCGAGATTGTCATCCGCTGGAGATGTCTGATCAAAGCTGCTCCCACATGTAACCCGGTTATAAACTTATACATTTTAAATCAAATGTCACACTTTCCTCTCTGTTATCTTCTCTCAAAGCTAAATCTAACTTTTAACTAACAGCTATTTTTCTCAGATGTTCCATTAGGATCTGCCTAGTACACAGTTCTTTTTAAGGCAACAAACCAATGAATAGCATAATAAGGCAAGGGGGGCGGGGGGTGGGATTGGAGAGTGGGTGCTACACTTGTGTAAAAACACAGAATGCTATTATGGACCGGACAGAGTTATTTACCTTTAATTCATTATCAGCAGCGTCGCTCACTTCTGCAGTCTCCACTCAGGATGTGCACAGTGAGGAATGGAGGCAACTACTTGCTTAGCCAATGTGACATGAATAGCCTCTTAGCTTCTAATGCAAAGTGTTGCAATATTAAGGTTAAAAAAAAAAGATAAAGGTCATGTCCATGCATCATATGATGTTGATAATTACATTATTGTACGATAAGTCGATAATGTAATTATCGTGGCAGGCCTAATGCCAAGCTCCAGTAGCTCATGCTGTAGGTCTGAGACACATTCATCATCTTACTTAACAGGATTTCAGTACAACTAACATGTTCCTGTGGATAAATTGCTTCCTTTGTACATTATCAGCAATAATAACACAATTATCAGCGTAGTGAGTCAGGTGTGTTTACAACATCACAATCTGAAATAAGTTATGTTATACTATAAATAGTGAATGTACAATAAATGGCTTGGTAAATAGAACTAATTACAGTGCCAGTTTGACAGGAGGCCTTGACAGGAGGCACGAGACGAAGTGAATGTGGATAGACACAACACTTCAATGAAGTCTAAGGCTTCTTGTAGATTAAATACTTCACTACACAGCCTGAAAATACAATGAATGAATCAGTCTGATTATGTAGAGTATGAGTAAAAATCTCTGATTCATGAATTTGAGTAACTTTTGTCAACCAGTGTATTTATGTAGTTAATTATCTCCAATCTCATGAACTACCTCTGTTTGTTTAGTTAATACACTGTATTATCTGATGTATCATTACTTATATTGTATGAATGATTTATTATTTTAATACGCCTTGCACACTCCTTACATTACATCTTATTTCTCTGGCATGAGTTCAAATTTAGTCTTCTTCCATTAAACAGTTGCAACTTGTCGGGTTGATCAGGAATGTTTGAGACGTCAGAGTAAATAAAACAAGCGTGTCTCATGAAGTACACATTTTTGCACGGGTTGTAAACTGTTGATTTTTATGTGACTTGTTTAGAAATGCAAAGAGTTGATGAGTAATTTGTTTAGTTATAGATTAGATTAGGGCTGGGCAGGGTCGACAAAATGATGTTAACAGTGAAACATGGTGTTGGAAGAAGATGATGGTGGGGGAGGGGAGAGGGATGTCATCTCATGGACTACTCCTATAGGGATATTATAATATTTTTTATACAGCCTACCCTTTCTTTTATACTTTTTATGTTTGTTGGATATTAATTGCTTTTTTAAAAAATGTTTTGGACATTTGAGCCCATTCACTGCTCATCCTCACCTACTCACTCAGTCTTTTTCACCCTTGTCCACCCTTTGATAGGCTTCCTCATTAAGCAGATGTAAATTAAGTGATGTAACTGCATAAACTGAACTAAAAAAAAAGGTCAGTCATTTAATCAACTGATCTCAGTCTTCAGATAGCTGATTGGTCAAATAGTGTGCTCTTCATTGGATGGAACAAAAACCTGCAGGCACACGACCATTTATGGAATAGTGTGGACATGCCTGATTCAGCAGATGGGGGTGGATATTGATCAGTGACGGTTGCAGATCGTCACGCATCATGATGGCGACAAATATTAAATCTAGTGTCCAGTGTTTTTGCTTTTAGAGGAAGAAACTTCTTGAGTGTCTCCCTGCATGTGGAATGACCCAAACATGCTTCACCCAAATCCCAAAAGTATTTGTATTTCATGTAATTTAAAGCTCTGGCCCCCAAGGTAATAACATCCAGAATCAAAAAGAAATCATGATAGGAAAAATCTGATGTTTACAAAAATGTGCCGAAACTGTTCTATGAGGAACAGAAGCACTGTAGTCACATATGTTGTCAAAGCCTCTAGCCCGGCAAAGACGCTCATTAAGCCGCTGACAATCATTCCCACAAAGCCCCATCTAAAGGCTATTCACCGGCTGTGTACAAAGGAGAGTGGAGGAATGCAAGTTCCATCTCGCTCACACCCCCCCACCCCCACTCCCCCCGTTTTCCTCCTTCAGTGTGCTGCACCTGAAGGCTGAGCAGTGAAAAGTATTTATTTGCAATGATCAGCTGAAGAGACACATAAACAGCACAGTGGGTGGGGGGCACCAATCTCCTGCTGTGTATAAATCTGTTGAGTTTTGCTCCTGCTGGAATCTTCTTCCAGTCAGACAGTGACAATCCATTTAATTGTTAATGCTGCTAAAGATTTGTCAGCCAGCATTAGTCCAGCATTGTTGGATCCTAACTGTCTTAGCTTTTTAGAGGGGAGAAAAAAAGGATATTTGGGTTTGGTTGGCATGTTGGATGTTGGATGTGAGCGTACCTGACTGTCACACGCTGCTGAACAGAGGAGCTGACTGCATGACTATATAGATGGACTGAGTGGAGGCTGGGCGACATGTCAGTGCTGAAAGTGTCGATAAGAGAGCGCAAAAAAAAAAAGAATAAAAGAGCAGCCTCTCTCCCACGACACATTGAGGAGAGGAGAGGATGGGGGGGAAGGGAAGGGAAAGGAGGAAGCGCCCTCAGTCTGGATGATGTATGGTTGTGTACCCTCGTCTGAGACTTGGAGGTTTTTAACGGGGAGAAAAGGCAGAAAATGAAAAGGGGGCGGGGGGACGGGGAGGGAGTAAGAGGGTCATGCTTGAATTATGCTGATGCAGGTCGTAACCGCTGGTGGAAAAACCTACCGAAGGCAAGGCTGCTTCAACGGAACTTGCAGCTACAAATAACAAGGTTATTATCACTGGGGTCTCCAGAATGCTGACAGATAGAAAACGGTGGAGGTGGAGATACAGGTAGAGGTGGGATTGTGTAGACGTTTACTGGACTGAGCTGATAGATTCGGTCATTTAGTGGCTTGTTATGGGGATGGGTGCACATTAAAAAAATGTATTTAATTCTAACCTTTTATTGCCTTATGATTGTGACAGCTTGGATATTTTGATTTAGCTTGCTTTGTTTAAGGGAATGAACTAAAGTGAATGGACTGACTTCATTTTATTAAGCTCGGAGCTTTTTAGGCTATAATTTGTAAATTGGGTTTAAACAGAAGATGGAGAACATGATGACGCAAAGGCTGACACTGGGGGTGGGGGGGAGGCTGAGATTTCGGAGCAGTCGGGAGACAAAATGAGCCAGTCAGCCAAAGTCAGTAACTGAGAACACTCATACGCCTCTGCGATGCCAGCTCCCGGCCCTCAGAGCCCATAAGCGCTCTTTGAGCTACAACAGGATGGAGCTGCCATTATGGCCACACAAACAGAGGGAAGCCTTATGAACTTTGCACAAATGCTTAGTGCTCCGGGGGCTGGACGGCTCTGGAAGCAGGGGGAAGATGGGTAGGTACCGGGGCCGGCTGCCAGTTCCGAAAAGCTTAGTGTTTATGCACTGGGGCCAGACAAACCTGACATTGTCCTGAGCGCTGGCCCCGAGGGGAAGGAAAACCTCTTTTTTTTCTCTCTGCTGCTCGGGCGCTCAATTCACACTTCCAGAGTTGATTCACTGATTCGGACATGACTTACAGAGGAAAGAAGACTAACATTTATTCACACTTTGAACTGATTGTCGAAGGCGGTAAAAAGGAAGTCACGGAGAGAAAGTGGAAGCAGTATTGTGCAACTCAATAAACTCTCATAGATTCTTTTGGCTTATTTCTACTGTTATTGTGCTTCACTGACACCTGATGGGTCATTTATCTGACTTCACTAGAAAACTTCAATTAAAAACTAGATAACCCACTGTACCCTAGAGCTGCAATGATTAATTGATTAATTGATAAATTACAAACTATTTCAATAATCCCTTACTGATTTGAAGTCATTTTTAAGAGGAAATCGTCCAAATTCTCTGGTTCAACTTTCTCAAATGTGAATATTTGACAGTTGGATAAAACAAGAACATTCCACTTTGGGCTTTGGGAAACAGTGATGTGACATTTTTCACCATTTTCTTACAGTTTTTAGACTTAACTTGTCAATTAATCAAGAAAATAATGGTCATATTAATCAATAATGAAAGTAATCATTAGTAGCAGCCTCACTGCGCTCCCACAGAAAATGTCTTTAATTTATGACACCATCTCTTATCTTCCTCCAGCAGCAATCGCTAAATGTTATCTGACCGCTACAAGATGGAGGTCTGCAACCGTATCGTGTCAATGGAATTAAAATAACGCTCTCTTGACCTGCTGCCCCCCTCTGCTCGGGCGAACCAGAGCAAATGAGAGGGAAAAGGCAAAAGGCAAAAGAACAACACAGAGCCCGGTCAAAGCCACGCTGCTCCCCCACTGTCTGAAAGAAAAATGCAGGTGGTAACATCTGCGGTTCGTGGCCCCACTAAAACCCCTCAAAATGTCCCCATGTGTTTCCAAAGCAAGTACTCATGTGATACCTAAAACTCTCCTCCGAGCTGTCAGGATAAGATAAATGTTATAGCATTAAAGTGAATAGTAAAAAAAAAATGAGCAAAGCCATCAATATTCCTGAAGGACAACCAGACTGCTGAGGTAGCATGAAGAGTGATTTATACTTTTCCCACCATTTGGTATACATGCTCGCTCCTCTCAGTGTGAGGCGTTTAATTGAACTTTGGGCATATGGCCCATTTCACCAAAAAATCGTCTGTTGCTCAGTCTGTCAAAAAACGGTCAATAAGCCTCTAACCTGGCACCGGCAGATAGAAGCATGGGGCAACCTGCCTTTCGGCTGATACAGTGTGCTACCATGTGCTTCGTTCTCTGAGCTCTGAATCAATACGGGAAAAACCAATGCATTTCTATGTGTGGTTTTTCTTATAGGTTGCCATGGTAACAAGTGGCCCCTAACTTTATTCTGATCACATTTTTGAGAAGTTTTTCCTGGTGCTTTTTTTCCAGAGGCATGCTATGCTATGTTACTGTGTTTCTACATTTAAGTCACATCACACTTTAGGAATTTCATTACAAACAGCTTCAGACTTCAGCCAGAGATGTGACTGGTACTGTTTACTGCAAATGAAAATCAGACTGAAATTCCAGCATTGAAGATCCCCCGTTATCCGTGGCGCTTTAATAGTCTCCTCAATTATTCCCAGATCCATGTTGACGGCAGATTTATTCAGCACGAAAAAAAACACTACAAAAGGACCTGATCAAACAACAGATAGCAAATAAATAAATAGAAAAAACCGAGGGGTCAAACGCATTCTGTGGTGTATCCGAGCTACACAAGATGTTTTATACTAATAATAGTGACTGTGAGCAAGTGTTAAGTGATCCCAAGTGTTTGAAGTCGAGTAAAAACGGCACACACAGAGAGAGTGTGAAAGCGGAGCCCTGACTGCAGGCCTGTGAGGACATGGAGAGAGAGAGACTGAACCAGACTGTTGTCCAGCTCTCTCAGCCAGACTGCTGGCTTTCGGAGCATCACAGATGGTGCGCTCGGCGATCATGGCAGTGATCAGGGGGGATCTCTACTCCTGATTAGCACACCTACTGAACACAATGTGCACAACAACGTCTGTTCCCTCTCTGACCGCATGATACCTACCTACAGTAAGCTGGGTTTGTATGGTAAACAAACAAGACTTTTACAAGAAGCCAGGCAAAATATTATGTGATGCATGTCAGTATGATGATGTCAGTGTCATGATGATGATGAACAGTGACATGATCCAAGTTCAAATTGTTGTAAACTGTCAATAGCCTTCAGGATATAATGATTGCACAGTGTCAGTTATAAATTTAAACCTGAATATTACATTAGAAATAAATAAATAAATATACATTTAAAAAATAGAAGGGAGAAATTCACTTAACAGCATTAAAGGGGAAATAGCAGAGCAGGACGTGGACAAAAGCAGATTGGCTGCTGTACTTTATCTTCTTCCTCCTGTAGACAAGTTCAGATGAAGTGTCCACTTAGAACTCAATTTAATCATGCCCCCCCACCCAAGAATCAATAAGCTATTTCCCCCCAGGTCACTTATAGCAATGGGAAAGGGGGCCTCTACTCCGCAGCTATTTAGAGTGTGTACACAGCTGACGGAGGATACAGCGGTAAACATGAGCTGGAAAATGAATTCATTAAGATAAACGCAGCGTTTCGTAGTAAAATCGTGTAGGCATGGTAACCAGCCTTTCGCTCCGCTTTTGAGATACACCCCTAGACACACAAGGATAGGTTAAAGGGATCGGCATGCGCACGCTGGCACAGACGCTGTGTGCACAAACACACACACGCACAGAGAAAACCCGCTCGCACAAATGCACACTCGAGTCTGAATCAAATCCTCTTCTCCAGAGAGGGTGGCTCGCTTGTAATTTAATGGGAAGGTCCTGCAGGCGGTAAAGCTAAATGAGAAGATGATCATCTCCATCAGCAGCAGCCCACCTGTCAGAGGAAAAGGGGGGTTTTCAACACTTCCTCTCTTCAATACTATTATGCCCACAAGTAGGATTAATTATTTCCAGAAAACAAGCTTTTTTTTCCGCCTATAGTCTTGTGACAAGAGAAAGCAGAGCGGATGATTTGGTTGCACGCCCACTCATAATAAGCAGTGAGGATCTAATAGCCTTTTAAGGAGTGTCCTGCTGGCCACCTCTTCACACACACACACACACACACACACACTCACACGTCTCGGGGTCAGCCCTTTAGGCCCGCTGAGGCGGAGCAGCCCGTCGCGCTACACGGTTAATCCTGCGGCGGAAAATGTCGGTGGGCTCCGTCTCGCATGGGCGCCCGGCAAGAGACAAGGGGGCCAAACCAATATTTGAGACGAATTAACTATATGACTGTGTGTGTGGGTGTGTGTGGGTGGTTGTGTGTGAAGGGTTGGGGGGGCTTTTGAGGGTGCGGCCTCGCCTGTGTGTGTGTGTGTGTTTTTACACAGGTTTGCTCGTCAATAGGCTGGCTGGCCGGCCAACTTTTCAAGCCTCATCCTCATGGCCATTCACTGAGCGCATAAAAAGAAGACTGGCAGATCTTTAGACGTGGTGTGTGGGCTGATGACACTGTTTGGATGTTACTTTTCATTAGCAACACTAAGAAATCCTCTTTTCTCCGATATTTACCTAAAAATGTGTCAGTTTAGAAGAACTTACCACATGCTTCTCACTCATCTCAACAGTTCACAAAGGCAGCAGGCACTAGTGGGAAACCCGTAGTCTTATTATTCTCAGAGCCTCTCTTGATAGCCAATTATCCCACGTCAGGTGTGGTAGCCCACAGGCACAATTCTATAAAGTACACCAGAAACTGTAGTACCATGCAAATATCCCTTCTGGTTTCACATGATGGATTGTCGCACTGTCGTTATATATTTTTAAGCTACATGTGTTCCCAAGAAAATCAAGCAAAGTGTAGGATACGTGGGACTCAGGGTAGTGGTAGCTTATAAAACTTAAAAATCTGTATAAATCATTCATATGTCCGGAGGGGCCGGTTGAGGAAGTGCAAGAACCTGACGTTTGCCTACAACCAGCTTAATGAATTACAGAGTAGCTGGTACATTTATGGATGAGCATTAAAGCAGCACCTGCTGGCTCGAGGCAAGACAGGTACAGTTTCCTCATTAGGTGTCATATTGAATGGACAGTCATAAAAAAAAATGGTTGTTTCCATAATTGTGCTATACGTGCATCAGTGGTAAAGTAGAAAGATATAACTGTGGAAAAGGATAATACAATAGGAAATGTAACCACACACTGTGCTGAAATATATCTCCCGACATCAAACCATACAGACGGATGTGTAGTATCTCACCAAATCAAGGGCTTAATACTCTCAGTGTTTCTATGAGCTGATGCCACTTGAAAGGATGCTCGAACAAATGACGCAAATGCCGGCTTCCAGCTGAAACACACAGGCACACCCAGAAAGTCATCTTTTCACTACTTGAAAAGACACATGGGGCATTAAAAAATCCAATGAAAGGGGGCTTTTGGAGTTGGCTTCTTTGTCAGGCTAACATCAAAAGCTCTGCCTGAAGACAGAATATGGCTTTGTGTTTCTTGTGTGTGGGTGGAGGTCTGCTGTTTGTTGTAGTAAAAGTCACATAGAGGAGACCTAACTGCTGTGTTTTTCCCACACATTGGCATTTGTATTATGCTGGTTTGTGGCTCGACAACTTTTTTTGTCGAGCCACAAACCAGCAGTGTTTCAACAAGTACTACAGTGTGAAATATGTTAAACAGATTTTCATCCAGACTTGAGGTCTGGTTTAATGCAAAAAGACACTGTTAATTATAGTTTTCAGAAATCAAGGTCCTCTTGTGGCAAGGACACTACAGAATGTGCCTCATGTAATAGAAAATGAAAAGAACAATGGGAAAAAAGGAAAATATGGTTTTACAAATTTCCACTCACTCACAGTAATTGGAAAAGATTAAACTGTGCAGCCTTAGCAAAACCAAGCAAAAAAAAAAGCTTTTAGTTTTCATTGATACATGCTACATAGAGGGTTAAGCGGTGAGAGGTTGAGAGATAAGAGTAGTAAAAGCTCTACGTTTCAAATGAGCAAAGAGGGAGTTAATTCAGGTCTCAAGAGGTATCAAGTGGTCAGAGCAAAAGGAGACCGGCGTCCTCAGGTTCTGAGTATATATTGAAGTGCTGATGCAGTAACAGCATTTAGCTGCGATACTGCGGTCTATCATCTGTGCTGAGTGGGATCAAATCGAATTTGCTTAATCATAAAATCGAACCTACAACAGAACACGGGGAGGAAAGAAAATGGGAGATAAAAATCACTAGTGCTGGCATGCTGACATGACGCAATTTTTTTTGTGTCCATGTGGTTTAGTTAAATTTAAGAAGATTAAAATTGTTGAATAAACTTACAAATTACTTGAATACATTCTTTTTTTTGTTGAGGACCTAGTGTACGATTTCTGGTTTTAATCAATTTTGACAGAATACTTGGTGGATAATAGCAAAATTGTCAATGTGGTGTAACTGTTTGTAACAAATTATTGAACTTCTTTAAAACACTATCAGCTAGTTTGGCATAATCTTACATTATAACTATTTGATATTTGAAAAAAGTATCTGAACACCACTGTTCTGAATATTATAATTAATTTGGGGCATAATGTCAAACAAGTAACCACCATCCAAGAAGCCATGTCGTTAATATTGTGCAAGAAGACCATTTGACAGGAAGAGAAGGACCCCTGATGACTCTCACATAATTTGACATTAGGGTATGGTCAGGTATGCTTAGGTTTACATGTCAATTGTTTTACCCATTAATCATTATAATTATAAAATGAGTATTTACTTTAAAAATGTATGTTTATGAAAATATTCACAGTGACCATGATAATACCTGTCAAATTTGATTTTAAATTGAAATGTCAAATGGTTTAATTGATTACCCTGGTCAACACCCGTAAAAAAACCTTTTCATTCTTAAAATAAAATAAAACACCAAGTTCCGTTGACTTAATTGACTGTCATGCTTTCTTTTCAGTGTCAATTTCTTCAACAAACACAGGCCTTTGACTGAAGCAACATAAAGTGGTAAAGTGGTATAACTGGTTTGTGTCAATTGGTATGACCAGTATTATCATAAAAATAAGATCATATATGGGGATAGGTGGATCTCTAGGTTGATCAAAAAGATTACACCACTTAACATACTGAAGCACATTCAGTCTTACATTTTGTAAAAATAAATGGTGCAAATGTCATTTCAAATGAAATGAGACCAACATAAATACAAAGTATTAATTTTAACAAACAAGCTTTAAAATGTTTTTTTTCCTAAAGATCTTAGAATTGTGCATATTGCCAACCATTCTTTGTCACTGACCTGACTCAGCCATTTGAAAAGAAAGGTGTATTGTAATCATACATGATACTTCAAATGCTGGTCCAATATAGATTTTTTGTGTGGTTGGAACCACATCCCACTAACAGGTTGGCCAGTGGTGAGCTGGGCACACAACTGACCTCCCTGCTCCATGTGGTGGCTTTATAATCAGGTTAACTGACGACTGAACACGCAGCATTGGGAACTCGACATCAAGCTATCCAAAGGCAAACAAGAAAAGAGTAAGGAGGTCTTTTTCACTGAAAGGTACCAGCAACCTCAACCTAATGATTTCTTTTGATGTACATGTCAACAGATTAAGAGTGCAAATGATGTAATGGTCAACATGCAGTGTTCACTCTATACTGAGTAAGAAAAGAACTGGGGAACAATGACAACAAAAGGTGGGTCATCAAAAAGGATGTAGCATTGACTGAGCAATGGTACAGTGAATCAGATGTTTGTAAAGGCACAATGGTGGTCCGTTTGTTCATGGCAGGATGCCCAAATATTTGACTGATCTGTTCTAGACTATTGGTTTGAACAGAAGCCTTTTGCCGTTGTGGGAAACATACATGTATGCTGTATAGATTTACACTCAGTACTTACAGCTCATCATTTTTGATTTTACAAATATGGGAATATATTATTTTTATTCCAGCTAAACTAAAATCAAAAATAGAAAAAACACTGAATAATGAAGAACAAACACTGATACATAATTGGGTTGCTATAAAAGAGTTGGTGTGTTTCCTCAAGGACACACCTTAACACAACTTTTGACTAGTGGGTGTAATTACGGTCTTTGAATTGCTTAAATTATTCAACAGAGACACTGCTGGAGGAAAGACATTGAGGAAATGTACTCCCACACGTTAATTCAATCCTGTTGAAAAGCGGCATCGATGGCAGCATGTCACTCTGTTGTCCAAGCATTGCAGTCCATTTATGCTAATGTTAATTGTGCACTTTCTATCCAATCATCAATAGCACTAGTGGGAGTGTAGTCTTGAAAGAGTGCATCTCATCATCTGGAGTTGAGTTCAATAATGTCAGTCCAACAAGTCTGTTTCAAACGGCTGTACACTCGATATCGTGAAATGACATATTGAAAATGGAATTAAGAGTTGAGAAAAAAGTTTGATGTACTCTGTTGTCTAATCATTTGAATTGGTCAATACAACATTGAACCCGTTCCACAGGTTTGCCAGAATGTCACTCAAGAAATACCTTTTGAACGGCTGACATAATATCAATCCAGAAAAGAGCTGAAGGCTGGGTGGCTGGCTCGGCAGACTGCCTTCCAGCACACAACCTGATAAGGAGTAATTGCTTTCCCCTCGCAATCACTAAACCCTGCCTGCCCTTCATTTATTTGCTTGCAGAAAGTTCCTCCAATACAGGACCTCGTGTTAACATAATTTACATACAGGAGCACATAGTTACTGGAATTCAATACAACCCACTGGAACGGTCAACAATGTTCCAGTGACAGCACCTGCGCTATTGGTCATTTTATTGCCTCTTTTTTCCCTTCAACCACACCACAAACTCCATGACTACACAGATGTGGGGGTTACAGTAACAAAACCACACAATGACACTAGCTTTGTATAGATATTTTAAATGTCAAGGCCCATACTCCATTTTTAACAGAGGTTTCAGTGACCAAAGACATTGTGAACAAAAGAAACCTCAACGTTCGGTGTGACATAACATGCTTCTGCGCATCTTCTAGAAGGAAAATAGGGTATTCAGATGACCTATTCCCCAGGAAACCAGCAGTCCTGTTGTCATATTTTTCTCATGTTCTGTAATGTGTCTGGCTTTTTCATGCAGTCCCAAGCCACAGCCACCATTAGGGTGGACTATGCCATGTCGTGACATGGGAACCCTTATAAGCGTGTTAAGAGCCGGAGGCATTAGCATTTTGGACTCTACTGAATAGGGGCATTTGTTCCTCTTCCTGTGCCTCCCTGAAAGACTCTATTAAAGAGAGGTTTAGGAATTGCTCTGTTTTGGACATATTGAAGTTAGGGGAGCATGGAGAGAACATTTGACAGTAGACTTTCCTAGAAAATTAGTTGTTTTTGTTCAGCAGCGTTGCACAATACTTTTTAAATTTAATATATATATGGCAACATATAAAAAGTCACCAATAACAATATATATATATAGTAAATATAAGCACCCTTTTTGTTTGCTGCCAGTGCCTGTAAAAGTTTGGAAGGCAACTTTTATTAGACTTAAACACTGTACGTTGAATATTGTTTGACCTTCTATAAAGTTACTGTGTGACTGAAGGGGTTTTGAAACAAATAGAACAAGTCAATACAAGCAGACCGTGCTTCATTTATGACCTATAACCTCTAGCTGTGACAAAGGACAAAATCGACCACACAACCACAAGAAAATTCATACTTTTAATATGATTATTTAGACTTCGATTTACACTCTCTTTTCACATGCTTACAGATGTAAGATGTCATGGAGAGAGACGTGGTAATGGATTCCAGCTTGTTGCTTTTTAGGAAGCTGGTAACAGACCAAGCACAATTCCTCTCTGCTGTAAGCTCGATTAACGAAGGCTTTGATTGATCTCTGATTCTATCTCATGATGCGGTCACAGCAGGATGTGTGGTCAATCTGACACATTCTCTTCACTCTCTGACATCCGAGCTTTCATCTCAAAACCATTAACAGTTTATATATTACATTTGGAATGACTACATTCATCCATAATGCATGTTTCTCAGCTGTGCATAATGATGAACGATGGTGGGTATGCTGCATCTTACCAACATGTGTACACCTCTCAAAAGGCAGTCCTGACTCTGTAACACCAGTTGTCTGCAGTGCTCAGCTGCTAATCCAGAATGAGGTTATTGAAAAACAGAATTGATCTACATGCAAGTGAACTAGATATAGTATACCTCCCTAACCGGATATTATAAACCCATGTCAAAGCATTTAATTAACCTTTAGAAGTGTTTTATGTTGTTGGAATAAAATCTGTGATATTGGTTTTATTTTAAAGTAAGCAGACTAAATATTGATACTTGTGCTCCGTGGATTTCTTCCTGTAGAACAACCCTCTACCTTTATTTCAATACACTGATGCCAAATTCGAGCATGTCTAAATCCCATCTAATCTGTAGCTTGGCAACTGTTTTGAGCCTGCATTTGTAAATAGCAAGGCAGCAGGGAAAAGACTATCAAAGGAAAAGTTTGTCAGAGGACATCTAGAGAGAAACTGTGAAGCAAAGGGTTACTTCATACCATTTAACTACGTTGGACTAGTGAATGTAGCCTTCAGCCAGACAGGACTGAGTATCATTCCAAAATGTTCAATACCAGTGCTGATACATTGACTTCCATACTGATTTCTGAGCGTTAATTTTTTTTATACCAATTTTATAAAAAACAATTTTAACAAAAAGAATATTATGTTACAATGCACATCTTTAGTTCTTCTTGGCATTGTACTCACTCGAATCAGTTACATAAAAAAATATAAACCTATTTACCATAATCCCTTTGACACTGACACTATCAAGCAAATCTTAGTATAACAAACAATTCAACCCATAATGTCATCTAATGAAGTCTGAATGTGGCACCCAGCATGTGCTGTGACTATAATGACATTCTTACTCACTCACAACCAGCAAAGTTTAAACATTGGTTAGTTTTAAACAGAAAGTCTGTTCAGTGTGTCTCCAAAGCTGATTAACATTAACATAAATCATTTTATCAATTTGCTTTATGAAAGTTGTTTTGTGCACTATATTGACAGTTTAAAACATAGCTAGTAGAAGCAGCAGCTTCTATAGAGGCTTAATCAGTGATAGGAAGTTGGACCAAAACATGTAACCTGCAGACGAGACAAGACAAATCTTTTATTAAAATATCGAAGTTGATGATATCATCAAAAACGGCGGTGTTTCAGCAGCTGGCAAACAGCTGCCAACTTAGTGAAGCAGTCTCTATGTGACCATACCACTGAACATCACAACATGGGAGTCCGCAGCTTATATTAGTTAATATTAGCTGAGCCTTACAAGGTGTTGTTGTTGTACTCACCAGCTGCCGAACCTGCTGTTACAAATGATAAGCAACATCATCATGTATTTGAATGCAGCTTCATCTTATCATACCTGCAGGTTACATGTTTCGGTCCAACCTCCTGTTACTGATGAAGCCTCCACCATTGCTGTTTGTGTTGACAAACTACAGCCGGATGTTCCAGACAGCTTGGCTCCTGCTAAGTATTGAAATATGGTGCTGAATGACAAGGCATTTTTTGTACTAAAGCAATTCGATTGTTGCCATAAAAGTATTGAAGTTCGGTACCCAGCCCTACTGGCAGCACACCCATTATGTGTTTTTTATTTTGCCATTTGCAGTGCAGTGCATCTGGATAAGACTAATGAGATTACTCTTATTGGTCGGGAATCAAAGGTAATATGATTAAAACGGGGAACAAATTTAGAGGCAGGCTGATTTATCGGAGGCTTGATATTATTAGCGGATATTGGCTTAACAAAGACAGATTGGTATCACAGTTCATGTGAGCTGGTCGAGCAGCATATTACAGATGAGAACATAAGGAAAAAGGCTATTCTTCAACTGTAAAATATCCTCTTTTAGCGTGGTCTTTGTCACTACTCTTTGATAACCAAGACTAAAGAAGCATTTGCTCATATAGTGTCCTTACAACATTTTTCTCTAGAAAATCATTATCAGGATTGGCCCCAAAAGTCCAATTTTGGTCAGGATCCAACCAAAAATTAGCAGGAGAGAGAATCCCAGCCTCTGCTCCATAAGGGTAATTGATCTCATGGAATATGAGTATTGATCGGCATCAGGTAGGACAGTGCAAAGCCATTGAGCTAATCATCATCAGTGGGTGTGTTCTTACAGAATCATATTGGAATTATAAGCCAAAACATAAATCATGATCTAGTTGGGTTGAAATCCTGATAAATCCAGCCAACCCACATAGAAAAACAAGTTCTTTCTTCCTGCAACCAATTTGATTATCATTATAATTGACTCGAAATAAAGACAAATGCATGAGGTCTGTGTGCCATGGCATTAATGAACCAACCTTTCCAGTGGCCAGGACAACAGGGAACCACAGTAATATAATTCTACCAATGATATGCAGTGAATTTACCACAAACTCTCAGGGGCGCACAGAGTTATATTACTGTGAAAGCTTATTGATTAGTAAAGTGTACATTTGGAAAAGGAGGGGATGATTATGTCTAAAACCAGCACAATGACTGCAGGCTCGTCAGTAAAGAGTTCATTTCCACGGCTAAAAATCTATACCACCACTACAAAAACAACAAAAGAGGGTAAGACTATGCCTGCCTTTACATGTAATTGGAAAAAGATGGCCATGTAAAGCTTTCCACCACGACTGGAGAAATAAACAAACTTGATGAATGTGCCTTGTCATGACCCTGTATTGATTTTCAAATATGGCGTTTAACATTTTTGTTGAGAAATAGAGGCAATAAATCTTCATTGTGAGAAAACATGCATGCAGATATTTACTGGCACACCTTTAGATGCTTCAACATGTTTCCCGTTGAAGACGCTCGTGTGGCGATTCGAAATCTTAAAACACAATTAGGAGTCTGGGGATAGCACATCCACACAGCACATCAATTTTGACCATCCCCCAGTTTAACAGTGCCGCCACTGTTCGTCTTTCGTCCCCGCTCCCCCTTCTTTTCTCAATATTGAAACGAGTAAACAACGCCATCTATTCCAGCCTTTAAATGAAGATAAATGAGGACAAACTCCCCCGATTAGCCTCCTTTGATGACTTGAGAGTGGTTGAAAGAGGACATCGTGGTGGCCTCCTGGCTACAAACGTTTTCTACATCCTGCATCCAGCTTTAAAGCAGGGATAGGAACTGTGAATTCATCTCTGTTCAATTAATTCATGTGTTCATACTCCTCAAGTCTCCGATGAGCCCTGTGAATGTGCCGAGGTAGCAGAACGGGGACAGCCATTAGTGTCCACAGCGGTGCGGCTTTAATAATGATGGTTGTGGACTTGCTGCGCTCTGCATTCTAGGTGCAGAAGCTCCAAGCTCTCTGGTTGGACGGTGAAAGGGTTCCTCAACATGCTCTTATCTGTAGATAGCAACCTTGCTGCTTTTACTGGGTCAAGACAGGAACCAAATGGCTCAGAACAGCGTCTCTTTGATGCACTGAAGCACATACAGCTTTGATCAAACCTGTTTGTTCTGTCTCTCTTCCGTGTAAATGCTTTACATGGACTTGTTTACACCCTCAGCCTTACATCTGTGTATATAAGAGCGGGCGTTCTATGTGAAGCTTAGCAGAGAAAGCGTCTGCGAATGTAGCAGATCGACCCCAGCCTTCAACCTGGGTGATGTTTACCGACACTGACAGAAAAGCAAGTTTAACAGCCCCGCCTCCTGCTTTAACGTGGCGGCAGGAAACTGGAGACGTCCGGACTTATAAATCTGCCTTTTGTGTGTGTGGAAAGCATTTTGATACCACTTTGACCAATTATTGAGCAAAACAAATCCCCCCCCTCTGGTTGCTGCTGGAGCCACTGTGGGGTCTTTTCAGGCTGAACATCATAATGGAATCCCCCCACCTAGAGCTGGGCTTACGGTTGGCTTGATCAGAGCCGGGGCCCCCCCCTTTCACAACTCGCTAAGAGAGGAGATGGATAGACGTGACTCCACTGGCAATATG
Source organism: Scomber scombrus (assembly GCF_963691925.1). Taxonomy (NCBI): domain Eukaryota; kingdom Metazoa; phylum Chordata; class Actinopteri; order Scombriformes; family Scombridae; genus Scomber; species Scomber scombrus. The sequence continues at coordinate 6,908,758 of NC_084972.1, forward strand.
TGCACTCCCGGCGACAGTATGCTCCTCCAGCTACATACAATATGAATCACCAAGGAAGACAGTCCCCATACAGTAGATGAATATCCATTACTCACACTAGTTTCCATCTCTCCGGGGTAGTAAGCAGGCAAGTCACAAAATGATGTAGGAGGGTACAGACCTGGTAGATTTTTTTTTTTTTTTTTTTTACTAATTATTTCAATCACAGCTGTTCGGCCATCTGTGTCAGAACCCCATGCAACAAAATATAGATTCTAGTTCCAATAGCAGCCACTATAAATGTTTAACATTAACAGACTACCACTGTGAAATTAAATATTAACTACTCTCAAAAAAGAGCCTCAAGTTAAGATTATATGTTGAGAATGTTTGATCTGTGCATGTTTAGGAAAATGCTAAGTCTTAACGCAATAAAATAACTTTACTGTAGTTACTGGAAAAAAATCTGCCTTTTTTTCTTCTCACTGTGATGCTAAAACGCCTCCTTCAGCCTACAAACTGAGCATCAGTCTCCCTTTGTGAAGCTAAGACACAATCCCACACACACTGGAGAGGACTCATTGTCTTTCGCTCTTTTTGAAGAGTTCTTTGCACTCTGGTCGTGTAGCGAATGACAGGAAGGATGTTGTTTACTTCATGATTGAGATAGCTCGAACTGACTCAAAGAGAAGGAGCTTTGGTCTAAACAGTGGTGAAAAATGAAGTGAAGAAAAAGTGTGTCCACTGTTGCAAGATCTGCATGAGAGCCCCTTTGAGAGCCAGCAAACTATGTCCATGTTAACTGGAAGGAATGTGGTCTGTTCTATTATGAACACAGGGGAAGAGTCTGCCAGTGGACTGCCCTTCATAGAAAGGCACAATACACAGGGTTAATAGCGCTCTTTTTTGGCACGCTTTAGACCCCGGCTAAAATCCCATCACACTCCAGGTGGTAAAGAAAAAGAGGGGCTCGAGTATTAAGGAGGCCTCCGTGTGTCAGTACATGACATTCGACACGGAACAACAGAGGAAGACCTGCCTGTGACCTTCAAACCTTCTCCTCTACCACTGGTGAACCACAGGAAGAAGGGAAGCCATCTGTAACTTTGGTTTGGCTGTAAATGGGGAACCGGGGAGCTGCTCATTGCTCAGGGATATGATCCAAATGTTTCGACAGCAGGTGAGTTATACCACACGGCACAGCCACGGGGCCTGTATAGCACTGGTTTAAGATGTTGAGAATTCGCACCCCGGGGGAATAAGTCCTGTGGACAGACTTGCATGAGGACATGTTAGCCAGGGTTTCACCCACTTCACACCCTGATAAGGACGATTGTGAATCCATTGACACCTGGTGCAAAACTGTGGCTCAGCTGGGCCGAGGAGCTGTTAAGAAAGGGATTACTGAGGTGTAAAATGGTTTTAAAAAACAGGAGGTATGAATTTGTTATCTACAGTGGTGGGTGGGAGGGGGAGTAGAGGGGGCACGTGAATTCATCAACTGTCAGAAAACTGACAGACCTCGAGGCTAATGGTGTCAATTATACTTGCTTTCTGGAGGGATCTCAACAAACATCCTGTGTCAAACTGTCATCCCACAAGCGCTACGGCCTCCGAAATTATCATGACCCCTGCAGAGCCCGCAGCCTCTACTTCCACTATTTTTGTGAGGTGGATGAATCACAGACGTGATTCAATGTGACTTGAAAGAGCTACAGTTTACTGAATATGTTTTCAAGTAGAATCACACACAGGTGTCATTTACCCTTTTAGTGACACTGGAAATATGGGAAACAACAAAGCAAGTTTTAGCATTGGAGCACACGTCCGTAAGCATTACAAGTCAATCTAGGCAATATAGTGTCCCCATGTAGACGCATGTTTATGTTGTGGCTTCTATAAATGTTCAACTCTCAGGAACACCAATCTATATTTTTTTTTAGTTTAATTTTCTCTCCAAAGTACAGAAATCCTTTTTTTTTTTCTCTCTCTACAACAATTAATTCATGAGAAAAGCCGTCAAGCATGACTGACTGGAACTTAATCTGCAAGTTGTGAGAAACATTTTTGAGACACAAGTGGTCTGAGGCTGGTGTGTGGCTCGAGTACACTACGAAACAAAGTTAAGACTGCGATGTCGCCGAATAATAATCCTGCCACTGTTATCGTACACGTGGCAGATGCGAGAGAATTGGAGTCAAAGCCGTCGACGAAACTCTCTGTCGCTCTCGAGAAATAAATCACAACGGCATGAAAGTCAATTTAAATGCAAATGTCAAATGTTTAAGACAACAAACTGCCTACACTACTGTATCTCTGGGTATTGTGGTGCTGAGGGTGAATCATATAAAAGGAAGACCACCCTGATGTCCTTACCTGAAAGATGACACGCCGCCTGTGGCTTGTGACACACCGCAAAAAACCGGAAGGGTCAGTGGAAAAAGCCATAGAGAAGTGAGCATCCGTGCAGAGAGAAAAACCTGCGTTACATGTCAGATGAAGACTGATGGGAGCATTTCCAGTCTGAAAGCCGGGGATATCAAAGCAGGATTTCTCCTGGATCACCTCTATTGATCTGTTTCTGTTTCTCAAAGCCGTCCCTCCAAGCCTTTAAGTCGTTTCAAACTGGCATAGAGCTCACAGTGAAATGGTGAAAGGTCTGTTCATACACACACTGAGCTGAAAAATTCTGGCTCTGCTCGCCCAAATTGTTGTGCATCCTGTTTTAACCTGACCACAGCCTGAACCGCTGAAGAATTTAATGAAGCCAAACCAGATTAAACCCAGATTTTCACCGAAGCCCACAATTGTAGAGCTGAACTATGTGTTTTTGGAGCATGCTCACACTCACGGATATATGAGGGATTCACAAGGCAGAATATAATCAACTTTAAAATCTAAAACTAACTTATAGACTCAACAAAACACAAATTCTGAGAATGATTTTCATTTCCAGTTTGCACAAAAAACTCTACTTTGATGTTGGAACATTGTCACATGAACATAAAGTCTTCCTAAAACAATTTGTTAGGTTGAGTAATAACAATGCAAACCCAGATAAGAGGCTTCTAAACTACTGATTGTAGGTAGACAAGCCAAAATAACCAATTAGACGGCTGCAGGGCACTATTTTTATCTATAAAGCATTCGTTCCTCTTAATATCAACATAATTAGTCTGAAAACAAACATCTGTTTCTTTCTCCCAAAACATATCTGTCTTACTTTGACATAGCAAATGAGCTTTTGGCTGATAATCATGCATTGCCTCTGCGACGGGATAACGTCGTCGAGAAATGTTCTTCTTATTTTGTCAAATTCGCTGGTTTTCACATTCTGTACTTGTCTCTGTTGTTAACAAACACAGTTCACACACATACAAATCTGGTCTATTTTCACTGTTGGGATCATGACCAATAGAAAGAGCCTGCAGCTGTATTTCTTAAGAAACAAAGTGGATAAGCTATTTTGAAGTAACCTTGAAAGCATTGTAGAAAACAGCTTGAGTGAGTCTAACTGTGAAACTATTGATTACTACTGTAATCTATTTGCTTTCATTTTCTACTGTACTACAAAAGAGAAACTAGATTCAAACAGATAAACATTCACAAAAAACATCAAGAGTATTCATACATTATTTTATCTATTCACAATCCTCTGAAAGTAAAACAATGTTAGATGCTTACAGTGTTTGCATGCTGTTTTCTAAAAGGAAGATCATTCAGATTGTAGTGTTTGCTACTAGGCTGGTATTCCATAATGAGCACTACTCACAAGTAGCTGTGTTCAGGAAAGCCTGCATTACACTGATTAGCTAATGCAATTAAATAGTATTTACCCCTCCTGCTGCCCTCCTGTGTGTTCCAATGAGACAATGTGACTAAAATGCTTAAAATTTAGCACCAAGCTACTTCCTTTAAGCCTCAACATCTCAACAGCTCTACCTACCCAAAGTGAGACCTCGTGACTGTTCGCATTCTTCCCCCTGATGCTCATTAAGACTCCACTGTAAACCGCACAAAATGTTACAAGGTGAGATTGTTTGCAACCCGATACGGGGCTGTAAAAAACATGTCTTGGTTTCCACCCAAAATATCTTAACACTGTAAAAATAATGAGGTCAACAAGGTCTGTGGTTCATAGCTGGTGGTCTGCAGGGTCGCACTTGTAAAAAAAAAACAGAGTGAGGGGCTCCCCCAAGCTGATGAATTAATTTGGATTTGTACCAGCTTGGCAAGAGTCTTTCGCTCAACATTTGCTCAATCTGGGGGTGAGTACATTAAGACGAAGACATGCTGAGTTCTGGCTCTTTGTAGAAGTGCCTAAAGGGCAACTGCAAAGACTTTCAGAAACTATCCTGTCATTCAAAAACTGCTGGAAATAGTATGTACTAGAAAATAAATACATTCTCACACATAAAAAGACTTCTTTGGCGAATAGATGATCTCTATTCAAAATATATTCTGAAAAAGGTCGATGAAATCTTGTATCCCCATGAGGAAGGGAAGATTAGGTCATTTGTCGCTTGCAAAATCTCCGATGATTGACCCTGAGAGACAATTTGGGACAAATGGATCAATGCAATTGCTGCCACAGAAAAACAAAAGAAGGATTAGTGTCCCACTCAGGTGTTAGCCCACTTAGCAAATTGGCCACTCAGCAGCTCAGCCTTTTTTTTTTGATTCACGATTCTAATTGTGCTTGATCTGCTCTCTAATCTTCAATTTGGATGAGAGTGCTGTGTTTGACCCGGGGCCGTCGTTGGGTTAGCTGGTAAACAGGCTCTTACTATGCAGAGTGGACGCCGGGGTTCACACGATCGCACCAAATCATACATACGTGGAGCAGAGCTGGCTAGGGGGCTCCCAGTCGTCCACTTACAGCACCCAGCAGAGCCCGGCGCGCTGTAATGAGATCCCGAGGGAGGCCTGTGGACATAGAGCACTGCTGGCCTCACAGCAGACCCTGTCACACACACACGTACACATATTACTCACCTACTGCTAGACACGCTGCCAGAACACTTGCAGGATGTATTATCTCGTACTAGCCATCAAGAACAGATTTTGTACACTAGGACATCACAATTTTGAAAACAACCATGTTTTCGGAGTATTTTGAGCCCCTTTCTTAAGTTTGATGAGCTTTTAATGGCAAATGTTGTGAGAATGTGGAGTGAGCTGCCTGACCTTATTTTCTCTCCAGGTGAAGTTGGTTCTAATACTAGTGTCAATATGATACTTGATTTCCAGTACTGATTAGAGCTAAAACAACCAATTCCTCTACCAATTCACATTTTTAAGCAAAGGTGGATACCTTCTTTGGTTACAGCTCTTTCAGTGTAAAGATCTGATGTTTTTTTCTGTTTTACATAACTGCAAATTGAATAAACTTCAGGGTTTGAACTGCTGGTCAGGAAAAACAAGCAATCTGAAGATGTCACCTTGCATTTTTCACAATGTTATCACTATACGATTCATTTTTTTACTTCTCAAAGGCTTGACTTCACATAACACAACAATGTTTAAGATGGTGAAAAAATAAGTTAAATAAGAAAATATCTGATTTAAGAACAAGTCAGTAAGACTAAGAATATGACCAAACATTTAATACCAACTTTCAATACCTGACAGTGTATTGATGCTTGGACAATTCAGTCTCAACCTCAAAAGTACTCAAGTTCAGTATTCAGCCCTACAGATGACTGTGACAACATTATAGCAAGAAAAGCAGCTATTCTTTGTGCAGATGATCACTATGTGCGCATGAAATTCAATACCTATCTTAAATCAATTGTTTGGGGGTTAACACGATATCTGAGGCAAAAACAATAAGGCTATGTCTACTTGATATCATGGCCTCTATTACATATCTTTGTTACTAATGTTTGATAACCACATTTCATAGAACGAAATGTGTGTTTAAGTATATAGTCTGTACATATAACATTATCAGCCAATACATGGATATACACCGGAATTTTTTTGCTACCTAATATCAGTATCGGCATCAGCCCCTAAAATCCAGTATCGGTTAGGCCTAATTCAACTTGCAAGTTCCTTCTTCTCAACTAAAAGAATTTGCTGCTTTTTTCTGTTTGAAATATTTGGGCATTTTGTAGAAAACAAGCCATGTGAAGCCAATATCTTGTGCTCTGATAAATTATGATGGGCACTTCTATCAAACAGGACCAGCATTGTGGTATGAGGCGTGTTTCACTTGTGTCCCGGTACGTCCTCTGTGTCCCCTGCCTGTCACATTTGTCCTCCCTCTTCCTCTGTGCCCTTCACTTTCAAGTCCCAAGGGTCCCCTCTTGTAACCTTATCCATGCAGCCACACACACACACACACACACCCACACACACACACAATACCCTTCATGGGACACAAAGCCTATGATACTGCGCTCTCCTGTTCTATTCTTTACATTTGTCACTTTTATTCCCGAGCTCTTTGTTCGCCTCACCTCTGTATGCATGACTTATCCCAAATTGAGCCTGCAATTGAAATGGAAATCATCCCTGTGTCCCAGTGACTTTAAGGCAATAACTTCTTCCTCTTCTAGGCATAGCTGTCATGTTTGTTGTTCCTTGGAGAATCTTATGGTGCTGTTGCCCTTTTCACCAAGGTTTTTAACATAAACATTGAATTTAGAGGATATGTACTCTGTGATACGACGGCAGCGTTATAAATCTGAGCGGGAGCGCAAGAATCGGAACAATAAGATTGGGGAAAATGAGTTTGAGGCTGACAGGGGCGCACAGCGGGATTAGAATCCCTCTCATAAAACATCAACCGTATTTGGTTCCCATTATTGGTTTTCATGCAAGCGTCATCTAAATTGATTAATTAAACATCACACTTACAATTTTCTAACGCAATAGGAGGCGGGAATAATAACCACGAATCATATGTCTTTCACTAAATCCAACAGTGGAATGAATAACACATGGCAGCCTGAGGAAGGGGTGCGAGATGTGTGTAAATGTTGTTGGACAACAGTAACGAGACGCTCTTATTTTTTCTGAATCGTGACACGTACACTCAACATTCTGAAAGATTGTGAAATGTGTGCAAGCTGTGCAGCTGGCAGTAAATGACAATAAAATGTTCTAGCTGTGGGAAAACAGCCTCAGTATCGCAACCAAAAAAAAAGGACAATGAGTGACTAAAATTATACCTGCAGGCATTGCACATGACTGGTGTTGGATACTGACCTCATATCCCCTCCTGCTGGGAAAAGAAGCGCTGAACATATGTGATAACATTGACCCGGCTGCCAGTTTGTCCTTCAGTATTAACTTTAACTGATTAATTGCCTGCGTGGCACGAGAGGCCATTGATCACGTTCGCCCACTGGCCCTGATGATGCAGTGGCCTGTTAAATAAGAAATAAACCCTGATTCTGATGATCAGCATCAGCACCTCTTATCTTTGCTTCCACCCCCCGCCCTCATCAGAGGCTGCAAGGAGGGGAGAAAGGGGGGAATCATGTATCTCCTCTAAACCGGTCACAGGTATCATAAAAAAATGTAAATAAATATTCACATTGCCAGAGAGCAGGCGAGGAAATGAATATTTCATGTCGCCAAACACATTTCCAGAACATTCTGGCTAGAGAGTGTCTTTTCCGGCTGTCACCGGTGACAAACATGAAAGAGGAGGACTCAGGTACAGCGCGGTGCTGCAGCACTTTCAGCTCAGCCTACAGCACGGAGAGCAGGAGCCGTCACTGTAATTGCTTGTAGAGCCAGAGCCTGAGCTGAACCTCAATTAGGGCCTGGGTACTTGCTAGGCTTCCCACCTACCCGCCGTGTCTGCCAGCCGTACAGGGAAAGACACTCTGAACATATCAACACTAGCAGGTATCAATGTGATGTGGTTTATACTTTACAGCCATGAATCAGCGTACCTGTTCACAAGGCTATGATCCAGATTCTTAGAGATCCCGGTTTTGGCGTTACCTGAGGCGACACATTCTAGATGTGGCTGATGATGGCGGCGATTCACTCCTGCTCACTGTTGTCTAATCTCTAATAGCCATCTGATACTCCTGATTCCAACAGACAAGAGAAAATTATACCCTGAAATTACATTGCTGATGCTGAGAAAAGATACATCTGCTACAGACTGTGCACACCGACACAGAGAAACACTATGGAGCTGTTTAAACGAACACATTAGCAGAATATCTGCACCCAGATAATTCAGACAACTCCTCCACAGATTTTCCACCAATTTTCCACCAATAAAGATGTAAAACTGAAAATATTCAGACCCAGTGAAATGAAAATGACTCCCCCCCCCCCCCACACTTTTAATCCTGTGTCCCTGTGTTAATTGCTTATTTATCTCCTATTATATGCCAAATATATTCCATTAAAATCAGTATCAGAGTATTTTTACATTGTTAAAGTCTTTTCTCTTCCTGCTAAAAGGTTTCAAAGGTTTGCTCATAATGTACTCAAAGGCTTTTAGCAAAGATGCAAGAAGCTACATACACCACATTTCATTATTTGTGGGTCATAATAGCTAACAAAGCATTATGGGGAGAGGCAGGAAGAGACGTGTGTTTTAATATCAGAGGAAAAAACTTTGTTATCATCTCCGGAACAATGTGGCCGAGGTGGAGGGCCTCACTGAACCTTGATACATACATCTCTCAGTGTGCACAGGTGTATACAGCCCAGCCACAAAGAAAGATCTCTCTGTGTCTCCCTCCACCTCTCCTTCTGCCATGGTGCAACACATGCTATAAGCACACCTGTATGAATGGATAAAGCCAAAAAATTACACAGACAAAAAAAAGATTAAAAAACACAGCACAGCGAGGTTTTTTATTTATTTTTTTATCATCACACGTCTGTTTGAGTGAATTTCAATCGAGGGGCAACAAAGAGAGCCAGACTCCACGCTGCGTGACGCCCCACTGATGTTTCAGGTACAAGTCTGATCTGTGCAGTTCCAGCTACTGTGACGCGGAGGGGGGGGGTGAACATGCGAGCAGACATGTGTTGTGTACATCCGCAGTCAGCTTTCTAACATATGAAGAAGGAGTCTTGTCCACAGCTACAAAGGCTGTTCTGTTTTCTTGCATTTTGTAATCGCGAATGATTCTGAAAAGGATGAAAAAAGGTCCATGAAATGCGTCGCTTTTGGAGCTGCATATTAAGAGGGGGGTTTGGCTGACACGGAGCAGGCCTGGTGGAGATGGTCGACACTTTTGCTTGTCCAATTATTGGCTCCGGCTCAAATTGTTTGGTGAGAAGCATTCGACCTACTTCTGGACACAAAGCACCACTGCCCTGAATACAGAGAGGCTGGGGACCACGTGTGATGACAAGTGCCATTAGAGGCTCTCGTCTCTGGCCTAGAAATTCAATTCGGGAAAGTTACCTGGTGTGTGATAATTACAAGGAGGGAGTGCTGCTGTACCTGTGTGTGTGTGTGTGTGTGTGTGTGTGTGTGTGTGTGTGTGTGTGTGTGTGTGTGTGTGTGTGTGTGTGTGTGTGTGTGTGTGTGTGTGTGTGTGTGTATGTGTGTGTGCGCGCGTGCAAAGCTCTGCTGGGATAACTGTGAGGACAACATAAATAGGATCTGCTCTTCTTGGAGAGCAGCTTGAGATGATTAGATCCACTAATGGCAGCCTGACCTTCAGAGGGTCTTTGTGTTTAAACATTAACAGCAACATGACCACTATCAGCACTACTAGAACTAACAGAAGTGATATGAGGAGTGGCCACAAACTGTTACAGACAATAAAGGCTGAGCTGATTCTATTGAGAACAATAGAGCAATGCATCAAAAGGAATACAGATATAACATTATGGGGTGAATTATGAGGCATTTCTGTTTCCTGGGATTCCCTCAAAGGCATCATCTGTAATGAGCCCACCACACAACAACAACACAACACAGTTGAGGAAATCAACATTTGAATTTGCAGCACTTACACACCGTGTGCGATAATCATTTGCATACATTGTAAATATTCATACTGAGGGAATCGCTGTGTTCACCGTCAAGTGAGATATTTCCGGTATATGAATGCAACAAAGCATACAACTGTTCTGTTCAATAAGCACACCGCCCTCCCACCCCCCCACCCCCATCAATTACCACAGCTATAGGTAACAACCACTGCAGCAATCTTCTGATTTTAATGTGTTTTTAATCACACTCATCAAAGTTTCATCAGTCATTCTAATCTTCTGTCATGAAAGCTGTAGACTTTTTCAACAGCACTGCATCTAATGAAGAGTGTTTCCTTTAAGTGTGGAAAACGAGTAAAGAAATTGAAGGTATTTTCTTCTCTAAAAAGCATTGTTAAAACTTTATCAGAGACGGAAAAGAATAAAAAAATCACCTTCTTATGATTAAAGTCTTACAGACTTTCAAGGCTGCTTCCAGAACCTTGTGACACCACTTACCTCTTCCCAACACAACGACTAAATCTGCTCAAATGCACTTTTTTCTCTCTATATATATATATATGAAAACAAATCTTCACCATCTCCTACTATATACAACTATTCCTGTGCATGCCACTCACAGGATGACATGCCAATTCAGTATGAGATAATTGCTATTCACCACACAGGGATGACGAGGTATGATTCAGTCCTGCGGTTCAGTTTTCAGCATGAGAGCCGCTGATAAGCAGGCTTGGATCACTGCTGTGATATATGGGCAGTGTGGTGGGTGAGTAAAGGGGGATGGCAAAAGTGTTAATCCTCACTCAGTGATTACTATCAGGCATTGGGGCAGGCATTTAAATAAGACAGAATTATCTACTCAAAAAAAGACATGCATACACATACTTGTCTGCTGTGATATCCTAACATGATTTAGTTGATTTTCAAATGCTCTGAAAGCTTCATGAAAATGTGCTAAAAAGAAATGAAAAAAGAAGTGTGAATGGTGCTCTTGCTAGGTGGGGTTAACCTGGTTAAGCTAGGTTAGCCCCTTTACTAGTTCAGCTCCCACCTCTCAAGGTATGAGCAAAAATGCAGCTAGTTATTATTCCACTCATGACAAAAAATTGACAATATTAAAACATTAAAACACCAGCCCGTCACCACATCTCCCTCCAACATATTCTCCTCCTTTTTCTTTCAAATTTGCCAACCACCTGCCACGAAGAGGAGAGGCGCACACACACACACACACACAGGTGCTTGCTCTAATTCAGCTGTGAGCTCCACCGTTTTGAGCGCTAGCTACATTTTCTAACAAGTGCCGCAACTATAAACTAACAAAATAAAGAGGCGTATTTTTCTAAAGCGACGTAGAAAATGTCAGCAACTCACCTTCAGACGCAACTCGTGTAACAACAGCCGTTCAGAAAGTTGAATTTTCTGCGCTGCTGGAAGAGAGAGGGCAAAGAGGGAGAGGTTTAACCGGCTAGGCTCGCAGTTGGGTCTGAAGCGGAGAGCACCTCCTCCTCCTCCCCTCCCCTGGATGCTGCTACTACCTCTCTCTCCTAACCCTCCCCTCTCCCCGCGCCCCTCTCCCCTCTCCCCGTTCCCTCTCCGCCTCTGCAAGCAAAAAAAAAAAAAAAGTAATAGCGGTTTCTTCCTCCTCCTCCACAAAGACAGACTCAAAGAAAAGAAGGGACCCTATCGTAGTCAATAGGTTTTAGAAAAGAAGAAAAAAGCCATGGCAACGCAGAAAAACGGAGCGCAACTTAACCACGTTGTGACCGGGTTAAAGCGCTCCCCCCCCCCCCCCCCCCCCAAAAACAGTGACAGCGACATTATCCCTAAGCTTCAGAATGGGCTGGTTTTAATGGGAGGAGGAGAGGAGAGGGGAGCACTAAACTCCACTAGGGAGAATGCTGTTCAAATATGAATGGGAGAAAATAGCATTTAAATAGCAAATTATTTTTTAAAAATTGTGTTTCTGCTACTCTCAGTTGTGAGCATCATTATATTATATGGTGTACAATCTGGAAAACCCTATCCCAATTACTTTTAATTCATATTATAGATTTGTAGTTTATATTTTTTTATTAGATTTAATATGAGAGTCCACACAGTAAGCTGCACATGTTTACACACACACACACACACACACACACACACACACACACACACACACACACACACACACACACAAACACACAGGCTACAAGGACACTGGCCACTGGGAGCTGCCCAGTAATAGCCCACTATTTGCTTTGGGCTTCTGAGCCACAGTTGGATTATATAAATGCCTTGCTCAAGGGGATCTGAACAGTGCAGTAATAACAGAGAGGGGAGTATGTGTCATTTATTCTCTCTCTATCTCCCCAGCTACTCAAATCCTATTTTCTAACCTTGCCTGCTGCAGGATCGCTGTTGTTGCTCAAGATATAAAATAGTACAAAATAGTACTTACATATAAATAGTCACAGGAAATAGTAGTGAATACAAGTTGGATTGTGTTCAAACTTGCATTTAATATCCCTATTCCAACCGCTTTAGACACTTTTTATACCAATAACGATGCACTATATTGTCCAGGTTTCTTTTTTTTTTTTTACATAAACACATAACATAAATAGACACACACCCTTATATTTGGTTATCCAAGCGTTGTGACATATGTACTGGGTGTCACATTTTACTGTAAATAATACATTTGGCAAAAACACAGATCTAAAGGCAAATACAACTGTAAATCTTAAAGAGTACATTTTTCTGGAAACAATGTTAGTACTAATATGAATAACAGCAATAAAACAATATATCAATGTTGAGATTAGAAAAACATAATTTAAATAAATAGAGATGCACCTTTGTTAAAAACCACATGACAAAACCAGGCATTTCAAGCAACAAGGTAGTCACTGCATGGCTGTTGCACTGGATTGCATTACATTAACAGGTGTCATAATGTTGTCAAGCTGTTGTATATCAACGGTGTTCACTTCAGTCATCATAATTCCAGCCCATGTATTGTAGACTAATAGCGTCTGTAGGGATCTGTGATTTCAGCACCTCTGACAGCACCAGATCATTAAGAACTCTTTGCATCAGAGGAGCGGACAGTAAAGGTCAGCAAGAAATCAATTTATCCGATGACCTCAGACCCACAGACAGAAAGTGAGTGGATTGCCAACCTGGAAATGATGTGGTGAGAAGGGTTTATCACCATTACCAGTAATGTTCAAAAGCTCACTTCTCGCCATTTCTGACTCGCTTTAGTCAGTGGTATACATCTGTTTGTGTTATCATTAAAAGAGACTGCATTCAGGGCCAAAAATCTGAATATTTTGGATTTGCCATTAGAATTCAAGAACCATTATGACTCAAAGAGTGGAAAGATATATTTTTAATATGCTGTGCACGAGGCAACCCCTCCTCCTAGACAATGTCACGTCTCTCTGCTCACATCCATCTCCTCCACTCCAGTCTCCAGTCTATAAATGGCTGTCAGTGTGTGGAGACACCTGTCACTTGTGCTGTGGGCTGTGATGAGTTTCTGAAACCTGGACAGCCAGGTTGTTATTGTGTTTTTTCCCCCCCTCCAGAACTATGTGCCATATGGATTGCCAGTCATTCAAGGTGCACTTCACTTATTTTACAAATAAAGGTAAGTTAACGTGTCAAGAGGCTTGTATAATGTCTTCTATGGCTTATAGAGTTGCATTACATGAAATGTAGAATCCAATGTTTTGGCAGCTTGTTCCATGCAGTAAAAGTCAGGATATTTTGGCCTCTGGTGTCTCTTTATGGAAGTGCAGTACTACGTCGCTAGAGTAGTGTGTTGCAACATACTACTACTTGTAATCCCACTGGAACCACAATAAAGGTTTCTAAAATATATATATTTTATATTTTAGTTATTCAGTTTCCTTTCCAATTATATTTTTGGTATATTTCATTTTCCCAAGATGAAAGTCAGTGCTGTTTCAAAGCCTTCTCCACTCTGCCAGGAATAACATTTTGGTGGAGAAAATGCTGAATTCTGTATCTATGATTAATATATTGTCCTATAAATAGTCGAATTTGAATGTGTGAAGTGTAAAAATTCTGCAATCTGTCCATAAAGCATCCATAATGTATAAGTTGGAATGTGTAGCATAAACTCCCACCAAGTAAAACCACTGAATTCCCTAAAAATATCAAGCAAACATGGCTTCACTTTATTCAATAAAAATGCATTGACACTGTTTCTTTCTAAACTGTTCAGAGCTCAAGTGAAAGAATTTTCCTTGCAAATATATAAGATATACAGAAACAAGAGAAACAGGGACTCTTCTGTGGCAAACTGGTTTATATGTGCTGGAAACAGCTGAAAAGGAACAGGTCAAAACACAATGGAGCTAAAGTTAACAAAGTCATGAGTCCTGAGCCAGGTCACCTTCCTGGCTTCACCACTATGGATTCATCTTCATCCAACTGGCACCACATTGTAGAGACTAAGACCTCTCCGTTACACAAAGAAGGGAAATGAACAGATTGACTTGAATCCAAATAACCTGATTTAGGGTATCATAATCTCACTGAATGGATTACACAGTGGCTTGACAGAGCAATAAATGTAACAAGATACCTTTGTGAGGTGCTCGGCGTTACAGTGAGTGCTCTTATCAAACCAAATTAGATTTTGTGGAACATCTGCTTCCTTTTTTCTCGACAGGAACTGCCTCATCTGCGAGTGGTAAACATGATACAGTAGCTCAAGGTCTAGTTATCAGCTGACCTTACATAGGCACAGGTTAAAAGCTGCAATTATGTGTAAATTGATTCACTATATGTTGTAATTGTTTACAGATGGTACCATCCTAAAAGTTTGCTCTTAAAGCAAGCTACACCAAAACAAAAGATAATTTATTCTCAGTATCATTATCTTAAAGTTGTAAAAGTAAATTTAATAGTTAAAGCACAAGAAAGAACTGTTTGACTGAACTGCTTAATCATACAACATACACAAAACATGGCTGACTATGTTTTTTTTTTAATCTACTTATATCTAATATATTTTATAATACAAGCTAAAATGATACCAATGTTTAATAAGGCACCTTTTGCAAGGGTTTTAAACATTAAATAATTCATTAAATATTCAATTATTCACTAATGCATTATTGGTTAGTTATATTCATCATTATACCATGGCAAATGAAAATTCTGAAATTTCATTGGTTGGTAGGTGTGGATTACATTTTAATATTCTAGCAGTTTAACCAGACACCTGTGATGTATGTGTGTTTGCCATTCCGAATGAGGGTGCCTGTACTTAACTGCAGGTAACCATGGCAACAGTACTGAAGCATCAGAATCTAGCAGTTTGATAAAGGGCTTTATCATAGTTGGCTACTCAACACAAATGACTCTTGAATAATAAAATAAACACCAGAATGGAGGAATTTTACATTTCATTTAAGCTATATGGTAAATATGCAACTTTTAATGGACTTAATGGAAAACTTCAAGTCCAATGAGAGAAGTGAAACATGAGGAGCAAAAAAGTGTTAAATCGTGCTATTTTAATGTGAATACATTTTCTTGAACAATAAGGGGGGAAAAAATGTAAATCACAGACCTGTAATTTTACAGCATGGATTCCTTAAATGAAATGCTGAGGGAGTTTAATGCCTCGGTCCAGCCGTCGAAACCAGGGATAGAGTTTTTACAGACTGTCGAGTCTAACTAGCTTCAGGGCAGGCATCAACTGACATCTTACTGCCCTGAACTTAATTAGCGTCACCAGGTTCTGCTCATTAAACTTTTCAAATCTGTAATTAAGCGCTACAGAAAAAAACTAACAAGATGTGTGAAGCGTTCAAACCAAGTGCTTTTAAGTGTTGTAAAAGCCTCTGCGCTGCATATATTACAACCATGGAATTTATGCCTCATAGTGAACACATTTTATTATGAAAAATCCCATTGGCTGCTCTTTTATTTTGTAATAATACAATTATAATCATTGGTAAAGCATTTATAAATGCTCATGGCTCTCTCAGTTTCCAATAAGCCACCAAGTATGCACTTATAAATATTAATAGGTCATTAATACATTGCTTTAATTAATCAAATCTGCAGTTGTAAGTGTGAAGAGGTTGTTAATAATTGGATTTTGATCCAGATTGTGTACAGCTTTTCCAGAACCAAAATAAAGCATTAAACACCATTAGATTATTTATTAACCATTAATAAAGCTTCTAACGGGTGCTTTATGAGACTGTGGTGCAACTAAAATATACCCTGTAATTATTTCTCTGCTTCAGAAATAATATATGTTCAGACTGCTTTATTTCTCAGGTGACATGTTTGTTGGCCATATGGACTATAATTACTGCAGGGAAGTAAATCCAAGATATGAAATCATCGTCCCTCCCCAGCCAGACAGGGCAGGGCCTCATTACGTGAAAGTGAATGTGAAATTTCCAACGGAGACTGAGTGAGGGGTAAAGAATGAGCTGGTGCCGTCAAAGCAAGGCCTGGAAACAGAGGGTACCTCTGTCAAAGGTGTCAAAGTTCACGGGCAAAGCATGAATGAACGCACCCCCCATCGCTCTGCTTCCGTCTTGTTTTTCCTGATATGTTCCCCCATCTCTCTCTCTCTCTCTCCGGCTCTCTCTCTCTCCTTGTGTATCATGGAATATCACTGTGGGGCAGAAATCCCCTCACTGACGTCTGCAGGGCTGCATAATGAGAATAAATGAGCTGGAAGTAAATATGCAGGCTGTGTGCTGCTTGCCAGTCTATACCAGTCAGCCCATAGGCTTTCATCAAAAATTAAGATGGATTGTGTTGCCAAAAGCTCAACAACAGTGCTGCGCAGTGTTTTATTTATCTAAAGCTGAATTCAAAAGGCATTTCAAAGGATTAAACGTTCAAGTACATTCATTCCAATTTGAAACATATTGTTTATATGTGTAGCTGATATTTATTTGAAGAGAATAAGATGGTGATGATCCAATACGCTTGTTTGCATTTGCAGTGTCGTTTCATATTCGACATAAACAATTGGTTAACATGCTTTTCGTCACAATGAAAAGGCTGGTATTGAACCTTGTTAAGCAGTGGTGGTCCACTGTTGGGAATTACAAACCAGCTCATTTATATAGCTCCTCCCCCAGCCTCTTGTAGTTCAGTTGGTGGCTTCATTATATGTAACACAAGCCACACAGACACTCTGAATCATCACTTACTGCAGTTTCTCCTGAGAAGGCAATGCAAAAGGGCAAATAGACAGAAAAAACTTTCCTATATGCAGCACAATGCTTCAAGTATTCATGAATATCACCAAGGAAAAAATGACTTGGTGTTGTGACGCATGATGAGTTGCTCTGCTAGTCTGACTGAACTCCAAACACAAAATAAATTCTAAGTTTTTGCCGTGAGAATGAAAACAGCACAAGCTAAAACTCACACAGCGCAGATAAAAAACAATAAGTTGGCAGGATGGATTAAAGTGCTGCTTGTCAGCTCTGAAACCACTGGAGAGAGAAAAGACAAATCTCCTTTGCGAAAGAGTGTTTTATCAAATGTGAGAGTTACGAGGTGTTCACACACACATCTGCCGGTTCGACAAACGCACACACGTTCACTGGCGAGAACATGCAGGGAATTTAATTGTTCTGTCACATATAAGCATTCACAGGAATTACACAAAAAACAGGGCTTTCAAACAGCTAATTAGGTGAGGTTGCTTAGCTCCTCTTTTCCTGTAAAGGTTGAGAATTTGTTATGAAGTAAAAGGTAGTAAAAGATTAGTCATATCCTGGCTTATTGTGTCAGTACAATAAGCGTTTTATTATAAGAGTTTTATTTCTGTGTATTTTGAGTATCAGAACATCTTTTCGATCTATCATGACAATTTGACACAGATGAAAATTAGTTATAAGCTAACTCTGGTACAGTAGCCAACATCAAATGGTAACACTTATGTTTAACACGGTACACGGTCCCAATGAATAAATTACCACTACTATTACATGTCACTGTAGGTGCAAATGATAAAAATAGAGATGGCTAAACTTCATTTAGCTGCTTCAGTTTCAGTGTCCTGATATTGTGGCTCTCTATCATACTGTAATGGCTTACTGGGGCACTTTAATAGAAGGGCCACTGGTAATTTCATTGATGACAATTGTGCTTTTCCTACAGTCAAACAGTCAAAAAGTCAGTATAGGGCTAAATCTAATATTGTCTTGTATGTTGTTGTGTTGTTGTTGTTGTTGTTGTTGTTGTTTCTCGACACCATTGTAAATCAGGATTCCTCAATGGTCTTTCGAGGTAAAATAAAGGTTAATAAATAATAAGCACAGGCAGCTAAAGGAACCACTTTAATGTCTGTGCGTTAAGTAGCTACAGAGCTGAAGTCAGACCAGAGTTAGCCTAGCTTAGCATAAACACTAGAAACGGGGAAACGGTTAACCTGGCTCTGTTCAAACATAAAGAATACATCTGCCAACACCTGCAAAGCTTGCTAATGAACATGTTATATCATTTCTTTTTGTGTATGGACTAAAAAAACAACACCCAGTCGGCTATAGAGGTGTTAATAAGCATATTTTTAGCTTTGGGTAGCTGTTGTTCCCAGCTGCTATGCTAAGCTAGGATAAATACACCCAGACTCAGGCTCCACAACGAATGCACAAACATGAGATCTATCAATCTTCTCAGCTTACTCTAAGAAAAAAAGCCATGTAAGTGTATTTCTCTAAATGTTCAGCTATTGTACAATAATCCCCTGCACAGCAGATGTTTCAGAATACAGATTGCATAAAGCTGTCATATGCTCTGCCAAATATAGCTTTTATTTATTAATGTGTTTAACCTTGTGGGCATTAGACTGCTGAATGAAATAGTGCTAAAGCCCACAAAAAGAACCTTAGCTGTGATTTATTGCATGAAGGATTCCTGCTCAGACTTCCAGTGGCTCGCCTCTTATCAACCCACCTGCAGCAAAGAGATCAGAATAAAGCAGGAGCCTCTCCCACTTTCTACTATAAGAATGTGCGAGCAACATCTGTAGCTTCCCGGTGGCTCCTGACGAGCAGCCTCACAGCCCCTCCCCGCCCCGCACAGGAAGCGCTGGAGGCAAAACTGTAGTATTCGCTTCGTAATTAATATCAGCAGCAGGTTGGGAGAGGGCGTTTTCCTCTGGCAGATTGCTGTGTGTAGGCGCTCTCCCCAGGGACCATGCGTTGCTCTGTTAGTGAAGCTTCATCATATGCCTTCGTAGAATCATTTTCTCTTTATGAGTGCGACAAGGAGCATCCTCTCAACCAGTAAAGGCTGGGAGATACCGTGGTGTCTGGATGAAGGCAGGAGGAGGCGGGGGGGGCTCACAGTATGAAAGCTGTTACCATAGCAATCCAAATATTGCAGCTATGAGTTTGAGCTGAGATGGGAGACTGGTGCCAAACAGGCCGTCAATCATTTAACAAAGGAGGAAATAGGGAATAAGCTTTCCCTCTCTTCCTTCAGTAATATAACTGCCAGACCATTTGATAAAGATGAAGTGCTGTTATTTGATGTGAACATGTGTGTTTTTTACGAGTGTGAATGTGTAGTTTTCTGCTGTCCTGTAGCATTTTGTGGCCACTGTGCTGAGACGAGTGATTTGACTGTAGTGCTGGGTCCATACTCCAAATCTATCTCCAAATGTATTATGTTTTATTGTTGAGAATCAAGGGACAAATCAGCACAGTAGAAGCTGTGCACTTCACAGTCACACTTTTCAGCGTTATACAAATGTAACCAGCGAGTAAAAGACTATTTCACACATGGGGCAGCTTATCTTAACACACAGTTTCGAACACTTAAAAATGCGACTGACCATGCTGTTGCGGTGAAAGACATGAATCGGTACAGCAAGAAAAGATGGGGCACTCTCCTCCTGTGAAAGAATTTACCATTAGATAATTAAATTTCTATGTGGTTGGATGCAACACAATGACTGTGTGATCATGCAAATAATTACCTTTCCGCTTATGCTCAGGCAGAGAGGTTGACAGGCATGGTCGTATCAGATCTATGGGAACACAAGTAAGAGCTCCCATTTACACACAGCAGTGTTTGTATATTAATTTATTATTGGATGGATAAAAACATCATCAGCTTTTCTGATAAGGAAGATGTCATACAGCAGCTTTATAACAATAGGAAAACACATCTCCAGCTCTGGCAGGGCCTGCAGGCTGTTTGATCATTCCGAGATGAGGTTTGGAGGTGGGAATGATGCACCGGTGTAACACTGTTCTCTCTCTCAGGGGACGTGCATATGGAGGTAATAGAAACGGGCCCACGGGATAACAGGGGTGTTATTTTGTCTGTTTCAATTAAATGTCTTCAGGAGCAATCCAAGGGGCGACTAACATGTTTGGAAGCGGGGCAAAAGCTGCCCACAGGGGAGCAGGAGGGATTGATAGTAACCAGCAGAGTGTCTTTAAAGTAGTCTACCAACAAATCAATAACTTTAGATCCAGAACCCCATCTAATCAAGATTAAAGCCCTGGGGCTAATTAAAAAGAAACAATGGAAATCAATAGAAAATAATCCCTCACATTTGCTTCAGTGTCTTCACACCTTCTCTTTAATATTGGGAAAGAAAGAACTCACACAATCTCTTATTATCTGCTAAGAATGGAGATATATTCAAATGCCACACGTGTTGGCATATATACATGTTGATACATGTTATGTTTGCTTAAGTATTTCCTCCCCCTCCATCTGTAATCACCAGCAGCTGTCTGAGTGCTACATGAGACTTAAGACATTTGCATCAGATATTGCACACGACGTGACGTTGTTTTCAGTGTGGTATCGTGACATTTTCAAGTGTGATAGTGACATTTTCAGCTAGAGGCAAAATCATTTTAGCAATTAGAAGACATTGCATCAGGATTGCTTTCCTATGTTTTTGTACTGTGCCACATTTTAGGTCCCAAATTTCTCAAGGGAGACATGTTTTTTGTATTACATTTTTAAAAGCATGGAGCAAACCCATATTGATTAAGCAGAAATTATATAGTTGGCCTTAACCTATTTAAAGGTCGATTTACTAGTCACGGGGGGCAGCTATGCCTGAGCTGTTTAAAAAGTGTTCATTTTAGAGGCATTTCAGTGTATATCAGAGATATTTTTGGCTCATTTTCATTCACAATAATTGCATCATATTCACATTCAGAGGGCACAGTTGACACAATCTTCATTGTGTACAGTTCACATATTTAATGTTGTTGTCTGTGGTAAGTTGAGCGGAAAATGCACCGTTTAGCCAACATTTAGCCCACATTAATCCTGCGCTCATTCCGTTAACATAAATGTGAGCACAAACATGAAAGGAAGCCAACTGAAAGAAACATTATGTACAAGTGTACATCCAAATACACAACCTTTCATAAATCTAACATTAGCGTACCTTTATATACATTAGTGTTCTGATGCTGGTCTATTTTCCAGATGGACTGTTAATGTATTTACTCCTTTCACTTTTTTCCTTCCAAGAAATGCTAACGTTAGCTAACAATACTGACAGATGCTGAATTCACCAAATGAAAGATGCTGGTAATTAAGGAGCAGGTCAAACAGCTAAATCAAAAACAGATATTTGGGTGGCAGAGAATCTTTTGAATATAATGTGTCTGCAAATGCATACTTTATCTGGTCCATCCTTTATCTGTCCATCCTGCCATCTTTCAGATGATTTAGATATTATTGTTAAATTGGACCATAGTTTTATCTTGGGATGGTAAGTACAAAATGATGTCAAAAAGTCATAATAACAAGAGGTGTGGAGTGTGAATGATATGGCTGTTTAAAGTATGCTATTGGTTGCACTCAGTGTTGGGGAGTAACTAATTACATGTAATGGCGTTGCGTAATGTAATTATTAATAAAATGTAACTGTAATCTGTTACAGTTACTGAGAAAAAAATGTGTAATTAAATAACAGTTACAAAATGTTGATGATTACAAAGGGGGTTACATCTTAAGTCAGACCTTTAAGATTTTGCGCAGGAGGGTTTTTTCCTCATTTTTAAAATATTTAACATGTTAATGAATACATATATTGCTGTTTTTAATTATTTGAAATCAACAGAATACAATTTTGTATTCAGTAGATAAATCATAATGTGGGCTTATTTGGAACGCACATGGGTTTAAATTGTGTCACAGTACCAATTAAGCCCATGTCAGACCTTTGACTTTTTCATAGAATGTCTTTATTTTATATTCCAAAATCTACATGAACTAATGAATACATTTTCAAATGAGAGATAAATCTTGCTTTATAAGAAATGATCTCCCTTATAAATCATGTCAGTATCCATGAAAAACACCTGAACTTAGATTTTGGTGCTTAATGGGTACACTTACCCTAACAGCTGAAAACATTCATTAGAAAATTAGAAAAGTAGTCAAATGTAATAAGTTACATTACTGTGATAAAGTAATTGAAATAGTTACATTACTTATTACATTTTAAATAGGGTAACTAGTAATCTGTGACCTATTACATTTCTTAAGTAACC